>NC_089591.1:22878662-23192948 GCF_019320115.1 Miscanthus floridulus | reverse complement strand
ATCGACGAGCTTGAATCGAGCTTGGCAATGGCGGCTGCGGTGATTGAAGGCACCGGAGAGGGAAGGAGAGGGAAAGAGAGGGCAGGTGAAGGGGTGGTAGGGTGGCCGAGGATAACAGGCAAGCCTCCCCTACCTGTGAGAGCATAGAGGAGGGAGGTGGAGTGGGCTTCCTGCTCGCTTAATGGGCATCGCTGGCTCAACTTCAATCATCTACTCAGGGTCTTTCGAGTATTTTCTTAATATAGAGACAGAAACATTAGGTGTACTCCTGACATAGACTCTGGCAACTGCAACCGATATGCCAATGCACCAACATGAGTGATAATTACATAAGGTCCAATGGATAATTACATAAGGTCCAATGTGCCTCGGGCTAAGCTTCCCTTTGGTACCAAAATAAACAATGCCTTTTGTCGGTGAATCCTTCAGGAACACCTCTTCACCCATTGCAAAATCCAAAGCCCTTTGTCTAATATCCGCATAACTCTTCTATCGACTCTGAGCAGTCAACAAGTTTTATCGAATATCATGTATTTTATCATGAGTCTGTTGTACCCAATGTGGACCAGCTAAAGATTGCTCACCAACCAGATCCCAACAAAGTGGACAAATACATCTATGCCCGACACTTCGTATGGTGCCAAACGAATACTAGCTTGGTAACTGTTGTTGTAAGCAAACTCCGCCAAAGGCATGTGATCTTCTTAACTTCTCTTCCATGGAAGCACACATGCATGCATATCCCCAAGGTGTGAATAGTACACTCAGACTGACCATCTGTCTGAGGGTGGAAAGAAGTACTCATGTCGAGTATTTGTGTGCAAAGCACTATGCAATCTTTGCCAAAAATTAGACACAAACTTAATGTCCTGATTTGACACAATAGACTTGGGCACACCATGTAACCTCATAACCCCCTTGATAAACAACGGAACCAAAACTATAGCTGAATTAGTCGTCTTCATTGGAATGAAGTGAACCACTTTGGTGAGCCTATCAATAACAACACAAATAGCATCCATGCCTCTAGGAGAGCGAGACAATTCAACAAAAAGTCCATCCTAATATTAGCCCATTTCCACTCAAGGATCTCCAATGGCTTTAGCCACCTAGCTGACCTCTGATGCTCAGCCTTCACCTTCTAACAAATACCACATGAAGCCACATACTTAGCAATATCAACTTTCATCTGCTTCCACGAAAAAACTCTGCTTCAAATCTCGATACATCTTCATCTCACATGGATGAACTATATATGGAGTGCGATGAGCTTGCCTTAAAATATCCATCTTCACCTTAGCTTTCTATGGAACACATAGACGACATCTGAAATAAATAGTGCCATTAACCTCCATACTAAACTCACGGGTTTTACCTACGTCAACGTGCTTGCAAACATCCTGGAGTAAGCGATCTTGCAACTGAGCTACTCTCACCTTCTCACACAATGATGACTAAATCAATAATTGGGTCTCACTACTACAGATTGAGCTACTAATATCACCACTTTCACAGCCATAGAAGACTAGAACCGATGGTGTGATACTTCCACCGACGATTGGATCAATTTTGAGGCCTGGAAAGGAATCAAACTGACAAATAAAACTTCTAGCACCGGTAGTTGAACCATCAATGTGGCGGTGCTAGTGGGGTTGAATTTCACCATCGTTTGGAAAGCCGAGCCGACAAAGATACACGTTATGGCCGCTGGCCCTACATGACCGTTTGGTCTACCAGCGGTAAATTCAGCGTGAGTGTTGAATGTCCCAACTTCCAATACTGTCTCACCACTTCCACTGGGAACCGTCGTATACCTCATCTTCCTTGATGCGTATGCCTAGATCCCGCATCTTAACTGCTCCTTTCCGCTTCTCCATCTTGAAGGTTGGCCTATTTAAGCCGAGTCTGGGTGTACCTCTTGGCCTCATTGCACACACTCTTCCTCCTTCAATCTTTCAGAATAGATACACTCTTCCTCATCCTTGTTCTCCTAGGCTGCAACCTAGTACTCATGGTGCAAGATTCTGAACAGGAGAGCACCTTGATGATTGCACATCTTCTGTGCACCGGTCATGACTTCCGCCAGGTGGAGCCTAGGTTCCCAGACCACGTAGGGCATGTAGAGTGGGTAGAGCTGGTCGGTGACTTCACCGCCGTCGCGGCCGCCGTCGTGGCCGCCATGAACGTGGTGGACATCCTCCACGGCGGTGGCCAAGGGCCTTAGGTTGTGCCTAGGGTCCTTTAATAAAGAAATCTTCTTAGTTTGTGTCTCTTGCTTCTTTTCTTTTGTGCGCCGCCGACTCACCATGCTTGCCAATGATCTAATCGCTCGAATGCGGTAGTCGCACGACCTTGCCCGGGGATGGACCCATGAGACTTAGCCTAGTGCAACTCCATTTTTGTGACCAAAGTGTCAGTAGGACAGATCCGGCGGCATCACGCCCTCCTTTGACCTCTTTTCTTTAGGTCGTGGTGACTTTCCTTCCCTTTTCCTTATGCGCAGGTGTGTGGCCTTACCTAGAGCTAGCTCTTGGGGTTTGGCTTCGTGTGACCTGTTGATGCGCGCCGATGCACAGTGTGTCATGGTGTAGCCCCCAGTGAGTGAGCTATGTCGATCAACACGTGCCGATTGACACGGGTCACTTGGAACGAGCACATTGCTGAAGTGTCACCTTCGTCATGCACTCCCTGACGTGTCGTGGCGGTTGCGTTGCGATCTCTGTGCATAGGGAGGAATTTACATGAGTAAATGTGTACAAAGATTCTGGTCTAGGAAAGGCTTCCTTTTTGGGGGCAACTTTGAAGTGAATGCATGGACATTCGTGCCATTAACGATGGCACTTAGAGCCCGCAGCATTTGGCACGGTGCACTAAGCTGAGGAGTGTGCTGTGTCGCCAGCCCTTCGGAGCTCATCGATTATGTCACCCTCATGCCTTGTCATCATGGGTCTTCATCGCACGCCATGACTAAGGTCATTGGGCTCGACCTCCGCATGCTCCCCTACCATGTAGGGAAGTAGCGCTCAGGCTTAGCTCCCTAGAGCTCAACTCTGGCATGGCGTCAGTCGTTGCCACCCAAGCGAGTCTAGGCTTCAGGGGGCTGGCATGCAGCTATCGCGATGTCATAGTTCTCCCGTTCATAGAGGTGGGCCTGTTGTAGGTCACCACCTATGGTGCTGATCCCATGAGGACCAGGCATCTTGAGCTTGAGGTAAGTGTAGTTGGGGACGACCATGAACTTGGCGTAGCATGGTCGCCCGAAGATGGCGTGGTAGGCACCAGGGAATTCTGCTATCTTGAAGGTAACCATTTTTGTGCAAAAGTTTGCATGACCCCCAAACATTATGGGCAGGTCAACCTGCCCGAGGGGAATGGCCTAGAGCCTAGGTATGACTCCGTGGAACGAAGCACCAAATGTCCTTATTGCCGCTCACGATAGCCCCATGGCATCGTAGGTCTCGGCGTAGAGGAGGTTGAGGCCGCTCCCGCCATCCATGAGGACTTGAGACAGGCGGGTCTTGCTGATGATCGGGTCGATGACGAGGTGAAAACATCTCGGCTATGGAATGTGGTCGGGGTGATCCTTTCTGTCGAAAGTGCTAGCAGTTTCTGACCATTTTAGGAAGGCCAGGATGGCCTCTCCCAGCGTGGCCGTGTTGACCTCCCTGTCCATGAGCTTCTGCTGGCATATGGACTCATACACCGCCGGTCCACCGAAGATCATGAGGCACCCTTTCAGGTCCGGATATGTTTTCTCTCATCGCCAGCGGATCCGTACGATGCTTCCATGCCGGTTGCCTTGTAGCCTCCCTCGAAGTAGAGTTTGATGAGGTCGCACTCTTCAAGGGTGTGTTTGACTAGGTAACAGTGGTTGGGGCATGACAACTTGACTATTTTGTCGAAGCTGACATGGTTGAGCTTGCCTAGTCTTCTACTTATGGACCCTGTTGACCATCGTGATGAACTCACTATTGCGATGCCTCCATCTATCCTTCTTGCCTTTCCCTCATTGATTGTGGTCCTTAGCCTCATTCATGGGTTCAGCCTAAGCCTTATCTTTGTATTTGCAAAAGATTGCCTGGACAGCCTCCTCATCGGAGGCATGGCTTGTGGTGAGGTCAAGCAACTCCCACGTTGTCTGTGGTTTGCTACATCTGAGCTCATGGACGAGTGCTTCATTGGTCATGCCAAAGATGAAGGCTCTGATCACATCCGCATCCATGATGTCGTGAAGCTCATTGCACTTGGAAAAGCAGTGGATGTACTCGCGTAGAGTTTCTCCTGCTTTTTGCTTGTAGGCTTTGAGATCCTAGGAGTTCCCAGGGCGCACGTATGTGCCCTAGAAATTACCTATGAAGATGCGCTTGAAGTCTACCCATGAGTGGATGCTGTCCGTGGGGAGATGCTCGAGCCATACTCGGGCACTTTCTACGAGGTAGAGTGGTAAGTATTGGATGATGATGAAGAGATCATCGTTCGGCCCGCCTGCTCGATAGGCGAGGCAGAAGTCTTCTAGCCATACGACGGGGTTGGTGTCCCCAGAGTACTTGATGATGTTCAGTGGTGCATGGAACCACGATGGGAACAACATCTGCTGGATCCTTTTTGCGAACGCCTGCGGGCCGCAAGCGTCCGGGCTTGAAATACGCCGGGCATCTCAAATCCAAGGGTGTCGGCCATGGTTGTCCGGGTCACTATTGCCATAGTATGACATGTCCTTACCCACTAAGTCTGACCCAGGGTGTTTGGTGACTTGAGCCGGGCGAGCATTGTGGTTTCCAACATAATGGCTGTGCACTGGGGAAGGTTCTCACTTGCATGGTGTGCAGTCATCGCTAGGACGTAGCATGCTCGATGCGTGGTATCCCTTGGGGGCGCCACGCATGGAGGAGATGTGTATGAGGCTAGCTTTGAGATGCCGCCTCTCTACGTAACTTTGAGCCTACTATACCACTGTAGTTTCTAGCAGGTCTCGTAGCTCCTGATGAATGCGCTTTCCTTCGTCGGTCGAGTGTTTATGGGCCATTCGCATTATCATGGCATCTACCATGATGTTCTAGCTTGCTTGAGGGAAGACATGCATCTCCCTCTTGCCTTGTTGGATTTGATCATATATGCAGCGTGCCCGCGCCCACGTGCCCTCAGCATCAAGGTGTTGTGGGCTAGGGCACCCGTTGTCATGACGTTCGTTAGTCTACTTGGCTTCATGGGCCCTGGCTTGTTCTAGGTGCTCCTGGTCATACTATGCCTGTTCCCTAGGGGTGTGTGGGATCGGATAGGCATCGTCCTCTATGCCTCCTATCGCCGCCACCCCATCCTCCGAGAGGTGCAACATGTTGCATTCTCTCAGTAGATGGCTGCTCCCCTCAGAAATAGACTCGAAGTCTGTGTTTTCAAGGGGTCATCAGTAGGAGGTCATAGATAGACTCTGGATCCCACTCCATCATCCCCACAAACCTAGAGGAGCCTGGCATCATCATATGGCCATTGCGCTTGGATAGCTCTCGCTCAAAGAATGTGATTGCATCCCTCATTCTGGAGGGTAGAGCAGTGCAGGGGTTCTAGAATTCTGCCTCTGGTGGCATGGTCCTGCTCCCGGAGAGCTAGGCGAAAGTGTTCGCTAACATAGAAAATGTGTCGGCTTAGCTCTGGCTTGGGATTCATCCTAAGATAGGTGTCGATCCTCCGATGATCGTGGGACTGGCATGGGTAGGTCCATGATTAAGCGTTGGAATGTGTGATAGGGTCGTATTCCCTTCGCAGAGGCATAGCTAACCCACGTTGTCGGCTATGAAGTCTAGATCCCCAAAGCACAATGCTTGGCTAGGGAGAAGACCGTTGATGAGTGCTGGCCCATCGACGTTGGTGAACTTGAGGCTTCTGAAGCGGATGGAGCCATTAGGGGGTCTGTGCCAAGAGCAAGTTCAACATAGGTGCAAGGAACCATCGCTTCCTTCTTAACATAGAGAGTGCACGACTGTCCCCTACCTGGCGCATCAATTATCGGTGTTTTGTTAATCGGCTAGTGAATTTATACGAATGTTGTGCTGCTCCATGAAGACGGTGGTAGCATCTAAAAGACACAAGGAGTTATACTGATTCAGGCCAGAGCCCTATGTCTAGTCTTAGAGATGATCTAGTGTGTGTTCCTCGCTTGAATACTATGAAGTTCTTACAATTGGGGGTGCAAGAATGGTGGAAGAGGTAGGAGATGGAGCTAGAGCTAAGAAATGGACTGCCCGAATGAGAGCTTTGGGGGTCTAATGATGTCTACGGAAGGGTGCCCTGGCTGCCCTTATATAGAGTCTAGGGCCAGGTCACATATAAAGAAGAGGGTTCTCCTGACCATGGGGTTGTGAGCCTAATGGGGATAACCTAGCTATCTTGGCTTGCAAGTAACGCCATCTTGTGGTTCACATCTGGGCGTGGTTGTCATCATGGTCTTGTGCCCATGTGAAAGGTTCTAATATGGCTAGAGGGGGGGTGAATAGCCTATTTAAAAATCTACAAACCAACTAGAGCAATTTGATTAGTATAACAAATAGCGAAATGCAAACTTGCTCTAGCTCTACAAGGGTTGCAAGCCACCTATCCAACAATTCTAATTGATATGATCACTAAGCACACAATTTGCTATGTCACTACTCACTACGAGCTCTCACACTTGCTACACTAAAGAGCTCCACTAGATGAACTTAAACTACAAAAGCAAGCTCTCAAATCTAGCTACACTAAAGAGCTTGCTACAACTAGTATGCAAGAATATAAATGAGTGAGTAGGGTGATTATACTGTCATGTAGAGGAGTGAACCAATCATAAGATGAATACTAAATCAATCACCGGGAGAATACCAAAGGGCAAGAGACAACCAATTTCTCTCTCAAGGTTCACGTGCTTGCTGGCACGCTAGTCCCCGTTGTGTCGACCAACACTTGGTGGTTTGGCAGGCTAAGAGGTATTGCATGAACCTCGTCCACACAATAGGACACCGTAAGAACTAACCCACAAGTAAGGTAACTCAATGACACGAGCAATCCACTAGAGTTACCTTTCGGCGCTCCAGTCGGGGAAAGGCATAAGACCCCTCACAATCACCATGATCGGAGCCAGAGACAATCACTAACCTCCGCTCAACGATCCTTGCTACTCCAAGCCATCTAGGTGGCAGCAACCACCAAGAGTAACAAGTGAATCCCACAGTGAAACACGAATGCCAAGTGCCACTAGATGCAATCACTCAAGCAATGCACTTAGATTCTCTCCCAATCTCACAATAATGATGGATCAATGATGGACATGAGTGGGAGGACTTTGGCTAAGCTCACAAGGTTGCTATGTCAATGCAAATAGCTAAGAGTGTGAGCTTGAGCTGGCCATGGGGCTTAAATAGAAGCCCCCACTAAATAGAGCCGTTGGCTCCTTAGTCCACTAAAAAACAAGACGACCGAACACACAGGTCAGATCGACCGAACGCTGGACCCTAGCGTCTGGTCACGTGATATGTGCCATGTGTCCCCTGCTTCAAACGCTGATCACCCGATCTGAATGGTCATCATTACATTTAAGTTGTGACCAGACATAGGACCTCAGCATCCGGTCATTTCTAGTAGGTACCAGTCATGACTGGACACGTCCAGTCACCACCGACCGGACCCACCCAGCGTTCGATCACTCACTATCTCCTCTGTGCGCCGCCACATCAGCGTACATCAGCATTGACCGAACATGGACCCTGAGCATCCAGTCACTCTTCACGCCAGTGTCCGGTCATAAGACCAAGATGTGCGCTCACTGCTGCTACTAAGTAGACATAGGACCCCAGCATCCGGTCACTACGTGACCAGCGTTCGGTCACTCTGTGAAACCCTGTCTTTTCTGTATAGGGCATCGATGGCACCATCGGACTATCCACACTCTATGGGCAGACACTCTGCCGGTGGAGTTTCAAACCCTTGCTCAAATGTGCCAACCATGAAGTGTATCACCTTGTGCACATGTGTGTTAGCATATTTTCACAAACATTTTCAAGGGTGTTACACTCCACTAGATCCTAAATGCATGTGCAATGAGTTAGAGCATCTAGTGGCACTTTGATAACTGCATTTCAATACGAGTTTCACCCCTCTTAATAGTATGGCTATCGATCCTAAATGTGATCACACTCACTAAGTGCCCCGATCACTCAAACAAAATGGCTCATACTATTTATACCTTTGCCTTGAGCCTTTTGTTTTTCTCTTTCTTCTTTTCCAAGTTCAAGCATTTGATCATCACCATGCCATCACCATCATCATAATCTTCACCATTGCTTAATCACTTGGAGTAGTGCTACCTATCTCATTGTCACTTTGATAAACTAGGTTAGCAATTAGGGTTTCATCAATTAACCAAAACCAAACTAAAGCTTTCAATCTCCCCCTTTTTGGTAATTGATAACAACCCTTACACAAAGATATGAATTGAGATTTAATTGAATCCACGTTGCTTGCCCAAGCATATTTACCATGTGTAAAAGGATATAGACAAGTTTCATGAATCCCATTTGGTAGCAATTGCTCCCCCTACATATGTGCTAAGAGTTTGGATTGAAGCTTGCACATATGCTTAGATAGGAAATATAGGAGACAATATCTACCAAATGATGCTAAGGTATAAGAGATGAACCTTTGAAGCGTGATACCAATCGGAGTGCACCGATATACCATTCTTAGCACCATTAGTAACTAGACATACACAAAAACTAGAATACCCCATGAGATCAACATTACAAGCAATGGTCTAGTTTCCATAATGTGAGCATGAGTCTAGTTACTTAGCCTATGCACGCTAGTTTTTCATTTCATCATTCAATCCTACAACTAGCATACACCACACAAGCATGGATATTGAAATTAGAAACTTGTGCCATGAAAGCAAATATGTGAAATGCACATTCAAATGCAACATACAAGTTTATGAGCTTGCTCCCCCTATTTGTGTGCATTTTTTATTGATCCCCTTATAATGTCATTTCATTTGTTTGCTCCTCCTATCGTACTATCTTTGTGAATTTCTCTCCCCCTTTGGCAACAATTAGCACAAAAGGCAAGCTCAAATTATAGATAGGTTGGGGTGAAACCATTGTGAAAAGAGGATCATTTTCCCAATTTGGTTCAATCTAGATTACTTGCAAAAGATATTTAACTTGGTTTGATCCAAGGACAAGCTTCTTCACACCTCTAAATAAGGGTTATCTTGTACCATGTTGAGTTAAACACTTATAGCTTATTTTCTAGATCAAACACTAGGTTTACAAGCCCACAAACATGTCATATGCTACCACTAGATCATTTCAAACATACAAGCAATAGTGGTACCATACAAGCATCAAATTCATTTGATTTTCATGAATGAGCCTAGGACATGATAGGAATGACTAGATGCACTAAACAAGTCCTTAGCAATAGATGGATGACATGTCAATCAACTTTACCTTGCTTTGCTCGAAGGAGAGGCATGTCATATAATGGGGGGGGTGCATCAACACATATTGGAGAAGTCAAGTATGTTTAATTCATTCCTTAGCTTGCAAAACCTCTTCTCATCAAGTGGCTTGGTGACTGATATCAGCAAGTTGATCTTCGGTGCCCATACTCTCAATGCAAATGTCCCCTTTTTGTTGGTGATCTCTTATGAAATGATGGCAGACATCAATATGCTTTGTTCTTGAATGTTGAGTCCACCCAACAGTTAGTCTAGGTAGACCTATAGCTCGCCGCGGAGGTGAGTTTTTCGTATTTGTCCTTGACCTCTAAATATCTTGTTGGTTGCCTCAGCATGCTTGCTTTTCATAGGGTCTAAAGGAGATGTCATCACACAAGTACCGCTTCCTCTAGATGGAGCATGCCTGGGTGGCTAAGCTTGAGCATCAGCTAGAGTCCACCCACCATGAGTCCTAGGACCAGGCGATCGAGGTGACCATGGCACGGGCCGAGGGACAACGTGCAGCAGAGCGGGCGACTGCCACCAAGCGGGGGCTTAAGGCAGTGAAGGCCTACCAGGAGGAGACTGAGGTAGGGTTGCGGACATCCCTGGCGGACATCCGAGGCAGTGCTCCAATAATCCCTGGAGACCCTTGAGTTAGAGTGGAGCGCCTTTGTGTCAGAGCAGAACGCCCTAGAGTCGGCATGGAAGGCCCTAGAGTCAAAGCATAAGGCCCGATTGGAGGTAGACCAGAAAGTGCTCGTGCTTCGGGGCCGAGTGATGGGGACAGAGGAGGCGAGCGCCTGACTGAGCGAGCAGGTGGCCTGGCAAGCGGAGGAATTCTCCACCCTTGAGAACTTCCTGCATTGGTACATACCTTTTTTGTTTTTCATTGTGTTGGTTTCTTTCTTTAGCCTATATCTGAGCCTGTCGTCCTTTTCTCAGAGCTGGGCTGGAAAGGTGAAGTTGCAAGAGCAGGACCTAGAGACGGTTAAGGCAACCTTTAGCCAAAATGCAGGGGAGCTGGCCAAGTCCTGTGAAGAGCAACGTGCTCTTGAGGGGGAACTTGACCAGATCTACAATGTTGCCTAGCTTGTCGTCTCGGAGGTCTTTGAGTCAGCGCTAAGTACCAGTGCACTACTGTCTAGCTAGCAGGAGGTCCCGGATGTGGTCCAGGATCTTATCACAAGTGGGCTGTTCTACGGAGCATCGGGGGTGTTGACCTCGATGGCGACGTACCACCCGAACCTAGACTTTGCCACTATGTACATCGGGTATGCTGATGGCTTGAGCATGGAGGACATCCAAATGCTCAGGGAGGGCTTGCTGCCGCACGCAAGGTTGGTGGTAGAGCAAGTCTCTATGCAGTGGGTGATGGACTGTCCGCTGTGAAGACATGGCCAGAAGCGTGTGTTGGGAGGACATCGCCTAGCCTATGGATGGCATAGAGCCTAGGTCTAAGGTGGGTATCGCCTAGCTTTGACCGACCCAGATGTCATCCTACCAAGGGAGTGAGCATCCTACGCCCTCAGCTGGTCGTACCGACAGTAGATGCCGCTGAGCTGCCCCTAATAGTTTGTAAAGTATAAGAAGTTTAGTAGATGTAAAAAGATTACGTTCGTGGTGGAGCCCCCGTGTAAATGTTCTTGTGTACTTAATGACTACAATCGGTTTCATTTTTTTGTGATGGAGTCACTCCATTCGGGGAAGCTTGTCCCTTTCGTTCCTTAGTTTTACCTTAGCAAAATTTTATTTTTATTCTTTCTTTCTTATACTTGCTCATTCTTCCAGTAGGCTGCAACCTTGGGAGCCCAGGGCATGGCCCATGAGGCTCAACTGCTCGTAACCATAGGAAAGGCAGGGTGTGATCAGTCAGAATGTTTTAAAGCAAAGCTACTGTAAGGCAATTTAAAGGAATGAACTACCCTTTTGTTTGGGTAAGAAGGAGTTTCACCATATGATAGTAAACAAAAAAGAGAGGTAGTAGTGTACCCTCGTGGAGCCCCCGAGCGACCCTAGGCTGAAAAGTGTTAGGGTTAGGGTGCTCTTATAGGGGCAAACACTAAGTAAACAATGGTAAGACTGAAATTTAGGGGAAGGAAAAACAACAAAGCTTGTTCCAAGAGTTTGGTGAGAATGTCGTCGTTGTCGTCCTTCAGTCGGTAGACGTCCAGTCAAATTACTTCAACCTTCAGTCATCTGGATCCTTGCCCGCTATGCCCCCTTTCTTAGCCGCTGCTTCTTCGCCTTTTTTTGCTTCTGGCCTATCGGCCTGTTGCAGAAGACGCTTGAGGAGCTCACAGTCCTTGTAGAGGTGTTTGACGGGGTAGGCGTGGTTGGTGCATGGGCTCTCCATGAGTTCATGGAAGTGGCCTGGAGGGTCCTGCTAGGGCTGCCTGCCCGTGTGATCAGTCATGGTGACCAACGCGGAGTTGTCTGGTCGATGGTGATCTTTTCTGTTCTTTTTTCCCTTCTGCGTGGAGGGGCCCTTGTCCTGATCCTAGCGCTTGGCCTTGCCTTTGCCTCGGCCTCCGTTGGAGCATGGCAGGAGCGGCGCTCGTTGGAGGTGTTGGACAAAGGTCCATGGTCCCAGGCCATCAGGGGTGGGACTCTGGTCGCTGCTATGTGTGTCTCGGTTCAGGCCTAAGCCGCGCTTATACAGGCGGTCAGTGCAGAGCGGTCATCAAGTCAAGACAAGGTGTCGGTGTGGCCTCTTGTGTCGTGCTTGGCAGTTGTAGTGGTGAGTGGGTGGAGTGACTCATCTGTTGTGTCTCCATTCCCCTGGTGGGGAGCGAGGCCATGAGTCGGTGTCACGATATGGACCTCCCTGCTTGTTGAATGGTGGCAGTCTCCACCAGTGTCCGGAGGTTCCAGTGGATCGCCTATTCATGAGGGTCATTTGGTTCAGGAAGGCTGTGCAAAAGCATTGCTGTAGCGATGAGGTTCTGATTAGCCTGAGCGAACTATGGGGGATCATTCCCCCTGTCCATGGTGTTGTGCTGGACCCAACAGGCGTGACCCCAGGCGCCGCTCGCCGGTCTATGTACATGGGGCGTAGTGTGGTGCATCGAGCGTACTAACACAATCGGTGGCTGGTGCAGCCACTGTTGTTGTAGTTCCTCACCATGCTCCCATGTGAGTTTAGGGGTCTCCACACGACGGTCCTAGAGGGGTGTGAGTCTGCAGGGACTCCGTTACCACCTGGTGACTGTCCTAGAGCATCCAGCCATAGCGCACTTCAAGGACAGATGGTGGCTAGGCACCATGTCATCGATGCTGGAGCCATTACTCTCAACATCATCATCCATGAGGTCGAGAAAATAGGTGGGAGCATAGCTTGTCATCCCCATGAATTCAGACAAGAGAGGGGGTGGCGTCGGCATCCTTCAGAGCCCCTGGGCGTATGTGTCCATAGGAGACACGAGGCCGTATGGGAACCGGTCGTATGGCAGTCATGGCGGGGACAACGGGGTCCCTCTGGGTAATCGGTGGAAGATAGAGAATAGTAAGTAAATAACAGTATGTACATTACTCATAGCGGGGTATGAGCAGAGTTTGTTTGGAATGAAGCGCGAATGCCATGTCATCAAAGTCGTGTGTCCCGGAGTCGATGGAGGGCGCCCCTCTGACGGGTGCTAGAACAAGTGCCTCCTCGTGGAGGTGTAGTACACCGAGCTAGTTGGCGATGAAGTCCAGGCTTCCAAGGAGGAAGGCCTAGGATGGCTCGAAGATAGGTGGAACCCACATCCCAACAGGTGGGAGCGGGAACTCCAGTGAGCCGAAGCGAATCGTATCGCTAGAGCCCACCATGGCAAAGGTGGCGGAAAAGTGGGCTATCCGATGACCCAAAAAGTGTTGAACAGTACAACATCTTCTCCACAGACGACGCCAACTGTCGGAGCAGAAAGTGACCAACAAGTAAATATTTATAGTTTTGTCGTACATTATGCTCGGAGGTGGCCTATCACTCAATGACACAGGGTTTATACTGGTTTCAGGCAGCATGCCCTATGTCCAGTTTAAGTTGGTCGAATGACTTTGTTCCTAAGCCTAGGTGTTCGAAGTTTGCAGTGGGGTTACAAACAAGAAGGAGAAAGATGGAGGGTACAAGAGGTCCGGTCGGAAGGGCCAAGAGTGACAGGAGCTCCTCTATGAGCTAAGTGTTCAAGCGTGTGCTTGAGGTCCGAACCTGGTGGTTCTATGGTTGTAAGCTAGTGAACTTGATCGATCTTGATGAATCTGGAAGCACTTGGATCGACCTAGATTAACTTGAATGTTGGGAGAGAGTGCATCCCCTTTTATAGATAAAGGGGATGGCCTTACAAATGAGAGGGAGAGAGTACGTATGCTTCTAAGTCTTGTCGCCCACTGCCGGTGAGTACATGATGATGGTAGGCGCCCACAACACTGTTGGAT
Source organism: Miscanthus floridulus (assembly GCF_019320115.1). Lineage (NCBI taxonomy): Eukaryota > Viridiplantae > Streptophyta > Magnoliopsida > Poales > Poaceae > Miscanthus > Miscanthus floridulus. Next base: position 23,179,069 of record NC_089591.1, on the reverse strand, counting down.
GTTGGATGCACATGGGAGGTTACGTCGTCTTGTTCGGGCATGGCAGACGTTGGTGCCTGCCACACTGTTGATACCTAAGGTAGGCAAGGGGTTTTTACCATGTTCATCTGGTACGGACAAAAGTCGGCGCCCACAACACTATCAATGCCCAGAGGCATGTGGGGGGGCCTTACTGTATGGGAGTTAATGGCGCCCACAATACTATAGAGGAAAATGTCAGCGCCTACAGCACTGTTCTTGTCAGGGAGGTTGCAGAATACTGTTTCTACAGGTCTATAGGGTACGTTCCTTGGTATCATGGTTTGTCTTGTGCGCTCTGCCTTGCTTTCTCCATTTGTTCCCTAGACCTTTTTGAGCAGGCGTCCTATATCGGTTGGTCCCAGTCGGTTCTGATCGCGCCAATCAGAGACGAGCAGTGAGCAGGATTTTTGCATACTCCGGTCAGGAGACGTGGGGTTAGAGTCAGAAGTAGTATTTTTGGCCAGGCCTTTTGGTCGGAGAGGCCGTCCAAAGGTGGGCCAGAGACCGAAGTGAGCCCTCCAAGTCGGAGAGGTGGGTCGAAGTCAGAAAATGAGCAGTTGCTCCTCCTTAGCTACACCTCCGGATCGGTGATTGGATCGCTCTTCTAGGCCTATTGTTTAGATACTTGGGCCGACCCATGAGTCACGCACTGTCTGCTTGGGCCGAGCCTTTGTTTGGCAAGCTGGTCCATGAGGGACCCTGGGTTTATGAACCCAACAACTGCTTTGGCCCTAAAATGAATGACTCACATTGTACTCACTCAACATTGATCTTGCCATATCAATCATAGTTCTATTCTTTCTTTCAGCTAGACCATTTGATTATGGAGTGTACTTGGCCGAGAATTGGTGTCTAATTCCAAATTCATCACACAACTCATCAATTCTAGTGTTCTTGAATTCACTACCATTGTCACTTCTAACTTTCTTGATAGTTGTTTCAAACTCATTGTGAATGCTCTTGACAAATGATTTGAATGTTGCAAACACATCACTCTTGTCAACAAGAAAGAACACCCATGTGTATCTAGTGAAATCATCCACAATCACAAATCCATATTTATTTCCACCAATGCTAGTGTATGTGGTTGGTCCAAACAAGTCCATGTGTATCAACTCAAATGCCTTGGATGTGCTCATCATGCTCTTCTTAGGATGTGTTACCAACTTGCTTTCCTGGCTTGACATGCACTACATAGCTTATCCTTCTCAAATGTGACATCTTTCAAGCCTCTAACTAAGTCATGCTTAATCAACTTGTTCAATTGTTTCATTCCAACATGACCAAGCCTTCTATGCCATAACCAACCCATGCTAGACTTAGTGATCAAACATGTTGACAATTGAGCTTCTCTAGCATTGAAATCAACCAAGTATAGATTCTCATATCTAAATCCTTAGAATATCAAGTTTGAGCCATCTACACTTATGATCTCTACATCATCCACACCAAATATGCACTTTAAACCAAGATCACACAATTGAGCTACAGATAATAGGTTGAAGTTCAAGCTTTCTACTAGTAGCACATTGGAAATGCTCAAGTCATTGGATATTGCAATCTTACCAAGCCCTTTGACCTTTCCTTTGCCATTGTCACCAAATGTAATATTATCAATCCCATTGCTCTTGTTTTCATTGATTGAATTAAACATTCTTAGATCACCGGTCATGTGTTGTGTGCACCCACTATCAAGCACCCAAATCCTTCCTTCGGCTTTATAATTGACCTACAAAAGAAGATCAATTCTTTTTAGGTATCCAAACTTGCTTGGATCCTTGAAGGTTAGTTACCAAGGTCTTTGGTACCCAAATAGCCTTCTTCTTTGCGCCCACAATTGGTGTACCAATGAACTTAGCCTTCACACCATTGGCACCCTTAATGAGCATGTAACAAGAATCAAATTTAATTGAGGATACATTATGTAGCTTGTTCTTGTTAATTTTGCAATTTTTCTCTATATGCCCAACTTGCTTGCATCTATTGCAAAACCAACCATTGCCCTTCACAAAGCTAGCTTTGGGAGTGACGAAGGACTGCCTTGCCTTTCTTGGGGGTATAGCCTAATCCATCTTTGTTGAGAGAAAACCTTTGGCTACCCAAGCACTTTAGTAAGCAGGGCATCTCCACCATAGGCATTGCCTAAGGCACGAGTGAGCTCATTCGCCTCCTTTACGAGGGTCTCATTTTCCACCATTAGTGAGGCATCATAAGTGAGACCATCACTCAAAGGTGAAGTAGAAGTAGAAGTGCTACAAGAAGTGTTAGTGGGAGCAACTATAATAGGCTTATAAAAAGATTCATCAATAAGATCACATGTTAGTCCCACATCACAAGACATAATCACATGCTCCTTCTTGGCTTCCTCTATTTTGACTTGCTCGATGAGAGAGGAGTGAGCCTTTTCAAGCTTAGAGTGAGCTTTGCCAAGCTTCTCATGGGCTTCCATTAGCCTCTCATGAGTGGCATTGAGCTCATCAAAGGATTGCTCAAGAAATTTGACTTTCTTGCGTAATTCTTTGCACTCCTTTCTGTTCATTTTAACGTAAGTGTGCACTTGCTCACACATGTCCAAGAGCTCCTCCTTGGTGTACTCCTCCTCCTCATCACCATCACTCCTATAAGCATCACTTTCACATTCATCATCATCACTCACATCATATTTTACCTTGGTAGGCTTTGCCATGAGGCATGTCAATGGAGTGTCAAAGATGGAGGGCTTGTTGTTGATGGCGATGCTTGCTAGTGCTTTCTTGATAGATTTCTTGTCATTATCACTAGAGCTATCACTATCTGAAGAGCCATCACTATCCCATGTGACCACATAGCCTCCACCTTTCTTCTTCTTTTGGAAGGTCATTCTCTTCTCCTTCTTCTCCTTCTTTTCTTTCTTGCCCTTCTTAGTGCTTCTTCTTTTCATTCTCATCATTGTCACTATTGTAGGGACAATTCTCTACAACGTGATCGGGGCTCTTGCAATTGTAGCATCTTCTCACATATTCTTTGCTTTTGGTGTGATCTCTTCTCTTTCTTGCACCATAGCCTTTCTTCATGAATTTTCCCATCTTGCGTACAAAGAGGGCTATAGCTTCATCATCAATATCACTAAGATCATCATCATTACTTGATTCTTTCTTAGGACTTTCCCTTGTTCTTGGATGATGATGAGCTAGCCTTGAATGCTATACTCTTCTTCTTGTCTTCTTCTTCCTTCTTGTCATCCTTGTCATCCCCCTCCCTTTCCACATAGTATGTCTCTTATCATGACATCACCTAGTACTTGGTTAGGGGTAATCTCCTTTAATCCTCCTCTTATGATAAGCAATCTCAACATGTCAAATCTTGGAGGTAGGCACATTAAGAACCGATGAGAGACATCATCATCCTTGATCTTCTCTCCCAAAGCCTTCAAGTCATTGACAATTACTTGCAACCGATGGAACATCTCCAGAATGCTCTCATTATCCTTCATCTTGAAGCTTGTCAACTTATCCTTGAGGATGTACAACTTGGTACTCTTCACCACTGGTGTGCCCTCATATGTTTCCTCCAATCTCCTCCACACCTCATTCGCTCTTTCACAATCCTTGATTTTCTCAAACACCTTAGAATCAATGGCATTATATATGGTGTTGAGAGCCATTGTATTGCATTGCTTATTGGTCTTGTCTTGGTTGGTGGGATTGTCGGGATCAATGATAGCATAGTCATTCTTAGTCACCTCCCATACTTGATCATTGATTGAACCAAGATACATCCTCATCTTTATCTTCTAATAATCATAGCATGTGCCATCAAAGAACGGTGGTTTGCCCCCCACATGGTTGAAAACAACTTGAGCCATAATTTAACACCGAGGTTGTTAAGCCTTTAATAAAATGGTGACCACGGCTCTGATACCACTTGAAAGGTCCTAATATGGCTAGAGGAGGGTGAATAGCCCTATTTAAAAATCTACAAACCAACTAGAGCAATTTGATTAGTATAACAAATAGTGAAATGCATACTTGCTCTAGCTCTACAAGGGTTGCGAGCCACCTATCTAACAATTCTAGTTGATATGATCACTAAGCACACAATTTGCTATGTCACTACTCACCAAGAGCTCTCACACTTGCTACACTTAAGAGCTCCACTAGATGAACTTAAACTACAAAGCAAGCTCTCAAATCTAGCTACACTAAAGAGCTTGCTACTAGTATGCAAGAATATAAATGAGTGAGTAGGGTAATTATACCGTCTTGTAGAGGAGTGAACCAATCACAAGATAAATACTAAATCAATCACTGGGAGAATACCAAAGGGCAAGAGATAACCAATTTTTCTCCTGAGGTTCACATGCTTGCCGGCATGCTAGTCCCCGTTGTGTCGACCAACACTTGGTGGTTCGGTGGCTAAGAGGTGTTGTATGAACCTCATCCACACAATAGGACACCGCAAGAACTAACCCATAAGTGAGGTAACTCAATGACACAAGCAATCCACTAGAGTTACCTTTCGGTGCTCCACCAGGGAAAGGCACAAGACCCCTCACAATCACCATGATCAGAGCCAAAGACAATCACCATCCTCCGCTCAACGATCCTCGCTGCTCCAAGCCATCTAGGTTGTGGCAACCACCAAGAGTAACAAGTGAATCCCACAACAAAACACGAATACCAAGTGCCACTAGATGCAATCACTTGAGCAATGCACTTGGATTATCTCCCAATCTCACAATGATGATGGATCAATGATGGACATGAGTGGGAGGGCTTTGGCTAAGCTCACAAGGTTGCTATGTCAATGCAAATGGCCAAGAGTGTGAGCTTGAGTAGGCCATAGGGCTTAAATAGAAGCCCCCACTAAATAGAGCCATTGGCTCCTCAGTCCACTAAAAAACGAGACGACCGAACATGCAAGTCAAATCGACCGGAAGCTAGACCCTAGCGTCTGGTCGCGTGATATGTGCCACGTGTCCCCTGCTTCAAACGCTGATCGCCCAATCTCAATGGTCATCAGTACATTTAAGTTGTGACCGGACACGCTACTTCAAAGTGATCGGACATAGGAACCCCAGCGTCTGGTCATTTCCAGTAAGGTACCAGTCATGACCGGACGCGTCCGGTCACCACTGACCGAACACACCAAACGTCCAATCACTCACTGTCTCCTTTATGTGCCGCCACATCAGTGTACGTCAGCATTGACCGGACGTGGACCCTGAGCATCCGGTCACTCTTCGTGCTAGCGTCTGGTCACAAGACTAAGACGCGCGCTCATTGCTGCTACTGACCGGACATAGGACCCCAGCATCCGATCACTCTATGAAACCCTATCTTTTCTGTACAGGGCATCGGTGGAGTTTTGAACCCTTGCTCAAATGTGCCAACCACCAAGTGTATCACCTTGTGCACATGTGTGTTAGCATATTTTCACAAACATTTTCAAGGGTGTTAGCACTCCACTAGATCCTAAATGCATATGCAATGAGTTAGAGCATCTAGTGGCACTTTGATAACCACATTTCAATATGAGTTTCACCCCTCTTAATAGTACGGCTATCGATCCTAAATGTGATCACACTCACTAAGTGTCTCGATCACTCAAACAAAATGACTCCTACTATTTATACCTTTGCCTTGAGCCTTTTGTTTTTCTCTTTCTTCTTTTCCAAGTTCAAGCATTTGAACATCACCATGCCATCACCATCATCATGATCTTCACCATTACTTCATCACTTGGAGTAGTGCTACCTATCTCATTATCACTTTGATAAACTAGGTTAGCACTTCAGGTTTCAGCAATTAACCAAAACCAAACTAGAGCTTTCACCACGTCATGGCATGGTGTTAGGTTCCTTCAAAATAAATGCTCCAAATCATTGTTGATATCTCCTTCAAAATGTTTTGTTGCAAAAGGAGGCATGATGCTATCATAAAAAAAAGAGAAAGAAAGTAAAGAGAGAGAGAGAGAGAGAAGAAAGAAAGAAAAAATAGAGAGATGGTAAGAAAGAAAGAATAAAAGAAAGATGAGAATAAAGATAGACCATGTTCTCACAAATTTTTTCCAAGCCCCAATAAAGAGAGAGATGTGTTTTAAAGAGCATAGTAGAAATAGGTTAGCCACCATAAATTTTCCACACACATGCACATTATGATTAGGTTGTATGACATCTTTCTCCTTGGCTCCATTGTTTGACTTAGCAAAATACACAATGCAAGTATGTTTCCATACTTCATCCCTACCCAAAGCTCCACATAAGCCTTTTTAGAAGTAGGATGAAAAAGAAGGCAAACTCAAAAGCCTTTGGTAAGGATATAAACAACATTAAGCGACTTGATAGTACCATTTGAGAAGTATGCGCTGTGCTTTCAATTTCAAAATTACAAAAACTCCAAGTATACTTCATAGAGGGAAAGTGATGACTTGGTGTCACAGTCGTTCCACTTTTCAGCCGCTCAAGGTGACATGGTAGACACTTCAAAAATCCACAGGTATCGGGAATGACATGGAATAACTTTTATGCTAGCATCATATCTTTTGAAGTCATGATCCATAGTTACATATAACTTTGCTCAAGGATGAGCAAAGAGCAAGTGTGGGGGAGCTTGTTGGCAGTCCTTAATGCATAATTTTAACCACCAAAACCCCACATAAAATCCATTTATTCGAAACATCGAATTTGTATAGGGTTTATAACTGACGAATTCCACAAGTTTTGGTGTTTATATGTTTTGAAGGACACATGTTTGATTATCAAGGAAAACACATGCAAAATGCATAAAAGAGACAAAGTGTAAAGGAGATTTGGTCCAAGGAATAAGATGAAAGGCCCATCCACTGAAGAACTTGGGCCAACCACCGACAGAGACATGGCCTAGGCCTAGCCAGGAACTGCCATGCCGAAGGCGGTCACGGGGAGGTGCCATCCGGGTGTGGCCACACCCCAAGCTACGCCTACTGCCTCGGGCTTCCACATAGCGTCTTCTAGTGATCTCCCCACATTGGTTGCATGTGGGCATGCATGAATATCTCTCGCAAACCGACCATAGGAGCAGCTATAAATAGATGGGGGAGGCCTCATCATTCAACAACACCACAAGGAGCCTCTACATTCTATTTTCCAAGATGTAATTGTAGTATAGCCTAGTTGGGAGTTAGGGAGAGATGCACAAATTCTAGAAGAGCCATCGAAGGTCCGACAAATCTTGTATCGGTCCTTTGTAAGACTCAAATACTTTATACTTGTCTTCTCGAATAACTTGAATATCTTTCATGGTTATCTAGTTCATGCCTTAATTGGTTAGCATAAGCATCGTTAGTATAGTGGTTTACACCTTGGCATGGGATCTCTACTCGACCGAGTGCTCTATTTTTACGTTAAACTAGAGTAGTAATCGATAGTGTAGACGTGGTGTCTAGACTATAGGTTACCTGAGTTTGCGCCCAACCCTACGGATAGTTGTGGTAGCCCCAGAGGTGACAGCTTCAGCCAGGCCTTTGTAGTCCATCATGTTCGAGTTGGTGTTTTCATAGAGCTTTTGGCAGCCTTCCCCTGATCACCCCTTCCTAGTCTTTTCGAGGATCAAAAAGGTACTGCTGCTCCAAAGTGCTATGGTTGATCGCTATATCTTACCCTTGCTTAGTTGATCCCTCTAGTTTGGTCTAGAAAAGAACCACAATAATAGAGAAGTATAAAGGAACCTGATCATCCCACGTTGTCCTCCCAGCTTAGCTTGTCTACTATTTTATCTTACTATGGAGTTCTCCTATGTGTGTCATTTATACAAAACTCATATTTTATCACTTACCCCCATATGAGTCTAGTCGGTATACTAGTTAGTAGATCATGATGGTTATTTATCAATATCTTTAACCATTGCTTCCATGAGGATAAATATGATACCCTAGAATACTCCTGGGTCAAAGCTACAAAGGTATCAATGCGCTTACAGATTTCTCTGTTTGCATTAACAAATACCAACAAGCTTTCTGGCGCCATTGCCGAGGAAACAATCGGCGTAAAGATTTTGATATTGACCTTGATATCTACTAACCTAGTTTGCCACTAGCTTTTTTGGGATTATCCTTGTCCTGTTGAATGTGGAATAAACAGGGCAACACCAGCCATTCGACCTTCCGGCACATTTCCACAAGAAAAAAAAAGAGAATCATCACGAGCCTAGGGTGCCCAATCATTCATCAACACCTCCACCCTACTAGAAAGGTATATACATACTAATCATGTGCAGATGAAGAGAAGATCACCGTCAAGAGCAAACAAAACCAACATATGTGATGGAACAATTACATTGCATCACTCATAATTCAATCACAAATTGTGGATTATTGTACAAATGATCAAGGTATGAGAGAACCAACCCAAAAATATCTTTCCTATTTTTATTTACTTTTCACCACTACATGTTTGCATGCAGGTCACTCATCTAATTTCCTTTTCCAAAACCATGGCATGTTTGTTTAGATTGCATTCGTCAAACCTGTTTGCATTGCTCTACATAAAAAAATAATAAAAAATGGTTCTCTAATTCACCATTCAAAGTTCTCATATCCGTTTGAGTAAATCTCATGTTCACTTTCATGCTTCTTTTCTCTATTCTTGTATGCTTTGGTTTGGGAGTACTCGACATGCTTCCATAGGCTATTAAATTAAGCATGGTTCTTAGGTTAAATAGCCTACCTTAATCAAAATAGACATGGAGTCTAGTTTGATTATTGAACCAAAATTGCTAATGTAGACTATGGTTGTATGCAGAACAAACCCATGCATGATTTTAATCAAATTCATGTGGGTAAGTCCTTGAGATGAATTCATAACGAAGATAAATCAAAACTCATTTGGTGAACTTTGAATAAACAAAGGTTTTGAATCTAAAAAAAGGGGCTCTCTTTGCTAACTAAACATGATTACCAACTTTTCATTAGCATAGAGGAAAACCTTTACCACATAACATCAACCATTATCATTTCAAAACCTTTGTAAAATCCCTCGGGAATGTATTGTCCACTAACGTTATGCAGGGATGAAAACTTGATCAATGAAAAATGGATCACACACCCGCCAAGCCAAACCACATGAAGATCAAGATGACATGGCGAAAACAAAAAAAAATGCATTATCCATATCCTCATCTCAGGGATTGGATAGCACAAATGCAAACTAAATTCAATGGAGAAGTCCTGCTCAACGGACTTAAAACAGTGAGCCTTTCCCGAAGGTAAATCGGTAGTTATCACATGTTAGATGCATTCTAATTCCAAATCCCAATATTTGCAAATGCATCAATATTTAAAAAATATATAAACAATTTCCCTTTACTTTCAATAATAATAATAATAATAATAATAATAACATGACTTTTGAAAATGAGTATAAGGACATATTTGTGAAATTGCTCCTTCGAGTATTTTTGTCACTAACCTTTCAGGTTTGAGCAAAAAGAATGAAGGGGTGAAATGGAAGGTAAATTCAACCAAATATCATTTCAACAATGAAGCACATTCAACGGAGAGTGCTACCACCTAGATTTGAGTTTACACGTTGCATAATTCAAGTGTGGGGGTGAACTTCTCTAAATATATTTCTTGACACGCTTCGTTCATTTCTTTTTGGTTGTCTCTACCTTGTTTTACCTTTATGCCTTGCTCACCATGATAAAGTCATAAAAATTATAATGGTAATAAAACAAATAAAAAATCTCTTTTCAGTTATTAGAATTTTTTTCAATAATAATAATAATAAAATAGCTTTGCATAATAAACTCATTTTATCTTAGACTCATATTTTTTAAGAATAGAGCAATGACCTCCGTTTCTCCCACAATAAAAAAACTTGGTGCTAGAAAGGTTTCCTTCGGGTATTCTTTGTCACTAACAATTACATAACATGGGTGTTGTAATACACATTAAGGAGATGCTCCAACATTCACACTTGGCTTTTAATGTCGAAGGACATAAAAGTCTAGGTGTGGGGACCCGACCCTTCCATGCTATCTCTCAGGCACACTAGTTTGCACTCCATCTTCTCACCCATGCCTTGCACCTATAAGTTTGATTGAGTTTTAAAATGCCATACATGAGAAACAAACTTAAGATGTGAAATAAAATCATGACAAATTATGAACTTGACTTTATAAAGATTGGCCGGCATAAACTTTATTCTTAGTTCATATACTTGTTACTTGTGGATACATATCTATTAGGAAAACATGTCAACTAAGTTATTGTGAAGTGAGATATGATAAAGACTAAAGAAATTCTACCTTTTCTATGTAAGCTCTTGGAGAATTTCTGTTTTGCTAAAAACTTCAAAATTTATAGCAATACTTCTCCTCATTGGTGAAATTTCCTACCAAGGCCAGATATCATGAGAAAAACCTTCTACATATGCTACTTGTTTTTGTGTTGAGCTTTGTCAAACTTTGTTGACCCTTGTCGAGAAACTTATCATGCTTTTAAAATCACGATCACGTACACGCCACCAAATATATGCACTACTCCTACACTGGGAGTAATCGCAAAAACATGACTTCCACTTAGATCCATCCAAAAATATTCTACTCCTACACTAGGAGTGAATAAAAATATGTTTGTTAGGTTCCATCAAAATAAATGCTCCAAATCATTATTGATATCTCTCTCAAAAAGTTTTGTTGCAAAAGGAGGCATGAGGCTATCATCAAAAAAAGGAAAGAAAGTAAAGAGAGAGAGAGAGAGAGAGAAGAAAGAAATAAAAAAGAGAGATGGTAAGAAAGAAAAAATAAAAGAAAGATGAGAATAAAGATAGCCCATGTTCTCACAAAATTTTTCCAAGCCCCAATAAAGAGAGAGATGTGTTTTAAAGAGCATAGTAGAAATAGGTTAGCCACCATAAATTTTCCACACACATGCACATCATGATTAGATTGTATGACATCTTTCTCCTTGGATCCATTGTTTGACTTAGCAAAATACGCAATACAAGTATGTTTCCATACTTCATCCCTACCCAAAGCTCCACATAAGCCTTTTTAGAAGTAGGATGAAAAAGAAGGAAACTCAAAAGCCTTTGGTAAGGATATAAACACCATTAAGCGACTTGAGAGTACCCTTTGAGAAGTATGCACTGTGCTTTCAATTTCAAAATTACAAAAACTCCAAGTATACTTTATAGAGGGAAAGTGATGACTTGGTGCCATAGACGTTCCACTTTTCAACCGCTCAAGGTGACATGGTAGACACTTCAAACATCCACAGGTATCGGGAATGACATGGAATAACTTTTATGCTAGCATCATATCTTTTGAAGTCATGATCCATAGTTACATATAACTTTGCTCAAGGACGAGCAAAGAGCAAGTGTGGGGGAGCTTGTTGGCGGTCCTTAATGCATAAAATCCATTTATTCGAAACATCAAACTTAGTATAGGGTTTATAACTAACGAATTCCACAAGTTTTGGTGTTTATATGTTTTGAAGGACACATGTTTGATTATCAAGGAAAACACATGCAAAATGCGTAAAAGAGACAAAGTGTAAAGGAGATTCGGTCCAAGGAATAAGATGAAAGGCCCATCCACTGAAGAACTTGGGCCAACCACCGACAAAGACGTGGCCTAGGCCTAGCCAAGGAACCGCCATGCGGATGGCAGTCATGGGGAGGCGCCATCCGGGTGTGGCCGCACCCCAAGCTATGCCAACTGCCTCGGGCTTCCACATAGCATCTTCTAGTGATCTCCCCACATCGGTTGCATGTGGGCATGCATGAATATCTCTCACAAACCGACCATAGGAGCAGCTATAAGTAGATGGGGGATGCCTCCTCATTCAACAACACCACAAGGAGCCTCTACATTCTATTTTCCAAGATGTAATTATAGTATAGCCTAGTTGGGAGTTAGGGAGAGATGCGCAAATTCTAGAAGAGCCATCGGAGGTCTGGCAAATCTTGTATCGGTCCTTTGTAAGACTCAAATACTTTATACTTGTCTTCTCAAATAACTTGAATATCTTTCATGGTTATCTAGTTCATGCCTCAATTGGTTAGCATAAGCATGGTTAGTATAGTGGTTTACACCTTGGCATGGGATCTCCGCTCGACCGAGTGCTCTAGTTTTTATGTGAAACTAGAGTAGTAATGGATAGTGTAGATGTGGTGTCTAGACTATAGGTTACTTGAGTTTGCGCCCAACCCTATGAATAGTTGTGGTAGCCTCGAAGGTGATAGCTTCGACTAGGCCTTTGTAGTCCACCATGTTCGGGTTGGTGTTTTCGTAGAGCTTTTGGCAGCCTTCCCCCGATCACCCCTTCCTAGTCTTTTTGAGGATCAAAAAGGTACTGCTGCTTCAAAGTGCTATGGTGTGATCGCTATATCTTACCCTTGCTTAGTTGATCCCTCTGGTTTGCTCTAGAAAAGAACCATAGTAATAGAGAAGTATAAAGAAACCTGGTCATCCCCTGTTGTCCTTTCAGCTTAGCTTGTCTACTATTTTATCTTACTATAGAGTTCTCCTGTGTGTGTCATTTATACAAAACTCATATTTTATAACTTACCCCCCCATGAGTCTAGTTGGTATACTAGTTAGTAGATACATGATGGTTATTTTTCAACATCTTTAACCATTGCTTCTGTGAGGATAAATACGATACCCTAGAATACTCCTGAGTGAAAGCTACAAAGGTATTCGTGCTCTTGCGAATTTCTCTATTTATGTTAACAAATACATACAAGTAGTCGCCCCTAGGTCACTCGATCATCTTCCTGCTTATGGAATAGGTTGCTACTATCCCGAGCTCTGGGGTCATGGCCCTTGTTAGCTTGGATGGCCTCTAAATCAAGGCCACTGTCGTGGATCCCATCCCGTAGTTGGAGTCATACTCCTATCTCGTCGGGCCGTATTTGGATGGTGGGTCACTGTACTAGCCGTCACCACTCGGCGGTGTTGTCTTGTCTTTGCTGCATGGCGCAAGGATGGCGTCTAACTAGGCTGAGGGGACTGCTATCCCCTTGGTCCTTATGGGGTTAATGCGGCATACCTGTTCCTATCAGAGCAGGCGTGCTTGGTGGGGCTCGATCTCTTCCCGTTCCCTCTAGGGGTCGGGATGGAGGAGAGGTCGTGGGGAGTTTGCGCGGCATGTGGTGAAGGCAGAGGAAAGAGGTCATGGCTAACCCTGCCTTAGCATTTGGCCTAGCCCATGTAGCTTAGCTAGGCCTCGATTGTTTGGGCTTATACTAGCTGGTGTACCGTGGGCCGTCCGGGCGGCTAACTAATCGGTGTCTTGAGATACCCGGAGTATCATAACCCCGACACTATGTTACCTTATGAATTCATGCTGAATTAGGATTTTGATTTGTACCTATCCATGTTACCTCATGAAGGCCAAAGTTTGTTATTATGTATATAAAAAGAGAGTCATAGAGAGACAAACAAAATTGGTTTTCACATTCACGAAGTTAGTTAGAGAAGGTCATACCAAAGAAAATGGATACAAAAAATGGTGCCGATCGGACAATATATTTGAAAAAGGATTCCTAGCTATATATGGCGTTGTGTGACCGAGAAAAATTAGCGCACGTGTGAGAGCGCTTGGCTGCCAATACTACGAGCAATAATCAATCGTATTTGGATTATGATTTCAACTATCTATGTTACCTTAAGAACTCATGCTGGATTAGGATTTTGATTCGTACCTATCCAGGTTACCTCAATAAGACTTAAGTATGTTATTATATATATAACAGGAGAGTCGTAGAGAGACGAACAAAAATAGTTTTCGCATTCATGAAGTTAGTTAAAGATGGCCATACCAAAGAAAATGGGTACAAAAAAATGACAGAAATTTAGAAGAGTCGTAGAGAGACGAACAAACATAGTTTTCACATTCACGAAGTTAATTAGAGGAGGCCATACCAAAGAAAATGGGTACAAAAAAATGATAGAAATTTTGCCTCTTTATTATTAGGTATAGATATAGATAGAAGCCGACCCAAATTTGGAAAAAAAACCATGAACTACTCATAACCATATATAAAACAGAAAAGAAGCCAACCATAATTCCAAAGGATTTTATATAGATGCCGATCAGAATTCAGAATGAAAAAACCATGAACTACTCCTATAACCATATATAAAATAGAGAAGAAGCCAACCACAATTCCAAATGGAAAAAACTGAACTATTTCTAACTTTTTTTTGGAAAAAAAACTGAGGAGAACCTAAACACGGACAAATAACCATACAGGTTTATCTTATTGTTTCCTACTTGATTCTTATTTAGCACTCAGAGAAGAGAAATATATTTAGTATAGGATAGGATTCCTAACGGAGACCGTTTCCATGTTCACAAAGTTAGTTAGAGAGGCCAGACCAAAATAATGGGACAAAAAAGGCGGAAATTTTACCTCTTTATTATTAGGTATAGGTATAAAACACTGTTTTAATAAGGACTTAAAGACTGAGAGTTGTCTAAAGTTTCTATCATAAACTAAGTGAACATCTCGTATTTCGACCCTAATCCCTATCTCTATCTCCATCTCTACCTCTATCTCTGTCTCTATCTCTACGGCTAAAAAGCAGCGATCGTTTTCGTTCACCCGGCTAATCACTGCATGCCTGCGATCAATAACTCACCAGGCAAACAACGGCGTGCCTGCAAAACGCAAATTGCCTAGCAAAACACAGCGCAGTCCGTTCTTTCCAAAAAAAACCAGCACCCAGAACGTTTCTGAGAAAACCACGTCTCACCCAAAAAAAGGAAATGAACAATCAGAGAAACAAACCCCACAATCCGTCCCACGCAAAAAAGGAAGCAAACAATCAACGCCTGGTCTCATGCGATCGCTATTAGCGCCTCCTGCGACCCCAGCACGCGTGAAAATAAAACTGCCTTCGCTGTGACCACTCGACATCGACATCGACATCGATAGCGATCTCCTCCAAGCCACCACCGCCATGAAGTCTGGTGCCAGTCGCCGTGGTACCACGACATCAGCCATGATCTGCTACCCCAATCCTCCGACACCCCGTGGCAACATGATATCAACAGATCGCCCCATGGCCACTTGACGTCTGTAGCAATCTGCTACTCCAGGATAGTATTGTCCTACATGAGAAAGATAGAAGCAGACACGGCATCCACTCGTATCATGGATGCTATGATGCTTTTTCATACCCTCTATTCTTCCTTAGGAGTGAGCTTGGGTGGTACATCGATATTCTAAAGAAAGAAGTTATTATGGAATAAGTCATAGAGTATCGTGCCCTATAAAAGGCTCATAGTGGGTCAGAAGAAAAAACATGTTTGATATTCTTCTTATTTAAATGCTTCGCATACATGTACCTCAATGGTTATTCTACAAACAACTCTAATTCATGGCCATTTTTTGTAAACTCCCCTGGTAGACTATGTGTGTCTATGCGTGACTACTACTTCTACAAATTTCAGATGCGTCCAGGAATATTTAACCCGATACTTTATAGCAAGCATCTGTTCTAGCAGTTTGCTATTGACACGTACATCAAGATTGAGAGCTCTCGATTAGATTATATACGCAACCATCAGAAGGAGATTAGGGCCATATTCGCTTGACCTACTTTTCAGCCTATGGAACAGTATTTTCCTCTCACAACATTTCAGCATAAGCCAAATTTCAGCATAAGCGAACAGGGCCTAGGGCCGACCTATACCAAGGATTGGTGGATAGCTTCCATGTAGGTGAAGGTAGAGCAGAAGCTATTGGAATGCGGACAGTGATGTCTTCATCATTTATTGGAGGCCCACATGACATGAGGCGTTGGTACATGGACGCCATGGCTTTTGTACAGAGGTTTGGTAAACTGGACATCTTCCTCACTATGACATGTAACCCAAACTGGGATGAGATCAAGCGTGAACTCTACCCTGGCCAGACGCCACAGAATCATCCAGATCTCGTTGTTTAGGTCTTCAAAGGAAAACTAAAAGAGCTAAAGGATAAGCTACTAAAAAAAGGATATCCTTGGAAAGGTCCGAGCGTATGTGTAAGTTGTGAAGTTCCAAAAGAGGGGTCTACCGCATGCACAATTTTTTCTAATTATGGACAGGAAGTACAAGATCACTTGTCCATAGCAGTATGATCTCATCTTAGCTGAGCTCCCGAACAAGAAGTGCTTAATCATGATTGTCCATGCACAAAGGGTCATGATTCATGCAAGAATTGTTACCCTCGACCTTTCTATGATGTCACAGTACATGGCGAGGATTCATACCCGATTTATAGATGTTGTGAAGGTGGTCGAAAGGAAAAGGTTCATGGCCATGAGCTTGACTACAGATGGGTCGTGCCTTACAACCCGTATCACCTCCGTCTGTTCAACTATCACATCAATGTTGAGGCATGTGGGAGCATCAAGGCAGTCAAGTATCTATTTAAGTACATCTACAAGGGACATGATCGGGCGTCTGTGGCTATGAGAGAGGCAGACAAGGAGGACAGTGAAGAGAATGTTGATGAGATCAAGCAATACAGAGATGCTGGATGGGTAACCCCTCTAGAAGCTTTGTAGAGGATATACGGTTTTGATTTGAGTGATAGGTACCTTGCTATTTTGTCCTTGCAACTCCGTCTCCCAGACATGCACATGGTGTCATTTCACTAGCGCAAGGGGGTTCGATGAGTTCTTAATCATCCTGGTGTTGAAAAGTCAATGCTTACAGCATACTTCGAGATGAATACAACATATGAAATAACCCAAAGTATATTGTACCAGGACTTTCCCGAGTTCTATAGTGGCAAGCACATGGCAAATTTTGGCAAAAGAGGGTACATCGTGATACATTACGACAGATTGGAAGAATCATGTCTGCCAATCTAGCCGAGGGGGAGAGTTCTCTAGAACCATGTGGCAGGTGCAACCTCCTTTGCGTGTCTAAGGACCGTGGATGGCAAACTCCTACCAACCTTCCATGAAGTTGTAGAAAGAAGGGGCCTAATCGAAGAGGACATGCTGAATGAGAGTCTCGCTGAGGCAATCGGGTGGATGATGCCATATGCACTATGAAGGCTCTTTGTAACAATATTGGTATTTTATGAGCCCAGCGATGTGTTTGGACTGTGGGAGAAACACAAGGAGGCAATGTCGGAGGACTACACGAGCAATAACCAAACCACCTTCATGGTGGAGCAGATGGTCCTCATAGATATTTGAAAATTGCTACAATCAATGCAGAAGGATATAAAGATGTACCTACTTCCTAATATCGACGACACATACAACGCCTCTCGTGATATTCCTAGAGAGATTTTTGAGGAGGCTAGCATTGAGGCTAACGAGGATGATGTGGCTCTATCAGACACCCTTAATGAGGAGCAACGGGCTGCATACGATGAGATTATGTCCTCGGTTGATATCGAGGACGGGGGTCTCTTCTTTGTGGATGGTCCTAGCGAGACCGGAAAGACTTCTTCGCTGCTATACACAGTCAGAAAAAAAGATTGCACTAGCAACAACTACATCTGGTGTCGCAACCTCAATAATGCCTGGTGGTAGAACCACCCACCCACGCTTCAAGATTCCCTTCACCATCGATAATGGAGCCTTTTGCACCTTCATGAAACAGAGTGGTACTACCAAGCTGCTTCGAGCATCATCTCTCATTATTTGGGACGAGGCTAGCATGATAGAGGCAGGTTGTCGAGGCGCTAGACAACAGTCTTCGTGATATAATGGACCGACCAGAGCTACCGTTCGGAGGGAAAACTGTGGTGTTTAGTGGAGATTTCAGATAGGTTCTTCCTGTTGTTCTAAGAGGGTCGAGGGCTCAGATAGTTGGTGCTTCGCTGTGGATGTCGTACCTTTGGGATTCTATGCGACATCTAAAACTGGTGCATAACATGAGGGCAACGAGCACCCCATGGTTTGTAGAATACTTGTTACGCATCGAGGGAGGTTCCGAGGAGGCGACTATTGATAATGAAATCTGTCTTCCTCATGATATATGTGTACCATTGTTGGTGGTCATTAACAATCAAATCCAACCGCCAACTAAGGTACAAAAAGAGGAGAAATTGATAATCTTAAACACATGCATTTACTATTAACCAAGTTCCACATGTATTTGGAGGATATTGTTTTGCAGGTCACAAACACAAATACATGGAGAAAATCACTAAAAGGCGCTTTCCGACGTTGATTCACGCAAAGGAACAAGGGAGACACCCATTAACTCGACTCAAATCAGGCAAGGCATCACCAAGGAGTGATCCATGTCTAGCCCATAGCCCACCGCACGAAGGCGGTGGTGAGGGGACATGGTCAGGGGGTGGGCGACCCCCATGTCGGTGCCTCTTAGCCACCCCTTGCTCTAGTGGTGGCATGCCTCCATGCAGAGGTGGTGTAGCTTCGTTCTTCATACCAAGAATAGCCTACAACACCACCTAGCTCCTTGTATAAATAGAGGGGTACCCCTCCCTCTACAACACACACTCAACTTGATCATCACCACTCACACCTCACTCTCTAGTTATAGTTTGACTTTCTTTTTAGTAGCTTTAGAGCAAGACAAAGCTACCTTGGAGAGCTTGGCTCCTTGGAAGAAGAGACCTTTGGGTATGAATAGAAATATAAGTTCTTCCAAAGTCATGCTCTCATCTTACATTTATAGTCATACTTATGAACTAGAATATAGTTATTGTGTTATGACCTTGATATATGAACTAGTCTATAGTTTGTGTGTCATGAGAGTAGCACACTTAACTTCATACTTAAACACTCATATAACTTATATAATTGGAATTAGAGCTAAGTTGAGGTGGCGGTTCATCTTGCCGTCAGGTGTGCCTAAGTCCTTTACCTGTCGATCCATAGGGTCGGGGACCCTAGGGGGATTTGGGTAGTTTTTGTATACGCAAGCGTGGTGCTTGGGTATAGAGAGACAAGGTGAATGCATTGTCCCTCTCCACGGTTGAGGTGGTAAGCGATAGGATGGTGACAACCCTAGTCCGTCCCTTGTAATCCCCCATGTTCGTTTGGGGTGTAGGAGTCTAAATTGTCACATGAGGTTGCTGGCAGACCAGTACTCGGTGGCCTCCTGACCTGCTTCACACTTAGCCCTAATACTAATTATGTAATTTGTATGATCATTAACTAATATTTGTATGACTATAGTAGACCAATGCCTACTTGACCTAGGATTATTCTTTTATTCTTTCTCTTTACTTTATCCTTTGAGGAATGTCAAGTGTGTGTCCACTATCTTGAAATCATCATTTTTACCCCTGTTATAAATATTGGTGTACTTGCAAGCATTATTATTCAAGTTCATATCCACACTAGACTCTTAATCAAATGCCTTCTGTTGGGAAAATATAAATAATGATACCCTGAATACTTCCGGGTGAAATGCTACAATGATAGCTCCATACGCTTGCAGATAAATATCTAAAATTGTTAAGGAACTATCAAGGCTATTACTTAGTGACATTGTTGATCACTAGTGATGTTGCTAAGTAATACCAATAAGGCACTTCTGACACCGTTGTTGGGGACACAAACCTAGTAGCGATGCTTGGATTTGCTGATCGGTACTTCTGGCGCCATTGCCAGGGGATGGATTCTAACCCCATTCTTAATGGTGATGCTAAAAAAACTCCAACAACCGCACACCGAGGAAGATAGTGATTTTGATACTCTAATTGATTGCATATTCCCTAACCTCAATGCAAATATGTCAAGCAAATATTATGTCACCTCTCGAGCGATATTATCTATGCGGAATGACTGGGTTGATATGATTAATATGAAGATGATTGGTCATTTCCACAGGGATGATTTGATGTACCATAGCTTTGACTGTGCGGTGGATGATCCACACAACTAGAATTCCTTAACACTTTGACACCCAATGGTCTACCTCCACATGTGTTGAAGTTGAAGATTGGTTGTCCGGTCATATTTCTTAGGAACATTGACCATGCGAATGGACTTTGTAATGGTACCGGGCTTATCATACGAGAGTTCCAAAAGAATACCATAGACGTAGAAATTGTATTGGGAACAAGGTTTCAAATCTCTGGCTAAAGGTATTTAGCAGATGACCTCTAAAACAGCTATAGCGGAGGCTAAATGGGGCTATAGCCGCCAAGTTCTACATAAACACAAATATCTTGATTAGCCTTAAATAGCTATAGCCGGCTATAGCTATCGCTATAGCCGGAGATTTAAAACCTTAGTTGGGACAGCATGCAGGAAAGCGGGTTTTCTGCCTCGCATACCCTTATGCCCGTCAGACGATGAGATGTTCCATTTCCAATTTAAACAAAAGTAGTTCCCTATTCGGCTCATCTTCGCAATGACCGTTAACAAAGCACAGGGGCAGACTATTCCTAACGTCGCGGTATACTTGTCGGAACCAGTGTTCTCACACAACCAATTGTGTGTAGCGCTATCAAGAGCCATGGAAAGATCAAACATTAGGATCCTGGCCGTGCCGCCGCTGAGAAGGACGTGACTAAGGGGAAAGGGAAAGGGAAAGAGAAGGAGAAGGGAAAGAAGAAACCGGCAAAGGATATATTCACGAAGAATATCATATATAAAGAGGTTCTAACTCCATAAAAGAGGTAATGTCTCACGCGTCGATATATATTTTTTCAAGATAGTCAATAGTACTTTAGCTTTAATAATTAAGAAATAACTTATATGCAGGATACTTTCCACTACAGCTTCAGCCATCTGCATGCTTCAGTTGCAAGAACTCAGAAGCCTCATCTTGGACTTGAAAATCTTCTGGATCATCTTTGATTGGTGACCAGCTATAGCTTGGTGCCCGTGCAAAGCACGTTCTTCTGGTCAAACTAATGAGAGACTAGATTCTTAATTGTACAATATATTTTATGAATTTATGTATACATTATATAAGATATGAAATAGTGAGTAGTCTGTCATGCTTACACCTGTCTTTTTATTTTTTATATGCTGGTTGAAAGAACTATGGTTTCATACCAAAACTTGGAGTTATATTTTAATTGTCTATCATTTATGAAGAGTTATGGAATAATGATGTTTGAAATATCATGATTGCAGTATCTTCTTGAGGTAATAGTATAACACGCACTCATACATTTGTTATCGTGGTATTATGTTTTCCCATTGCAACCACGAGCATTTACATAGTTAACCAAAATATAAAAAAAAATATATATTAACATTTATGATACCAAATAAGCATAATTAGATTAATTTTGCCATATTTTTTATAGTAAACTGATTTAGAGATACAAATATCCAATACTATTTTTATAAATCTAGTGAAACTTGAAATTAGTTGACTCCTCAAAATGAAGATGTAAACTTATTTTGAGATGGAAGGGTAGGTCCTAAAGACGATCTAGAAAATCAACCGTTCTACTATCTTTGTTGGTGAGTTTTGCTAGATGATTTTTACAAAACAATAAGTGCAACACAATTTGGTGCATTTTACTTCTTTTCTCCTATCTTATTCCTATTTGGTTTTATAAGGGATGAGGGAGTTTTCAATGATACATACACATGGCATGAGATTTGCCCCAAGTGAGCATTGTGAAATAAAAGCATCTCTCTTTATAAAAAAAACCAAAAAAAAAAAACTCTAATAGACTCTAATCACTCTCCATATTTTTCGCTCTTTAAAATCATCCTTCTCTCTCCATTTTTGAAAATGGTTTTCTCATGAATTTTTTCACACAAGAAAATTTCTGATAAGATATTAGAGCATAGAGAAAAAATGGAAAGTTTGTTGCAGACACGGGAGATATATAAAGAAATTATATCCATTAAACAACTCTAAATAGAGATATAGAGATTGAAATTCATAGACTCCTAAAGTTGCTCTAAGTACTGTGGGCAAATGAGATTTGCATACACGTCGGCATGCATATGACTGGAAGGTGATTCTGAAAAAAATCTTCGGTCACTTCTTGCCTATAAATAGGGCCAAAGTTGGGATGACTACTTAGGCCTTGTTTAGATGCCATTTAAATTCCAAGTTTTTTCACTCTCTCTTCATCACATCAATTTTTAGTCGTTTGTATGGAGTATTAAATGTAGGTAAAAAAATAACTAATTACACAGTTTAGTTGGAAATTACGAGATGAATCTTTTGAACCTAGTTGGTCCACGATTAGACAATATTTGTCAAATAAGACGAAAGTGGTACTATTCATTAGGTTAAAAAATTTGCAAAGTATTAGCTTGCAGCGGTCTGTGACGTCCAATCCGACATGACAGAGATTGGATGGATGTGGGGCAATGTCGGTGACAATAGCACAGGCGAAGATGATGGTGTGTCAGCTTCACGGTTGTCATTCAGGTGATGTTGGTGCAGCGTGGTTTTCGCTGTGTAGCGGTGTGCTACTTGTTAAGTGTCAGTTATCATTGGTCGTGTGGTACCTTAGAGTTATTAGTTTAGCTAAAATTTAGCTTAAGCTGATTTAGTGTGAGAAAAAAATATAAGATTTTAGCAGTATTTTTCAGCGAACAAACAATATTTTTCTCTAATATTAAATCAGCATAAGCATCAGCATAAGTCAAATTTCAGCGAAACCAATAGGACCGTAGGCGGTACATTTTGTGATCCTAATCCAACCTGCCAATGTCTTTGTTTGTTGCTTTCTTTGTTGTTGCTGCCTTTGTTGTTTGATCTTATGAGGTTTTTCTTAGGCTGTGTTTAGTTTTTAAAAAGTTTTTTAAAAAATGATATAGTAGCAATCACATCGAATCTTGTGATACGTGTATAAAGCATTAAATGTAGATAAAAAAACTAATTGCACAGTTTGATTGAAAATCGTGAGACGAACGTTTTGAACCTAATTAGTCCATGATTGAACACTAATTGCTAAATAAAAACGAAAGTGCTACAGTAGCCTAAATTCTTAAATTTCACGAACTAAACGCAGCCTTAGTTTTAAGATCAATTTCAACATATTCCTTCCTAATTTATATGAATAGAGATTTTAATGAAAATAAATACCCTCTAACAGCCCTTTTTATTAGCTCTCCAAATATAAACATCGTATATTCCAGATTTCTCGTTAGTTAGAGCTATGATGACTCTCTAGAGTGCACACAAGATATAGAAAAGTTATAAAGGATGCAAATATATAGAAAGCAATTTTTACTTAAATAACACTCTAAATGATAATTTAGAGAGTAAATATTAGAATGCCTCTTGGAGATCTTGGAAGGCCTGGTCAGCAGCTTTTCTACCTGATTCTTTAAAAGAGGACAAAAGGGAATCCAGTAAAATAACATTGAGTGTACTCTATACACCATATTCAAGAGAAAACCAAAGAGCCCCCTATTGCTCTCGATGTTCATGTTGTACTCTGTGTGTGCATACACTGAAAAATAAAACGATTTCTCAACAATTCAAAAACACAAAAATAAGACTTCAGTCACTTCCTCGTTGGCTTGGTGGGCTGCTGGCAATCTGCTAACTAGCATGACCTGTCCTCACCTTCTGAAACCACTGTGACATTCAAGACTGAAACATTGCCACTACGCGGCCCCTTTATATAATTGCATTGCACCAACTATGACACTCAATTGAGAAACTGTCGGGAAGTAAAAAAACGCACTGAAAATTTCTAATTTTTTAACATCACAAAAAAAAACAGCTCCAAAAATGTTATATTAGTCTACAGAATACAATGGAGTCATACAGACATTTACTCAGCTGGTGGAAGTGCTTTGGTGATGTCTCTCTCAGACACGGCACCATAAAAACATATCCTCATGTTCCCTTCTCGGATCTTTGGATCTAGGTAACCTTTGTACAGGTCCCAGAACTCATTGCTGCATTGTAATTCATACTGAGATCAGAAATAGATAAGGCTTTGTACGAATTTCTGGGAGCTGAAATCTGCTAATGAAATTAGTACCTGACTTGTGGTAATGTAAACAAGGTGAAGGACTTGGCATCTTTCTGCATGTCAAGAACCACTAGTTTCAAGCGTGACAAGGACAAAGCTTCCATGTCAATTAGTTTGTTGATCCTGCACTGAGACTGAACTATAAGGAGCAGCAATAGGAGGTAGAACTACTGAGAAACACACCATTGTTGTTACTACTGAACAAAAGGAAATATATATCAAGTTAAATTGCATAGAAGCTACAAGAGGAACACCAGCCTTAAAACAGAGTTCACTGTGTGAACACCCAAACTATCTAGGATCTGTTTAGAAATAAATAAACATATTATATCCTTTAACATAACCAGAATGGCAATTACGAAGTATGAATGGAACACAAGGACTGATAAGAAAGATATTTTATAGACAGACTGCTTAATAAACTTGAATGGAAATGTTTGCTTCCCATGTTTTTTTCAATTTTTGTAATAAAATGGTGATTATATGTTACCAAGATTGACATTGGCAGTCAATAATCGGCACAATGCTTCCGTGTCAGCAGATAAGCAAAAAGCCCAGCAAAATGGAAGGTCTACCAATGAAAACATTTTTTTAAAAAAAGTTTTTTTTCAGCCTTTAAGGGCCGCAATGCAATTAAACTAAAGCAGTTAGGTTCTTTTGAAGAATCTCTAACAAATCAGTGCAAAACATGTTCATGAAGTTCAATAGAACTTCCTAACATTTTGTAGAAATAACGGGATAAGGCTTGACGACAACGACGACAACAACAACAAAGCCTTTAAGTCCCTAAACAAGTTGGGGTAAGCTAGAGTTGAAACCCAACAAAAGCCATCAAGGTTCAGACATGTGAATTGCTATTTTCCAAGCACTCATATCTAAGGCTAAGTCTTTGGGTATATTCCATCCTTTCAAGTCTCCTTTTATTACCTCTACCCAAGTCAACTTCGGTCTTCCTCTGCCTCTCTTCACGTTACTATTCTGGCTTAGAATTCTACTACGCACCGGTGCCTCTGTAGGTTTCCGTTGGACATATCCAAATCATCTCAACCGGTGTTAGACAAGCTTTTCTTCAATTGGTGTTACCCCTAATCTATCACGTATATCATCGTTCCGAACTCGATCCCTTCTTGTATGACCGCAAATCCAACGCAACATACACATTTCCACGACACTTATCTGTTGAACATGTCGTCTTTTCGTAGGCTAACATTCTGCACCATACAACATAGCAGGTCTAATCGTCGTCCTATAAAACTTGCCTATTAGCTTCTGTAGTACCCTTTTGTAACATAGGACACCAGATGCTTGACGCCACTTCATTCCCCCTGCTTTGATTCTATGACTAACATCTTCATCAATATCTCCGTCTCTCTGTAGCATTGATCCTAAATATCGAAAGGTATCATTCCTAGACACTACTTGACCTTCCAAACTAATATCTTCCTCCTCCCGAGTAGTAGTACCGAAGTCACATCTCATATACTTAGTTTTAGTTTAACTGAGTATAAAACCTTTGGACTCCAAAGTTTCCCGCCATAACTCCAGTTTCTGATTCACCCCTGTCCAGTTTTCATCAACCAGCACTGCATCGTCCGCGAAAAGCATACACCAAGGGATGTCGCCTTGTATGTCCCTTATGACCTCATCCATCAATAAGGCAAATAGATAAGGGCTCAAAGCTGACCCTTGATGTAGTCCTATCCTAATCGGGAAGTCATCCATGTCTCCATCACTTGTTCAAACACTAGTCACAACATTGTTGTACATGTCCTTAATGAGCCCGACGTACTTCGTTGGGACTTTATGTTTGTCCAAAGCCCACCACATAACATTCCTTGGTATTTTATCATAAGCGTTCTCCAAGTCAATAAAAACCATGTGTAGGTCCTTCTTCTTCTCCCTATACCGCTCCATAACTTGTCTTATAGGCTTCCATGGTTGACCTTCCGGGCATGAAACCAAATTGGTTCATAGAGACCTGCGTTATTGCTCTCAAGCAATGCTCGATAACTCTCTCCCATAGCTTCATAGTATGGCTCATCAACTTAATTTCCCGGTAATTAGTATAACTTTGAATATCCCATTTATTCTTGTAGATCGGTACCAATATACTTCTCCACTCGTCAGGCATCTTGTTCGATCGAAAAATATGATTGAACAGCTTGGTTAGCCATACTATAGCTATGTCCCCGAGGCATCTCCAGTAGCCCCTAAAACAGCCCCTACTTCTTGTTTGGGTGCTCCCCCCATTTTTGAGGGCCCTGTTTTTTAGACTACACTCCAGTAGTGGCCCTCAAAATAGAACCCCAAATATCGGGACCCGGTCATCATAGACTGGACTCGGCTAAAACACTGAATCGGGCAAGAAGACCAACGGTTGTCGCAGGAATTCCCTGTTGCGGTCGTGGTCGTCACGGGGTGCGCCGCCAGGAGTCCGCCGTGCGAGGGTAGGGCGAGTCGCGCCGCTGGGGAATGTCGCGCCGCCACCGTGGGAATCATGCGCGCCGCCGGGGAAGGACTCGTACGCCGCCGGTGGAGTCACACGTGTCGAAGGGGCCCTGCTAGAGTTGCTCTAATGCCTAGATCCAACTCTATAGTGGCCCTAGAAAAAACTAGCAATAGGTCAATTCAAGCCTGATATCCAAGAGTTGTCCTCACTAGGAAATTGCTTGCAAGCTTGATATCCAAGAGCTATCCTCACTAGGAAATTGCATAGGCAAGCTTGATATCCAAGAGTTGCCCTCACTAGGAAATTGCATAGTGGTCAGGGTTGCTGCCAGCCTATCAACCACAAATGTCTTGTAAAAGAAATTGATATGTGGCACATTGTTATGGCAAGTGGAGCCAGCCCAGGGCCCATGTGATTAGATTAGATTAGATTAGATTGGTTTGGTTCGTTAGGAAAGAGATAAGTTAGATTGATTTGGTTAGGATATTTCCTTAGGAATCAAGTCAGTCATCTCTATAAAAGAGAACCTAAGTAGTAGTCTACGGATGAAAGGGTTCTTCATGCTACCCCACCCAATCCATATCAATTGGTATCAGAGACCACTACTGAGGCATTGCCGTCCATGGCCAGCCTCGACACCGATCCTACTCGACCTCATCTTGGCCCAGTTCATCACCCTCAACAAGCACCTTGACGCCCGTGAACAGCGTATCACATGCGAGGAACATGCGTTCAGCATCGTCTCCGGGCCGCTGGTATCTCCAACATCAGCGACCCCTACCTCGACAGCTGTGACACCACCAGCGAAGGCCCAGGCTGCCACAACTCCGGTAGTCTCATCTCCGGCAGCCTCTGCCACACCCACCCTGATGCCCGTGGCTTCTACATCTTCTGCAGCAATCCCGGCACCCCCCCAACACTGGCATCTGCAGCACCACCACCTCTGCGGGCATCACCTCAAAGTCCCAGAATGTCGTACCAGCAGCCGCTGTATCTTCACCACTAGCAGCTTCGCCAACAGCCCCGCCGGCACCAGCGTCACCAACACAGGCCATCGCCCCTGTACCAACTTTGGCGGTCATGGTGACCACATCAACACCTCCTGCGCCATCGCCAACAGTTTTACTGGCAGCCATGGCAACACCTGCGGCACCCTTGGCAACAGTTCAGGTTGCGTTGACTCCAGACTTGATATCACAGCCCCTGCTACCTTGGCTGTGTCCCCATCCCATGGGCTCCTTCACCTGGGACCGCCAGCCATCACGATGGGACTATCAACCCTGTACTCAAGGAGGCAACTGTTGGAGTGGCGGCATGAAGTCTAGGTGCGATGCTCAGCATCGCACCCGCTCAACCTGATGCTGCCTTCTGTGCTGGTGCGCCAGGCAGAGGCAACCTCAGTGCCATCTATCGAGGGTCCGTCTGCACGAGCCGCCATGGCGACCTCCTTTAAGTCACCACGAGTGTGTCATGTGGACAACATTCTCCAAGCAGCTTACTCATGGGAAGGCATCGTCACAAAAATCGAGTAGCCTGCAAGGTCTTCTGCTCCCGCAATCGCCACAGCTCGAGGATGAGCTGTCTTGAAGGGGTGGAGTAGTGTTATGGCAAGTGGAGCCGGCGCTGAAGCCCATGTCGCACTCTAGAGCGTGAATAGTGCCAGATTGGATTAGATTAGATTGGTTTAGTTTGTTAGGAAGAGATAAGTTAGATTGAATCGGTTAGGATATTTCCTGAGGAGTCAAGTTAGTCATCTCTATAAAAGAGAGAACCCAATATCGATTGTAATCAAGCAAGAAGAACCTAAGAAGTAGTCTATGGATGAAAGGGTTCTTCCTGCTACCCCGCCCAATCCATATCACACATAGGTGTGGAGAAGGAAGAACACATGGATAAGAGAATTTACAGTCAAGGCTTGATGAGTAGCAGATGATGGCGGCATACAATCAAAAAGGCGGATAGGCAACATAGAAAATAATTTTGGTAGCTTGGGATGTGTGTAAACACCACAGGGGCAGCATGTTTAATGGTGCTTCCCTGCGTGCAAGAGTGGTGGTGTTGGCAGTAAAGGATGAGGGAGCCCTACAGTCTGCAGCCTGGGCTAGCTACCTCCGAAACCTTACCTGACCTATCTCCGTAGCTTTTAGGGCCATTCCTTTTCTTTCTAGCAGCATATCCATCTTATGTATGATGGATTGTGTGTGGGTGTTGCGTGAATGGTGTTGAAAATTTGGGTACTCTTTCTTAATGAAATGAAACATAGATCTCCTGTGCATTAGAAAAGAATTAGTGCCAGTGCTGACAGATATGCCAAAAGACTATCTTAAAGGTGGAAAAGGTGATACAGACAACAGGTCCTAGTTGAAGCTACTTTAAGAAAAGGGGACACAAACATTAGCATGTAAGAAGCCTAACAAAATAGGTATTCTTTGTGTAAGATATAATAAACACCAACTACTAGCATTTCGAACTTTGGAGAACGACACAAAAATGGTCTTTGTTCCACAAGCTAAATAAGCCCAATCGACATGGATCAAACACAACAAGAAAAAGATAGATAGATAAAAATTGGAATTGTCAAGATTGCTTGCCTGCTCGGTGTACCACAGGCAATATTTACTCGAGCTTGAAGCATCGCCACCTGCATGAAAACTTTATAGTTTAAAAAACTAAGGCCAAAACAGTAGGAAGCTAAAACAATTATAGGTGGCATAACACAGAACAGAGTCTGGTATTATCATTTACATTTGCACTTCTTTTCAAGAATCAAAAAACATGCATTTTCCAAAAACTCTTACATGGACAAAGCATATTCACGTTCTTTTAGTGAAATGCTGGACCCAAAGAAATCAACCAAGACAATGGTATTAATGGAATATTGTCTGATTTGCACCAAATGTACTGGTTTACCACTAGATTTTGTGAGTGATATCTGCAGATAGTCAGTAGACAAAAAAGAATATGTCCTTGCCAAAACAATATTTGTTGTACCAGTAGAGTTATGAGTTTAGTCACTTATAGATGCAGCAGCACATTAAAGCAAACAATCCAGTACTCTACACGAGTAAGACATTTGTAGTGGTTGAAGTGATAAAATTACCCATTCAGAAATTGCAATATACAGAGTATCAGCTGCGATTTTGATCAATGCACAAATAGATTAGATTGGAGCAGTTAAAATAAACCATGCCAATTTTTAACTTCTGAGTAAATACAGACCTGCTGCTCCACTTTCAAGTGTTTGGCAAAGAGCTTTACTGGGCGGCATTCTTTAGTAAACATCTTTAAGCCCCTACAAACCAGTTGCTGCATTAATTATCTAAAAGAATTATAAACGGATGCAGTGCAAAACTGAAAAACCTGTTGTTGCACTTTGGAACAACAGATTCTACCTCAGTAGGTCTAAGGATCGCAGAGCAGACGAGCTGATAACCAGAAGTGTCGGGCTGCCCACGGCGATTTCCCCATCGATGTGATTTCCCTCACAGAGCTCTTCCTTCCAAGAAGAGCCGAACGCCCCCTTTACATGATCACCGAAGCTCTCGACGTCCTGGGCTGCTCCCTCCGTGAGCTTCACCATGCACCCCTCTGCAGTGAGTACAAACAGAGGAGGCCTTCAGGTAGTGTCCCTCAAATTTGCATGCGGAATTGGACTTCATTGAATTGAATCCAACACGAGGATGAACGGGGTGCATACCTGAGTAGGAATCGAGTTCAAGAGGAGACAGTCGCATCTTAGCGGCGCGCTCGAAGCTACGAAGAAGAAACTCGAGCTGCCGCGCCGGCTGCATCACTGCCGACAGTAGGACCGCTCCCCCTGCGGCCCCATCTCCGACGGCGGCGGCGATTTGGTCCGGCTCGGCGGGTTTTGGCCGCGGCTTCTTCTCCTTATGCTTATGCTTCTCTTTCTTCTTCTTCCCGTATGCCGATTTGGGATCCGCGGATTTCTTCGCGACGATTTCGGAGGGCCCGTGCGGTTTCTTGCGCTTGCGGCCGGCGGTCGGTTCCGGCGCCGGTGCCATTTTTGGGGTTCAAGGTTTGGTGGGGTGGGGGTGCGGTGAGCTCTTCGTTAGTTAGGGTTTTCCTGTGCTTGTTTGTCAGGGTGGGCGTTCGGTTCTGCATGAAATTTGGTTCGGTTTCCGTTCGGGTTCGGTGCCATTATTGATGAAATTCAGTTCACAGAAAATGGGAACCATCAGTTCAAAAAAAATTTAGAAATTGAGCATTTCGGTTCTTGATTATTTCGGTTCGATTTCGATTCTAACCGAACTAACCGAATTTTCTAGAAGACCTTAAGGCAACAATAAATATATGTGTTTGAAGGTAAATTTATGCAACACTATTTTTATTTTTAATAATAATAATGTATAAAAAAAATAATAGCAATATAGTAACACAAATATATAGCAGTTCAAATATAAAACACTACACATAAACCAAACATAATCTTACAAAATACAAGTGAAGTATAATTCATGTAATTCGGTTCTTTCTGTTAATTCGGTTAACCGAGAGTAGGAACCGAATTTTCTTCGGTTATTTTAGTTTCTCAATATTATGAACCGAATAAGGAACCGAATTTTTTTGTTTTGGTTCTTTCGGTTTCGGTTCGGTTTTCAGTCCTCGGTTAAATTTACCCTGGGCTACTTGCTTGGGCCGGATTGTCTAAACGGCGGGCTTTTGGGCTTGTTTAGTAGAGATTTTTCATGGTCTGTACTCTATACATTGCCTGTGATATGTTTGGGCTTGTTTGATAGAGCAATTTTACATGGTCTGTACATTGCCTGTGATGTATTTGGTTACATTTCTCGATACTAATCTGTACCAGGTATGTTAGAGTGTTTGGTTAGAGGCTTACATGATTTATTTGGCAAAAAGTGTTGACTAGAAGTTGGCTGAAAAATTAATGAGTTTTGCCTAGTGAGACAAGGTTAGAGAAAGTCCATTTGGTTTGAAGCTTGTGCTTGAGAATACTTAAGCCAGAGAAATTTTATTTTTTTATTATTTGTGCAATGTTTTTTTTCGTGTAAAGAGACTTTATTAGCTAGGCATAATAAAGATACAATAATATTTTCTGAGAAAATCAACAACACACGCAGGTGCATCCTCCCATCTAGTCTCAGAAGATTTACATTGCCTAGCTAACCTAGCCAACGCATTGGCCACATAGTTTCTCTCTCTTCACTTAAGAAAACTTCCAGTCACCCAGCAGATATGTGAGGCCTGGTACGATGGTGAATGAGTGCTATTATTGAGTGTTTACTAGAATAAATAATTTAGATTATTTTTTCTTTGTTAAAAAATTAATTCAAAGTTAATATTTCTAATAACCGTTTGTATATATTTAATTAGAGAGGAGAAAGAGACAAGTACTTGACACGTTCATGTAATAAATTTCACATGGAAAAAGATAGAGGGCCTGTATGGATGCTACCCTGGAAAATATGCCAGACATAGGGTAGGTACTCCCAGGCGCTCTATTTTCTCAGGGGGTGTTTGCATCCAGCTACTAAAATTTAAGAAATGTGTCGAGATGATGTTCCATGGAGTGTTCGAATACTAATAAAAAAAAACAAATTACATAATCTATCAGTACTCCACGAGACGAAATTTTTAAACCTAATTAATTCATATTAGCACATGTTTACTGTAGCAAAACATTGTCAAATCATGGACTAATTAGGCTCAGAAGATTTGTCTCGCAAATTAGTCGCAAACTATGTAATTAGTTTCGTAATTAGTCTATATTTAATACTCCATGCATATGTCCAAATATCTAATGGGACAGCGACTAAAATTTAGGAGGGGCAACCAAACATCCCCTTAGTCTAGGTCAGAATTGCTGCCTGGCAGCTCAGCTGCCTGGCAGTCAGCATCCAAACACGTCCAACACATGATGATTCGTTAAGACAAAAACAGGAACTGCAACGTAACTACTGGTCCATCAACTAATCACGGTTAGGCCAGGCAACACTCACACCAGAGTCCGGCCGGGCTTGTTTGATAGAACCCTGGGCTAGTTGCCTGGGCTATTCACCTGCCTGGGAGTTGCCTGTATTTATTTGCAAGAATGCCTGGCCAGGCAAAGCTAAAACAGGCTGTGTTGTTTGGTTGATGCCCTGGAAGTGAGCCTGGGCTGGTAGAGAAGCTAGGCATCGTTTGGTTGTTCAGCTTGTCTGGGTTACACTCATCATTCAAATAAAGTAAGTCATTATATTTTCAGTTGAGAACAACACATTATGAAACAAATAAACCATGAACTCATGTTCCAGAAAAAGTATTGAACTCATATGAGCTCTATTCATAATCTCTCACACAAGAGTTTTCAAGCTATAGGCTAACAAATATTGCAACTTAAGATTACATAATAATTCGCTGATACACAAAAGAATAACAAATTTGTTGTCCCAAGAATCTGAAACTTCTCCATAAGCGTCAGCTACTGACTATCAACTTTGGGAGCACCTAATAATTCTTGCAACTTGTCAAAGAACTGAATTGGTTTTGAGAGAATCCCACGGTCATTCGGCGGCATTAAAAAAATAAGAATCATTCAAGATAATACATGTAAGATGAATATTTAGGCGAGATAATTATCAAGAGTTCACTCAATGTAGACTTGGAGAGAGTCACCATTTTTTTGTCAGCCACCGCCACTCTCATTCATATGCTTAGCCACAAGTCCCCAACTAGTATCCTTATGCCGCCTCCAATGACGCTGAACTTGATCCATAGTATAGGTAGTGCCATATTTGGAGTTTACGGCAGATGTACAAGCTGTGTGATGCATCTTCTTGAAAACACTTTTTTGAGGCATTGCCAGCTTCTTCTCAATGTACCAATCAAGGAGAAATTCAGATATAACTGCAGGCCAATTTGTAGCTTTTGCCCTTGGATTTGATCCTGCAGCTTTTTCACCTCCCTTGCCCTTAGCATTCATGCTGCTTTCTCCTGTATCCATTGAGCGAACTACAGGAAAAAATGCAAGTGAAGAAAACAGCAAGCAACATTACAGGTTTGACATATATATTTCAGTGACGAAAACAGCAATCAACAATACAGGAAAACATCAAGCAAAAGTACATATATGTTGGCATGTTGCTAAATAGTAATAAGTCTTACAAGCTACTGGTTCAGTAAACTATATTGACAATGGGAATTAAAATATTGCAAGGAAACATAGCTAATTGTGGCCAATCACACAATTTCTCCAAGAAGGTGGCAAAAGATAGCTTATTACTTTAATAAATTTATTAGATGGCAAGAGTGTTACCTACTAATTCTTCCAAAAAGGAAAATTGTAAAAATATAATAATGGAAGCTACTTCCATTAATAGGATCACAGTACGCACATGCTAAAAATAAGCCTAATTTCACATGCTGCAAGGAAAAAGGTCGATATGTCTTTGTAGCAAGAAAATAGTGATTAGGAAGTTACATCTGTTTATTAACTATCACCAAGGAAACTAATAATTGCAAAGAAAAAAATAGATCTGTATGGACCACGTTGTGTAAACTGCAACCAAGACTAATCTAGCATACACATATAGAAGATTGAAATAGCAGCAGGAAGTTGAGAAAATAGAAATGGATTTTGCTCGCACCTTTCTTGCATGGGATCTGAGAACAAATCTGGAAGTCAAGGAAGAAGCAAAATACGAAATAAGAGAGGAGGCCACCAGATCTTTGCTGCACCAAGAGGATAATCCTGGAACATCCTCCATCTTTGTGGAGAGAACAGGGGAAGGGAGTTGTGGCTACGGGAGAGAGGAAAGGGGAAAATGAAGAGGGGATAGGATAAGATCGGTTCTGTGCTTTGGATTACAGCCAGCCAGCCAGGCAACTCGGGGGAAGCCTAGGCGCTCGATTTCTTACGCCTGGTGCCCAGCAACCGGTCCCGGGCAGCTCCCACCAGGCAAGGATAGCTAGGGTTCCATCCAAACAGAGTCCAGCAACCTCTAGGCTGGGGTCCAACCCAGGCAAATTTGGTCAGGGTGCCATCCAAACAGCCCCTTAGTTTTCATTCGCATAGGCAAGGGAGCACATTCCTGGTACAGGCAAGTGTCCAGGTGTCAGCGTTTTGTAGACCGACTAGTAAATTTATATGATTATCGCGCTGCCTTAGGAAGATGATGGTAGCATCCAAAAGACACAATAAAATATATTGGTTCAGGCTAGAGCCCAACGTCCAGTATCAGAGGAGATCGAATGCGTATTCCTCGGTTGAATGCTCTAAAGTTCTTACAATGGGATATATAAGAAGAGTGGTAAGAGGTAGGAGAGTGGAAAGGGACTACCCGAATGAAGGATTCAGGAGTCTCATCGTGCCTTGCAAGGACGCCTTGGTTGCCCTTATATATAGTCCGGGGCTAGGACACGTACAAGGAGATAGGTTCTTCTGACCAAGGGGTAGTAAGCCTGAGGGAGGAAACCTAGCTAACTTGGCTAGTAAGGAAGGCTGTCTTGTCTTCATGTAGCACACATCGAGGCATGGTTGTCGTCATGGTCTTGTGCCCACGTCATGGCATGGTGCTACTGTATCGGTTGTGGCGGCACTATAGGCACGGTGGTGGTTCGTCAGCCGTCCTACACAACGTGGTCTCACCGTGGCCTTTGTCATAGCCTTCTCATCTCCCGGAGGTGTCGTATAGGAGTTGATAGCTGCCCCTGGGTCGTTGGTCGTCTTGCTACTTGTGGAGCTGGTGGCCATGATCCAGAACTCTAGGGTCATGGCCCCGAACTCTGGGGTCGTGGCCTTCGCTGGCTTGGATGGCCCCGAAAGTCAAGGGCACTGTCGTGTGTCCCATCCTGTAGTGGGTGGGGCGTATATCTATCTCAGTCGAGCCATATTTGGATGATGGGTCATCATACTAGCCACCACCACTTGGCGGTGTTGTCTTGTCTGAAGGGACCGTGACGCCTAAGAGGTGGGGGGTGAATTAGGCAAGTTAAAATTCTAACTCTAAACTATGGCCTATTTTTCTAACCTTAGCAAAACCTATGCAAAAGATAAACTATCTAAATGTGCAACTACGGTTTTGCTAGTGTGTTGCTATCTCTACCGCAAAAAGGAGTAATACAAATAAAGTAAATGCGGAAGCTAAAGAGCAAGGTAGAGATATGCAAACTCCCGTCGACGACTCCGGTATTTTTACCGAGGTATCGAGAAGCGCGTAAGCTTCCCCCTAGTCCTCGTTGGAGCCCCTCGCAAGGAATCCCTCTCAAGGGCCAAGCTCCCGGTCGGGTAACTCCGTGGATAGCCTCGGGTCTTCCCCACGCACAAGTGGGTCTCCGATGTGCCTCTTGGCAAGCCTCTTCCGGATGCTTCCAGCCGTCTTCACTATGAAGCTTCCGACCGAAACGCCGCGGGCCTTGTTCCCTCCGGTACACGGTGGTGGCCACACCACAAACGCGGTTGGTATGATCTCGTAAGACTTCAAGCCCCTCCGATGTACAACACTTGTGCTCGCAAGCACGGGGTGGCAAGACGTATGCTAACCTCACTAAACACTAGGCAAACACCTAGAGCAAGCGCATAAGCGGTGGTCTAATCAACCTAAGCACTTCGCAAAGCACTTATGTTAATCACCTAATAAAGCACTAAGCACTATGCATGTGGAGATTACTAAAATGGTGTATCAACACCCTTGGTATGTTTCCTCAGCTCCACATTTTTTCAAATGGTCGGTTGGAGATTATATTTATAAGCCCCACTGAGAAAGTAGCCGTTGGGGTCAGATTCCCGTGAAACTACTACTGATTGGATGCTGAATCGTCCTAACCGAACACGTCCGGTCGTCTCGACCATTGAGCCAGCAATGTACTGATCAGACGCTGGCCAGTATCCGGTCGCCTGCCACCGACGCATCCGGTCGCAGATTTGCCGCTCTGGAACCTCTCTGTACTCGATTAGACGCTGCTTTCCTGCGTCTGGTCGGTTGCCGCCAGCGTCCGGTCCATCGTCTGGTCGCCTGTCTGCCGAGCCACCGGTCCAGCGTCTGGTCGCGCTTCCAGCATTCGGTCCAGCGTCCGGTCGCCTCTGCGAGCTCGTTTCTTTGCGATCTTGCATACGGCTTGGTCCCAATCTTCATGCTTAGACTTTGCTTGATCTCTTGAGTCTTCTCTTGTGCTCCTAAGGTCTTGCTTGAGGTGTTGATCATCGGATCATCACGTCACATTTGTCCAAGTTACGTCTTGCACCCTATTGAACTATAAAACACACACTTGCAAATTCATTAGTCCAATTTAGTTGTGTTGGTCATCAAACACCAAAATCCAAAGTAAATGGGCCAAGGGTCCATTTTCCTTACAATCTCCCCCTTTTTGGTGATTGATGCCAACACGACCAAAGCAAGCAAATAATAAGAATTTGGAAGTTAAAAACTACCTACTTGCTAGGATGCAATGCAAAAGGGCAAGGTTATATGATACTAACTGACAGATACCAATTGAAACTTTACTTAAAAGCTTGTCTTGCCCTTGCAGATGTCCCCATGTGATATTATGGATTACTACAAATTTTACCATTACTTAGACTAATCCATAATCAACTTTCCTCCCTTTCTAGGACCATTACAACTTGTAGACATCAACTTGATGCTTGCCTTTGGTCCTTCATATTCTCTCCCCTTTGGCATCAACCACCGAAAAGGAAGACATTTGTAGCACAAGGGAGAGTCAAAATTCATGATCCTTTGTGTATAGAGTGAAATGGATCACCAAACTTGACTCTCACATTATATAGACTAAGCTCTCCCTAAATATAAGCATACATATGGTCGAAATCAAAGCATATGCATAATTAGCAATTTATTGTACAAGAGAGTTTAATCTATATAATGCATAGAGAAAGCATATAAATATGAAATGAAACAACATGATGATGCCAATTGAAGAATAATGCTTAACTCCGGGGACTCCAATTTCCTTACAATGAGACTACTACACATGTGATAGGTTTGAAAAAATGATAGTATTTGAAAAAGTGTTAGTCTCAAGGCATCCAACTTGTAGATTAAGCTCCCCCTAAATTTGTGCACACAAGTGTTGAATACTTGTAAAGTTTGTGCACATTGATTTAGGTATCAAAATACCACTTGAAAGATGATATTTGGGAGAGATTATCTACAATTTGGTCTTTGGCACATACTAGATAAATAATTATAAAACAAGCTATGTGCCAGTGCTCCTAAATAGTTTTAAACCATGTAGGTTTGCTCCAAGGGTTGATAATGAAACCGAGCAAGCCTACCATATGATATACCTATTGAATGCATGACAAAAGAGTTAAGCATGTAAATGCAAACATAGGCATGAAAGATAACTAGATGCTATAAGAGTATATCAATTGAAAAACAAACAATTGAAATGAAAACTAATTGAAAGTAATGACATCTAGTTACCTAACATGGGAAGGGGAATTTGGGTCCATAGTATCCACTAACCTACTTGGCAATTACTTTGTCCATCATGATGCACCACATGAAATACACCCATACTTTGCCAAGTCTCCAAATTCCCCATGGTCCGATAGACTTCTCACTTCCCTTTTGGGATCCAAACCTTCTTGGTGCTCTTCATGTTTAAAATGATTTCCTTTGGCACCCAAAAGCGTTTGACCCCATTGTTGGCTTGCTTGTTCACCTTGATGGCCACCACCTTGTCATTTTTCTTCTTCTTCAAGAGATAAGGTGTGGAGGCCTTCTTGTCCACCTTGTTGGTGTAGGTGTTGGAGAGCTTGCTTGTTTGCTTTTTCTCCTCTTCTTTGCTCCTCCCCCATTCTTCACCTTGCACTCATAGGACTTGTGACCTTCCTTGTGGCACACGTAACAAACCATGGTTTGTCCTTCATCAAGCTTCTTCACTCCCTTGACGGTGTTATCTTGATGAAGTTGGGTTTGCTTCGCCTTGCCTTTCACTTGAGTCAAGTCCTTGGTGAGGCGAGCTACTTCTTGCTTGAGTTGCTCATTCTCATTTGCAACCTCTTGTGTGCATGTATCTACAACAACTTTCTCAACACAAACTTGGTTGCACAAAGGTGAGTCTAAACATAAATCATTGCAAGAAGTAGAGGCATCCTTTTTAGACATGTTAAAGATAGAACTTTTCCTTTTAGATGCCTTGGTGGGGGTTGTGCTAACGGCTTCAAGATTAGCAACTTTATTAGTTAGCTCATCACAATGTTTGCACATGGTTTCCATTTTAGCAAGCAAACTATTATATGCTTCTTGTGAGCTAACTAGCTTTTCTTTTAATTTCTCATTTTTCTTTTCAAGTTGCTCATCATTGATTGTGCATGCATTTGTTGTTGTACTAGCCTGAAGTTTCTCAATTTTAGTAGATAGTTCAACATTTAGATTAGCAAAGTTCTCATATTGTTCAAGCAAGGTTTTGTATGCTTTTGTGAACTATCTAGCTTTTCTTTTAAGCTTTTGAGCTTCTTTTGTTGACTAGTGCAAGCTTTAGCAAATTTAAGATTTTCTTGCATAAGTTCATGATAAGAAGGCATATCATCATCACTCTCACTCTCACTAGAGGAAGAGCTTTTGTTACCTTGTGCCATAAGGCACACATGAGAAGAGCTTGATGATGATTGCTTACGGCCTCGCCTCTTTGATGGGTTTTTTCTTCACTTGAAGAATCATCCCATGATTTTATTGACTGTGAGGGTTTGATTCTTGCATGCCTTCTTCTTTGTCTTGGGTGTGGGCTTGTTTGGACAAACTTCCACAAAGTGCCCCAACTCGCTACATCCATAGCATCCTCTCTTTCTTTGCTCTTTTCTTTGATTTGTGAAAATGAAATCTTGAATTTGGATGGGCACACCCTTGACATTGAGCCTTTGGATCATCTTCTCCACTTTGTTGATCACTTTGATTGATTCTTCATCAAGATCGGAGGTGGAGGAGGAAGATTGATCATCACTTGAATCTTCATCATCATCATCACCATCCTCATCTTCTTCTTCATCTTCACTTGAGGAACTTGAGCTTGAGCTTGACTCAACTTTCTTGCCCTTCATCTTTTTCTTCTCGCTACAAGCGAGAGCTTTGCCTTTGCTTGATGAAGATGCTTCTCCTTGACCCATCTTACATGACATTTCAAATGCCACTAGCTTGCCAATGACAATCCCCGGGGTCATGGTGCTCAAGTTCTCCATGTTGTGAAGGATGGTGATGATGCTTGCATATTTCTTTTGTGGTAGAACGGAGATGATCTTCCTCATGATGTTCGCATCATCTAGCTTTAATAATCCTATTGAATGGAGCTCATTGATAATTAGATTCAATCGAGAATACATATCACTGAACAAGCTCATCATCATTCATAGCAAAGGAATCATAATTTTGCTTAGCTAGACTAATGTTTTTGCTCACGGACATTACTTGTGCCGTCATGGAGCTCTTGGAGTTTTAACCAAATTTCATGTGCTGTATTTAAGGTGAACACTTGGTTAAACACATCCATGCTAAAAGATTCAAACAAGCAATTCTTAGCTCTAGCATTAAAATGCATTTCTTTTTCGTCACTCTTTGTGGGCTTTTCGAGATTCTTAATGGATTTCATCCCGTCACGAGTGACTCTCCATACACCTAAATCAATCCCCTCAAGGTGGCAAGCCATTCTAGCTTTATAGTAGAGGAAGTTAGTGCCATCAAATTATGGAGGCCTAGAGGTATCCATCCCAACCACTCTACAATAGCGTCGGCTCAACGGCGGTTAAGCCAAAGGTCCAAATATGAGCCAACTGGCTCTGATACCAATTGAAGAGACCGTGATGCCTAAGAGGGGGGGGGTGAATTAGACAACTTAAAATTCTAACTCTAAACTATGGCCTCTTTTTCTAACCTTAGCAAAACCTATGCAAAAGATAAACTATCTAAATGTGCAACTACGGTTTTGCTAGTGTGTTGCTATCTCTACCGCAAAAAAGAGTAATACAAATAAAGTAAATGCGGAAGCTAAAGAGCAAGGTAGAGATATGCAAACCTCCATCGACTGACTCTGGTATTTTTATCGAGGTATCGAGAAGCGCGTAAGCTTCCCCCTAGTCCTCGTTGGAGCCCCTCGCAAGGAATCCCTCGCAAGGGCCAAGCTCCCGGTCGGGTAACTTCATGGATAGCCTCGGGCCTTCCCTCACACACAAGTGGGTCTCTGATGTGCCTCTCGGCAAGCCTCTACTGGATGCTTCCCGCTGTCTTCACTATCAAGCTTCTGGCCGAAACGCCACGTGCCTTGTTCCCTCCGGTACACGGTGGCGGCCACACCACAAACATGGTTGGTGTGATCTCACAAGACTTCAAGCCCCTCTGATGTACAACACTTGTGCTCGCAAGCATGGGGTGGCAAGAGGTATGCTAACCTCACTAAACACTAGGCAAACACCTAGAGCAAGTGCATAAGCGGTGGTCTAATCAACCTAAGCACTTCACAAAGCACTTATGTTAATCACCTAATAAAGCACTAAGCACTATGCATGTGGAGATTACTAAAATGGTGTATCAACACCCTTGGTATGTTTCCTCAGCTCCACACTTTTCAAATGGCCGGTTGGGGGTTGTATTTATAAGCCCCACTGAGAAAGTAGCCGTTGGGGTCAGATTCCCATGAAATTGCTACTGACCGGACGCTGAATCGTTCTGATCGGACGCGTCTGATCGTCCCAACCATTGAGCTAGCAATAGTACTGATCGTACGCTGGCCAGCAGTCCAGTCGTAGATTTGCTACTCTAGAACCTCTCTGTACTCGATCGAACGCTGCTTCCCTACGTCCGGTCGGTTGCCAGCCAGCGTCCGGTCCATCGTATGGTCGCCTATCTGCCGAGCCACCGGTCCAGTGTCCTGGTCGTGCTTCCAGCATTCAGTTGCCTCTGTGAGCTCATTTCTTCGTGATCTTGTGTACGACTTGGTCCCAATCTTCATGCTTGGACTTTGCTTGATCTCTTGAGTCTTCTCTTGTGCTCCTAAGGTCTAGCTTGAGGTGTTGATCATCGGATCATCATGTCGCCTTTGTCCAAGTTACGTCTTGCACCCTATTGAACTATAAAGCACACACTTGCAAAGTCATTAGTCCAATTTGGTTGTGTTGGTCATCAAACACCAAAATCCAAAGTAAATGGGCCAAGGGTCCATTTTCCTTACATTGTCTATGCTGTGTTGTGCAAGGATGGCGTTAGTGTGGCATACCTGCTCTTGTCAGAGAGGCATGCCTGGTAGAGTCCTATCTCTCCCCGTTCCTCCTAGGGCTTGGGATGGAGGAGAGGTCATGTAGTGTTGCGCAACATGTGGTGAAGGTAGAGGAGGTCATGGCCTGACTCTCGCCCTAGTGCTTGGCCTAGGTCCGTACAGCTTAGTTGGGCTACTGGTCGATTGGGCTCATGCTAGCTATTGTACCATGGTCGTCCGAGCAGTTAACTAATTGGTGTTTTAAGATATTTGGGGTATCATAACCCCGACAGTTGCCCCCGAGCATCTTTACAATCATGAAGTGATCATGAAGGCGCCGATATCTGCATATATCGTGTGTAGGTTCGAAGTCATGGCTGGTATGAGCTCGAGGCTCGACCCCTTGCGTGCTAGTGTGTTTAATGTAGGTAGGTGGCCATTATGTCCCGTCTCGCTAGGACACCTTGACTAGTGTGGTACGTGACTGCTGAGCCTAGTGCATGTTAGTGTGCTGCGTATCGGGGAACATGATCTAGGCGGGGCCAAGTGGTCTCGTCAATGCTGTACCAGCTCCGCCTTTGGGAGGATCTCGATTTCCTCGACCTCGCATGTGCATCTAACATCGGCTTGTGACCTCTCGTGGCTTGCCACATGGTGCAGGGGTCCTCAGGCTTCTTAGTCCACCCTTGGCCTATAAATAAGAGCCTTCCTATCGTTTGAACCACTTCCAAACATGTTTATGAATTGCCTTTAGCCTTCCTAAAAGACCAAGTTTAAGAGAGAGAGAGAGAGAGGGAGGGAGAGAGAGTATCTCCAAATAGGATAGCTTGGAGCATGCAACCCGCTAGGGGTCGATTGCATTGGCCAGAGGCCAGCACCACTCCTTTCAATAACTGGTGTTAGAAGGAGATTTGCAGATAGGGGAGGAGGAGATTGTGCGACCGCCGATTCCGTAGCCTTGTGACCTCCTCGCCTTCTTAGACCTATAGGCTCGGATGTGTGAGGTGGTCCTCAGCTTCGGAAGGTCTCATCATTCCATCCTCGTCCGGGTGAGATGACGGTGGCACGATTATTTCCTGGAGACTAGTTAGCCCTATCCTATGATGGTTCTTTCAAGCCCCTATTCGTACCCCGACAGTGTGCCTAAAACCTTGCTGGTGTACATAGGGTGTCTTTGGAGCATCGTGCTTTTCGCCTCTTGCCCTGTCTCTTCTGCTCCATGGGCCGTGATGTCGGAGGGGGGTTTGCAAGGTGTCCTTTTCCATCCAGCTTTCGAGTGATGGCGGAGGGGGACATCCCGCAAGCCTCCTTCTAGCATCGTGGCCTTAGGAGCTTGCGACCTTTCCACCATGTTGGTGTCATTAGGATTTTGATGTGACATGTGTCATGGGCAGCTCTTGTAATTGCTGACTATGAACCACGGAAGGTCCTTTGTCAGAAAGTCACGATTCATCGCAGCGAGCCCCCGAGCCTTGCTTGGGTTTAGGTATCTTAGTTTGAGGTCATGACTTTCAAGCGAGGTCATTGACTTGCCACCATGTAGGATGGGGATGCTGTCTACCAGCCTTAGTTCGAACACCTCGACCTTGGCTAAACCTTAGCCTAGGGGATCATGTTATGTCTGGTCGGTTTTGAATCGTGACCATACTTGCGAGCGTCAACGTGGTCATAGGGTGTTTTTTGTTCTAGGGTCACGAAGTGATCCCAACCATGCATGTCCGGGTCATGGTTGTATTTCTTGGGATAAGCATTGCTTTTATGAAAAAGCATCGCTGCAAATCCTTAGTTGTTTACTCGGTTGACCTCTCCCTGAGGGGTAGATAACTCCTATCAGTTTGTGAGGTTCCAAAGTTGGCTGTGGGTCGAGGACCCAGAACATGGGGAGAAGTTTAGTCGTGGCTTGGCCTCATCGTCTAACGGGGTCACGGGGACCCGACTCCTTTTTTCCTGGTGTCTTTTTTAACCTCAAGGGGTCATGATGCCTTATTATAGGCAAATTTGTTTTCACTCCATGCAGGGAGAGGCTTGTCCACCATAAACACGTGGTTAGAGTGGTGCACCTCGTTGAGGTCAATGGG
The DNA here is from genome assembly GCF_019320115.1 of Miscanthus floridulus. Taxonomy (NCBI): domain Eukaryota; kingdom Viridiplantae; phylum Streptophyta; class Magnoliopsida; order Poales; family Poaceae; genus Miscanthus; species Miscanthus floridulus. Next base: position 23,135,490 of record NC_089591.1, on the reverse strand, counting down.
TAATTTGAGTGGGACCTGATATCCTCCATAATCGACATGAATTTTGGTTGTGCCTCATCGCGAGACATACCATAAATCGTTGGTCGTCGAGCTCGTCGGTGCCCAACCACCTCCATAGCGGTAGAGGGCAAGATGCCTCCCCCTAGAGGGTGTTAACCCGAGCAACTTCAAAGTGAATGACTCAAACATAGGAAGAGATGGTCGTGAGGCTCCGCACCATCGATAAGAGCCGCTGGTGCCCATCTCATCCTACCCCTACCTCTTTGTGGCCTCGAGCCCTTTTAAGGATCAGCCAAAGAGAATATTTTCTAAACATGATATGGGGTCATGGATGTGGTGGGTCACTCTATGCGTGCACTCAAGGGCTCGTTGCCTCCTTGGCCGTGGCATGACTTAATGGCACCCACTTGCATGTGAACGGGTGCCACGCCACGTGGCTATGATGACGAAGGGCCACTCTATGTGCAAATCCTGGGGGCGGTCGACCTCCCTGGTTCCACCATGACTTAATGGTGCCCTTGCGTGTGATCATGCGTTACGGCACGACACCTTATTTCCTAGGGGTCTATGGGGCTTGTCTAGGGGCAGACTCCATGCGAGCATGGTTCATGTCCTTGTGTGCCGCCACATAAATAGTCCCCTCAACCTGAGTCTATCCCTTACCTTTGTTCTTGCCTTTGATCGCCGTCTGCTGCAAATGAGAGAGCGGAAAGGGACAGAGAGATTGGGCTCCAGAGGCTTACCTAAATCATGTGTTGTAGGCTGCCGTTTGTCAGGTGTGGTCGTCGTTTGTTGTCGGCTCCATTGCCATTGTCCCCCTTCCACCCATGCTATAGAATGAGTGAGTGGGTACCTTCAAAGGTGACAGAGACGAGGTTAAAGTGGCTGGTGGAGAAGGGCCTCCTTCCTCCAAAGGAAGTTGCTGGATGGAGGGCCACCGCTGAAGACGTCCTCCTGTTCCCATAGCTCGGTGAGGCAGTGTCTTTGATCAACTTCCATGAGCATGGGTTCGTAGTCCCAGCATTGGATTTCCTTCGTGGCTTCCTCGGTGAATACAAGGTTCAACTGCAGCATCTTCCTCCCAATGCAGTGTTGTAGCTGACTAGCTTTGTAGTTCTCTATGAGGCCTTCCTAGGGATCAAGCCCAACAAGGACCTATTCTGGTGGGTCTTTGAGGTGAAAACCCACAAGGCGCGTGGCTTTGATGGCGGCGTGCTTGCCTCCATGAGCGGGATGAACATCTAGATGCGCTATAGGGGGTTCCCGTAGTTACTCAGTGCCTGCCATAGATGAAAGGTCCTAAATGGCTAGAGGGAGGTGAATAGCCTATACAAATTTCTACAACAACACTATTGGCGGATCTCTAACGACCAAATCCAACCACCAAATAAAGTCCAAAACAAGAGAAATAAACAATCTTTTGACACATATGCGTTTACTATTGACCGAGTTCCACTTGTATTAGAGAAAACATGTTTTGCAGGACTCATATTCAAATACAAGTAGAAAACAGAACAAAATGCGCAAATCAGAAAGTGTAAAGCAGAAAAGTGCAAAGGAGCCAAGCAAAAGCCCATCCAAAAGACAAATCTGGGCTGAGCACCGACGTGAACAAGGTCTAGGCCCACCTAGGAACCGACCACGTGAAGGCGATCATGAGGCTGGCCCCCTAGGGTGTTGGTGCACCTTGGGTGTGGCCGCACCCTAGCTGCCGCCTCTCGGGCCCATGCTTCTCTAGCGGTTGCATGTCGCCATGCATAGGCGGTTCCTAGGTGTTTCCTTATTTTCAAGCACCAAACTGACGTCCATGTCAGTATATATGGAGTAGTGCTCATACTCAACACACACCAACATTTGGAGCCTCTACCTCACTACTCATCTCTTGTACTCTTTTAGTTTTAGTAGTAGTATTGTGAGCAAGGGAAGAGCGACAAGGAGAGCTTGTCTCCTTGGAAGAAAAGCAACATTTGGTATGAATATAAAGAGTTCTTCCATAGTCATCCTCTCATACTTACAATATAGCAATGCATATGAACTCGACTACAGTTCTCATGTTATAATCATGATATATGAACTAGTATATAGTTTGTATGCTATGATCTTGGCATGTAGAACATCATGCTTAATCATTCATACATCTTGTATGAGTAGAATTAGAGCAAAGATGAGGTGGCGGTTCATCGTCCCTTCGGGTGTGCCAATGTCCTATGCTTGTCGAGCCATAGGGTCAGAGTCCTAGGGGCATGTGGGTAGCATTTGTGTAATCGGGCGTGGTGACCAAGTACATGGGAGCAAGTGAATGCATTTCCTACTCCATGGTTGAGGGGTAGGCGGCAGGTGGTGATAGCCCTGTCCATCCCTTATAATCCCCCACGTACGAGTAGGGTGTAGGAGTCTAAATTGTCACACGAGGTTAATGGTATACCAGTACTCGGTGACCTCCTGACCTATCTCACACTTGGTTCTAGCTCTAATCATATAACTTGTATGATCATTAACTATTCTTTTTATGGCTATATTAGAACAAGACGACTCCACGTAGGAACATTGTTTTATTCTTTGTTTTCCTTTTATCCCTGAGGTTGGCCCAAATGTGTGTCCACTATCCATGAAATACTATTTTTACCCCTACCATGTACTATGGTTCACTATGTAAGTATGTAATCTTGTTCATGCTCATGCTAGACTCTATTACCTTGCCCTCCTTTGGGAAAATATAAATAATGATACCCTAAATACTTCTGGGTGAAATGCTATGATGATAGACTTCGTGTGCTTGTGGATATTTTTGTAATCAATAAGAACTATCGTAAGTTGGTGTTTCTTGGTGGTGTCGCTAAGGTTAACTCAATCTTAGTGATGGTGCTAAGAAATACCAATAGGCATTTCTGGCGCCATTGCTAGTGATGGATTTCAAACCTCCTCACTTGATGATTACGCTAAGAAATGCCAGCAAGCATTTCTGGTGCCATTGCTGGGGAGGGCATATGTTAAAGAATCTAGTAGGACATGATCATGAGCACATGCATGTAATGGTAGCCATAGTTTATGCAGGCTAATTCTGCTTGTTTTCTTCCTGTTGTGGATGAAAATAGGATAGTGTATGAGTGGTTTTGATCTGCCGAACAACTACACTGATAATCCATAGGCACTCCTAAGGAAGAACAGGTCTCATATCGCTTCTTCTTCTGCTACTCCATCAGCAAGTCAACCAGTCACCCTCGTACCATCCACTACTACCAAAATGGCCAAGTCACTCTGTGACTACTCCACCCCTGCTGTTGCCAACATGCCTGTTGGGCCTGCTATCAACATAGGTACTAGAAACTTTGAGCTATGCACTGGCCTCATTACGATGGTGTAGGCAAACCAATTCTATGGTTTGCCTAGCGAGGATGCAAGTGCACACTTACAACACTTAAGCTATGCGACACAATCATCATCAAAGACGTTGCACAAGCTAGCATCAGGTTTCGTCTATTTCCCTTCTCCCTTGTGGGGAAGGCGAAACAGTGGTTCTATAAGGAAAAGGAAGCTGTTAGTATGTGGGACAAATGTTCTGCGACATTCATCAGAAAGTTTTTCCCCATGAGCAAAACCAATGCCCTAAGGGGGAAAATTTCAAACCTCCAGCAAAATCACATGGAATCCATCCCCAAGGCATGGAAAAGGCTCCTGGATTACATCCAAGCTTGCCCACACCATGGAATGGAGAACTGGCTCATGCTCTAGAACTTCTACGAAGGGCTCACGTGCATGTCGAAGGGGCACATAGATGCCGCTGCTAGAGGGGCATTCCTTTCCTTGACCATCGCTGATGCCACAACTTTCATCAAGAAGATGGTGGCTAATCAGAGCTGGGGGAGGAACACAAACAACAAAAGGCATGCATACCATGAAGGAGACGGATATGCGTGCCTGTAAAAATAGACTTATTATTACCAAGACTAAATGAGAGGGCCCACGAGAAGGAAGCCATGAAGGCCACCGTTTAGGCCATGGACTCGCAAATGACTTGCGATGTCTGTGGTGAAGTCGAACACTCGGGGAATAACTACCTTGAGACCAGTGAAGATGCCGCATACATAAACAATGGGTTCTGACAAGGTAACAATAAATAGTTGGAACAACAAATCCCACCCGCAAGGAGGTAATTCAAACTTCAACTCCAATTATAATTCAAATCAACCCTCCTTGAAAAACCTATTTTTAGGTCAAGCAAAAATTAATGAAATTCTTACAAAAAAGCTTATGTTTAATGATAGAAACCATAAATACAAAACTTGAAAACCTATCTTCATCTGCTAAAAATCAGTTGAGCTTTAATAAAATGATTGAATCTCAAATAGCGCAAATTATTGCCGCACTACCTATTTCTGATTCGGGAATGATTCCAGGGAAACCTAAAACTTCTCTCAAATCTGTTAAAATGGTCTCAATGAGGTTTGGTAAGCCTCTATGTTAGGAAAGCCATGATTATGTCATAGATCCACCTTTCGTCACCAAGAAAGAACATCCTGATCGCCCAACAATCACATGCTCGATTGGCCCACATGTATTCCACAATGCCTTCTATGACCTTGGAGCAAGCATCAACGCCATGTCCAAGGTAATATATGATAAGCTTCAAGGTGGACCATTGTCCACTACAAATTTTAGAGTACAGATGGCGGACCAAACTTTACGATGCCCTAAAGAGATTAGCTAAGGATATCTTGGTGAGAATCCAAGACACATACATCCCCATGGACTTTGTCATTCTAGACATGGGCCACAATGAGGAAGTTCCCCTCCTCCTAGGAAGATGATTCCTTAACGCTACAAATGCAAGTATTACACGTGGGATCTGGGCATGCTAGCTTTCACATTCAAGGGCAAACAATAAAATGCCCATTTAATGGGTTTGACATGCATAAACACCTTAAAAACAAACAATATATCAAGGACATCATCAACAACAAATGGCCATTACCATCCACAGAGGTCGTCAAGCTAATGGAAGAGTGTAGCGCAACTATACTCAACTGTCTATCTAAGAAGAAGAAAGACCCTAGGTGCCTCACGATCATGTGCTCCATTGGCATTTGGCAGTTTGATCATGCCTTGTGCGACCTAGGGGCTAGTGTCAACGTGATGCCCAAGGTCATGTTCGACAAGCTGAACTTCACCCACCTTGCACCTATGCCGATGATGCTCCAACTGGCCGATTCCACGGTCTGCTATCCAGCTAGGATTGTTGAAGATATCCCGGTGAAAATCCGAGTATACTTCAGACTAGTTGACTTTGTGGTATTAGACATGGAAACAATAAAAGGAGTCGCCCCTCATCCTTGGGCGGCCATTCCTCTGCACCACAGGAGCACAAATTGATGTTGGAGCCAGAGAAATCCGCTTCAACATCAATAGCAAAGAGGAAAAGTTTGACTTTTGTCCCAGGCAGGAGCAATGCTCCATGATAAGAATTAAATATGGGCCAAATCCATAAGGCATAAAGGACGTTGAAATACAACCTCAACTAGTGGATAGCCTCGCTAAGAAAAACAAAAAATAAATAAAAAGAGGCCAGAGCCAAAGAAGAAGAACCTAAAACAAAAAGAAGAAAAGCCAAAGGTTGTTCCCACACCACCCAAGAAAACGGTGTGGAAATAAAAAGAAGAAGCTCCAAAGTCCACCACCACACCACCAAAATCAAACAAAATGGTGTGGAGACCAAAGAAGGTGCAAACATCCGTGCCTACTCCTCTGGGCATAGATGTCCCATCGTCAAGGAAAAAGTGAAAGGAGAAGAGTCCTGCTCAATGGACTTTAAACAATGAGCCCTTGCCGAAGGTAAATCGATAATTATCCTTTATACTTTTCTTAATAAAAAGTTGCTTAAAATTTCTATATAATAAAACTATGAAATATATATGCTAAAATAAAAAAACAATTAGTTCAACTTTTGTTTATCTAAACTCGAATAAACTTTGGTTACTTTTCCATATCTACACATGGCATGTTTTGGTTTGAAGTATGATTAGTGATCGATCATATCTTCATAGGCTTCTTAACTTAAGCATGGTGCTTAGGGTAACTAGCCTACCTTGATCAAATTAGTTTGATCATTAAACTAAAACTGCTAAGTATAGGCATGGATGAGTTAAACAAAATAAAAATTTATGCAATAAAATAAAAATAACATACCTTCTTCGGAGACTTCACCAAGGAATTGGCCTCGAGCTAGCTTGGGGGAGGGCCTCGCAAAGGTAACATGTATCTTTTATCACTTATATTTCTTACATTTGTTTTCATTCATAAAAATACAAAATATGATAAAAATACCAAAAATATAAATTCCACTCTCATATGTGTTTTAAGAATGTTTGGTTTCTCCTAAGTTAAAATGATGAATAGTTGCTCTGTCTATAATTCATCGATGCCTAGGTTAAAACTTAGTATTCCCCAATATTTAAGTTTGTTGGCTAAAAATGTCTCATCCTAAAACTTGAAAACTTATGGGTTTGTAAATGAATGATCTTTCTCTAAAGTTGTTGCGAGTTATGATATGGTACAAATAGAGTTTACTATGACTTTGTTCTAAGAGAAACTTGACATCCAGAGTTTTTACTTTCAAAAATGATAAAATCAAAAGTTCCTCAAAGATTATGAATACTTACCATGGCCATTTGATAATATTCAAATTCAAACCTTAGTCATATGCTACTTGTTTGAGCATTGAGCTTTGTCAAATTGTTGTGACCCTTGTTGAGATCTCGTCTTGCACCCAGTGATCAAGACTCACATACACCCACAAATAAACTGCTAACTCTTACACTGAGAGTTACGCAAAAACATGCTTTTTCCTGCCCACCAAATAATTACTCCATTCATTTATCATGTGTCTCTCAATTTTTTTTTCATATGCAAAAAAAGGAATAGTATGGGCTATGCTAAAAAAAGAGAAAAAGAAAAAATATCCGTGCCAAAAAGGAATGAGAGAAAAAAAATATATGCATGCCAAAGAGCACGAAGAAAAAAAGAGAAAAGAGAAAGAAAAGAAATAAAGATAGCCCATAGTTTCAAATAAAAGGCATTCATTCAAAAAAAAGAGAGTCATGATTCAAGGAGTACTAAAAATATTTAGAATTTGGAACATTATAAAAATTCCAGACACTTGCAGGTCTTGATAAATGTGTATGACTTGCATCTCCTTGAAGTCTAGTTTTTGACTTAGCAAAATATGTGATGCAAGTATGCCTCAATTTCATACCTACCCAAAACTCTACTCAAAAGCCATTAGTGGTAGGATATGAAAAAAGGCAAAATATTAAATGCCTTTGGTGAGGTTTCATACACTTTGAGCGATCGAGAGAATCATTTGAGGAACTTACATTTGTTTTACAAAACTCATAAAACCTCTGAATAGATGGTTGATCAAAGAATGAATGATTAGTGATTTTGTTATAACCGTTCTATCTTGAAACCGCCCAAGAATTTGGAAAAGCTATACGCCCCATAGGGATCAAGGAAAAGGGTGGATAAAAATGACAACTTATTTAAATTGCGAAAGAATACTGTGTTATAGGCATGACACTTGTGAATTGTATTGGCATAGTAGCAACTCCAGATCAACAACCATGTACTTAGCTATTTGCTCAGGATGAGCAAAGATTAAGCATGGGGGATTTGTTGGTGGTCACTAACGACCAAATCCAACCACCAAATAAAGTCCAAAATAGGAGAAATAAACAATCTTTTGACACATATGCCTTTACTATTTACCGAGTTCCACTTGTATTGGAGAAAACATGTTTTGTAGGACTCATATTTAAAAACAAGTAGAAAACAGAACAAAATGCACAAATTAGAAGGCGTAAAGCAAAAAAGCGCAAACGAGCCAAGTAAAAGCCCATCCAGAAGCCAAATCTAGGTGGGGCACTGATGTGGAGAAGGTCTTGGCCCACCTAGGAACCAACCACCCGAAGGAGGTCATGAGGTGGGCCCACCAGGGTGTGGGCGCACCTTGGGTGCGGCCGTACCCCAGCTACTGCCTCTCGGGCCCATGCTTCTTTGGTGGTTGCATGCCGCCATGCATAAGCGGTTCCCAGGTGTTTCCTTATTTTCTAGCACCAAACCAACCTCCATGTCACTATATAAGGAGTGGTGCTCATACTCAACACGACCAACATTTGGAGCCTCTACCTCACTACTCATCTCTTGTACTCTTTTAGTTTTAGTAGTAGTATTGTGAGCAAGGTAAGAGCTACTAGGAGAGCTTGTCTCCTTGGAATAAAAGCAACACTTGGTATGAATATAAAGAGTTCTTCTATAGTCATCCTCTCATACTTACAATATAGTAATGCATATGAACTAGACTATAGTTCTCATATTATAATCATGATATATGAACTAGTATATAGTTTGTATGCTATGATCTTGACATGTAGAACTTCATGCTTAATCATTCATACATCTTGTATGAGTAGAATTAGAGCAAAGATGAGGTGGTAGTTCATCATGCCTTCAGGTGTGCCCATGTCCTATGCTTGTCGATCTATAGGGTCAAAGTCCTAGGGGATGTGGGTAGCTTCCGTGTAATCGAGCGTGGTGCTTGGGTACATGGGAGCAGGTGAATGCATTTCCTACTCTAGGTTGAGGGGTAGGTGATAGGTGGTGACAACCCTATCCATCCCTTGTAATCCCCCATGTATGGGTAGGGTGTAGGAGTCTAAATTGTCACACGAGGTTGCTAGTAGACTAGTACTCGGTGGCCTCCTAACCTATCTCCACTTAGTCCTAGCTCTAATCATATAACTTGTATGATCATTAACTATTCTTTGCATGACTATATTAGAACATGCCGGCTCCACGTAGGAACATTCTTTTATTCTTTGTTTTCCTTTTTTCCTTGAGGTTAACCCTAGATGTGTGTACGCTATCTATGAAATACCATTTTTACCCCTGTTTGTTACTATGGTTCACTATGCAAGTATATAATCTTGTTCATGCTCATGCTAGACTCTATTACCTTGCCCTCCTTTGGGAAAATATAAATAATGATACCCTGAATACTTCTGGGTGAAATGCTACAACGATAGATCCGTGCACTTGTGAATATTTCTGTAATCATTAAGAACTATCAGTAAGTTGGTGTTTCTCGATAGTGTCGCTAAGGTTAACTCAATCTTAGTGATGGCGCTAAGATATACCAATAGGCATTTCTAGCGCCATTGCCGATGATGGACTTAAAACCTCCTCACTTGGTGATTGCGCTAAGAAGTACTAACAAACACTTAAGCCAAGTGGTTAGACAATTAAATGGTGATGGGAGTGTTGTGCTAGCCTACTAAAAATGCAAGCCACCTATCCACAATTCTAGTTGGTATAGTCTCTATGTCACACACAAGGCTAGGTCACTACCACTAAGTTAGTGACCTCTAAAAGACTAACTAAAGAGCCTCACTAACCAAACTAGACAAGACACAAGCTAGCTCTCAAAACTAGTTACACTAAAGAGCTTAGCTACACTAGGAATGTAAATACACAAGTGAGGTAGTGAGTTATACCACCGTGGCAAGAGATGATCAATCAATCACAAGAAATCCCAGAGACAATGATGACATAATGATTTTTCTCCAAGGTTCACTTGCTTGCCAGCAAGCTAGTCCCTGTTGTTGCGATTCACTCACTTCGAGGTTCATGCGCTCATAGGCATCACACGCCTAACCCGCAATTGAGTGCCACACAATCAACACAAGATGAGGATCCATAAGCCATGCACAATCCACTAGAGTACCATTTGGCTCTCTATCAGGGAAAGGTCAAGAACCCCTCACAATACCCATGATCAGAGCCAAAGACAAGCACCTTCCTTCGCTCGATGATCCTTGCTGCACCAAGCCATCTAGGTGGTGGCAACCACCATGAGTAACAAGCAAAATTCATAGCAAAACATAATCACCAAGTGACTCTAGATGCAATCACTCGAAGCAACTTGGATGCTCTCAAATCTCACTAGATGATGATCCAATCAAGCAAGGTGAGTTAGAGAGTGTTGGCTATGCTCACTATGATGTATTTTCAATACAAATGGCTAAGAGAGTGAGCAAGAGCCGGCCATGGGGTTTAAATAGAAGCCCTAATGAAATAGAGCCGTTAGGCTCAACACAGAGCCTGCTGCGTGCTGACCGGACACGCTGGTCGGGGCGACCAGATGCACTCGAGCCAGTGTTCTGTCCTTAGGATGTAGCCTCATGGCCTACCTTCAAACCTATGACGCCTAATCTCAATGGTCAAGTGAAGACCAGAGGCACCAAGATGAGACTAGACACCGAGTGCTCGCATCTGCTCGCTCACGCCCACGTTGCCAGCGTGCCAAGACCGGACGCACCACACCACCACCGGACACCGTGCCACCACGAAGTCAGGTCGACTCCAGAAAGCATCCATGAAAGAAAATCCATGATTGGACGCGTCTGCTCATGAGTGATCGGACATAATCCCAAGTCTGGTCCTCTCTAGCCATGCGCACCTACAGACGTCAGCATACATCAGCCCTTATCGGACACAGGGATAGCGTGTTTGGTCCTCTCCATGTGCTAGCGTCTGGTCATACATCAATGCTATGCCCTTCTCTACAGTATTGACCGAACGTGCAGGTCCAAGGTCTGGCCCTGCGTCCGGTCACACCAGTGACCTCCTCGACTTCATCGAGTTCTTCACCCTTGCTTAGATGTGCTAACCACCAAGTGTATCACCTTGTGCACGTGTGTTAGCATATTTTCACAAACATTTTCAAGGGTCTTAGCACTCACTACAATCTAAATGCATATACATTTTGAAGCATGATACCAATCAGAGTGCACCAATATACCATCCTTAGCACCATGGTTTGCTAGATACCACTTGAAATCACATGAAAAACACAAACACTAGATACCTCATGAGATCAACATTATAAGCAAGGTTCTAGTACCACTTGTGAAAGCAAAAGTAAGGCATATCTAGCTATCATCCTAAGCATGCTAGTTATTCATTTCATCATTCAAACCTACAACTAGCATACACCACACAAGCAAGTATATTGAATTTAAACTTGACAAATGCAAGCAAGCATATGTAAAAGCACATTCAAATGCATCATACAAATTCATGAGCTTGCTTCCCCTACTTGTGTGCTTAAATTTTAATTGATCCCCTTACTTTGTTATATCTCTTCCCCTATGTCAAAGTTCTCCCCTATCACTTATATCTTTGTTCTTCTCACCCTTTGTCATCAATGACCACAAAGGTTTAATTTTAGATAGGTTAAGATTATCAATGTTAATCAATGAGATGAGGATTATTTTCCTAAATTTGGTTCAATCTAGAATACTTGCCAAGGATATTTAACTTAGTTTAATCCAAGGACAAGCTTCTTCACACCTCATTTCAAGGGTTATCTTGATCATGTTGAATTAAACACTTATAGTTTGTTGTTTAGATCAAACACTAGGTTTATAAGCCCACAAACATGTCATATGCTTCCACTAGATGAAGTCAAGCATAGAAGCAATAGTAGTTTTATACAAGCATCAAATTCATTTGATTTTCATGAATGAGCCTCTAAAACTTGAGGAATGGCTAGATACACTAAACATATCCTTAGCAAAGGATGTACGCATGCCAATCAATTTTTACCTTGGATTGCTCAAAGGAGAGGTATGTCTTATAAGTGGGGTGTGCATAAACACATATTTGAGAAATCCAATATGTTAAACTCATTCCTTAGCTTGCAAAACCTTTTCTCATCAAGTGGCTTGGTAAATATATCAGCAAGTTGATCTTCGGTGCCCACACTCTCAATTGAAATGTCCCCTTTTTTGTTGATGATCTCTAAAGAAATGGTGGTGGACATCAATGTACTTTGTTCTTGCATGTTCAATCAGGTTGTTGGTGAGCTTGATAGCACTCTCATTGTCAGAAAACAATGGCACTTGTTTGAACTTGATTCCAAAATCATTCAAGGTGGTCTTCATCTAAAGAATTTGTGCACAACAACTAACAGTGGATATGTATTCGGCTTTGGTGGTTGAAAGTGCAACACTATTTTACTTCTTTGATGACCAAGTGTTAGATTGTTTAGCTCTGGCAATGCCTAGCAATGTGATCTCATAGATAGATCTAGATGATAGCACATGGGACACAAGGATTTATACTGGTTTAGGGCATGGCATCGTGCTAATCCCTACTCTAGTGGTGCAGCTACTCTTCTTGTATTCTAATGCTCGGTTACAAGGGCTGTTGCTCCTAGCTACAAGGTAGATTGGAATGAGGCAATGGTGTCATGGTGGACCTAACAATCATGGAGTCCTTACCCCTCTTTATCTAGGTAGAGGGGTAGGGTTACAGTAAGGGTGATCGGTGCTACAGATTGGATTCCTAGTCTGTTACAATAGATCAATTCTATCCTACCATAGCTACGATGGCGATAGATATCTTTGATACATCATGATCTCCATGTTGATGCTTGTGCCAAGTCCTTGTAGGCTTCTCCCTTGGTCATCCTTGATGGGCCAGATATATGGCCGGTGAGGGTACCCCAGGCCCATATCTCTGATAGTAGCCCTTGTGGGATTTAATGATGGACTCATAGAGCTTTGCTATCCCTTAGGTGCCATGAGTCCCTATAAAGTTCAGGTGCTATAGGTCTAGATGAACACTTCTTGGGTACCGAGACATTTGAATACAGTTAGAGGATCTCGAGTATTAGGATGACTACGAGCATTCACACTAGTTGGTAGTAATGCCTTTCTGAGTTTTGGGATTCCTTCAGGTGGAAGTATCCTGCCCATTTGAATGCATCATCCACACATCGTTGAATCCTATAGAGATAAGGATAGTGGTGCCTAGGAAGTCAAACCGTTCCGTTTCCCATATTTTTACCGTGTGGAGTTCTCTCGATGCTTGAGTTTGCCTTTAATGCCAACCACCAACTACCCCACTACCATCCTTAGGGCGCTTATTTAAGCAGGGGTAGGGAGGCCAGTGAGTCTCACCCCTCCTTTCTCCCCAAAATCCCCTAGCCTTAGACTGAGTGTGAGAGTGGTGATTCAACATGCGCATCATGGTTCATGGCGCTCTCCGGTGGTCGCACCATCACTAGGAGAAGGCTTTCAAGATCAGGTTCCATAGTGGCCTGGTGGTGGCCATTCTCCTTGGGTATTAGATGAAGTTCCATGAAGATGGGGATGAACAATACCATTGGTGGCCCCGAGCCATCGAGGACACAATGGCCAGGCTCATCGACGGTCGGCGCGCTGGAGCTTTCTAGGTCAGAATATCTGTAGGAAATCCTAGAGGGTAGAGGGTGGTTTGCCATGGTTGGGAAACCCTTTGCCCCATAGATCCTGACCTGGGTGCTCTTGTGTATTGATTTAGAGGCTTGGAGCCACCAAATCATCGTTGCTTTCTCCTCCTCGACATCGCAAAAGATGGTGTGGGGTCGTCCTCCTCTTAGGGCTCCTCTTGGATGTTAGAGGAAGCTCAACAAGGTGGAACTCCCTGAAGCATCTTCTAGGCATTGTTCATGCTCATGAAGGCTCAAAGGCGAGATGAAGGTTGTCGTGCGTCTCGATCCAACTTCTCCGCTTCATCCGACGATGGCAGTCCACTGAGGGTATCCCACGATGGTAGATTTGTTGGTGGGGATGCGCGTAATCAGGAACTAGATGGTGACATAAGGCAGCAGAGACAACTATTTAGACAGGTTCGGGCCGTCTAATCGACGTAATACCCTACGTCCTATGTCTTTGGTGTATTGTATTGAATACATGATGTCGAGTAGAGAACCCCTGCCTCTCCTTATATACTCTAGAGGGGCAAGGTTACAAGTAAAGTTTCCTATTTGGTACTATACAATGTCTTGCGGTGCACGCTGAGCAGCGCTGTGCATGCCTTGATCTTGTGGGCTGGGCCACCTCCGATGGTGCAGCCCACGTCTTGGGGGCCATACCCCCATAGTTAGTCCCCGAGCCTGACAGTAGGTGATGCAGTCACGTGGTGTCAGGGTCATAAAGTAGAAGACCGGCCGAGTAGACAGCCAGTCCCCAGGCATAGCCTCGAGATGAGAACAAGCACATTCACCGCAAGGTGAAGTGTGCCCACTAAGTCCCCAAGCCTGCTAGAAGATGAAGAATGAATCTTGTAGCAGGGTCAAAGAAGTCTGAAAGCTTGCCGACGTCGTCTGACATATGCGTATCAAGACCCCAGACGTGCTGCCCAAGACCAGCACCCTGATTCGAACAGCATGGAGCAGCTTGATAGCACACCGATGAGACGTAGCAAGATCCAAGCAGTAAGGGAGTCCCTGACGTGCTGGCGATGACCGAGCACCGAGGAGCGAGGAGTCCTCGGCGTCGCTGTCGATGACCAAGCACCGAGGAGCGAGGAGTCCCCGGTGTAGGTGGCGATGTCCGAGCACCGAGGAGTGAGGAGTCCCCGACGTAGGCGGTGATGACCGAGCGTCGAGGAGCGAGGAGCGAGGAGTCCCTAGCGTAGGCGGCGATGACTGAGCACCGAGGAGTGAGGAGTCCCCGGCGTTGCTGGCGATGACCGAGCACCGAGGAGTCCTCGGCATAGGCGGCGATGATTGAGCGCCAAGAAGCGAGGAGTCCCCGGCGTAGTTGGCGATGACCAAGCGCCGAGGAGCGAGGAGTCCCCGGTGTAGGCGACGATGACCGAGTGCCGAGGAGCGAGGAGTGAGGAGTCCCCGGCGTAGGCGGCGATGACCGAGCACCAAGGAGCGAGGAGTCCCCGGCATCACTGGCGATGACCGAGCACCGAGGAGTCCTCAGCGTAGGCGGCGATGATCGAGCACCGAGGAGCAAGGAGCGAGGAGTCCCTGGCATAGTCAGCGATGACCAAGCGCTGAGGAGCGAGGAGTCCCCGGCGTAGGCGGCGATGACCGAGCACCGAGGAGTGAGGAGTCCCCGGCGTCGCTGGCGATGACTGAGCACCAAGGAGCGAGGAGTCCCTGGCGTTGCTGGCGATGACCGAGCACCGAGGAGTCCCCGCCGTAGGTGGCAATGAATGAGCACCGAGGAGCGAGGAGTCCTCGATGTCGCTGGCGATGATCGAGCACCGAGGAGCGAGGAGTCCCCGGTGTCACTGGCAATGTCCGAGCACCGAGGTGCGAGGAGTCCCCAGCATAGGCGGCTGAGGTCCGAGCACTGAGGAGTGAGGAGTCCCCGGTGTTGCTGGCGATGACTGAGCACCGAGGAGCGAGGAGTCCCTGGCGTCGCTGGCGATGACCGAGCACCGAGGAGTCCCCTGCCATAGGCAGGTGATGAATGAGCGCCAAGGAGCAAGGAGTCCCCGGCGTCGTTGGCGATGACCGAGCACCGAGGAGCGAGGAGTCCCCGGATGTCGCTAGGCAATGTCCGAGCACCGAGGAGTGAGGAGTCCCCGGCGTAGGCTGCGAGGTATGAGCACCGAGGAGTCCTCAGGCGTAGGCGGCGATGTCCGAGCACTGAGGAGTCCTCGACATAGGCGGCGAGGTCCGAGCACTGAGGAGTCCCTGGTGTAGGCGGCGATGGTCCGAGCACTGACGTAGCTGACGACATTCGTGCGGTGAAGTGTGCCCACTTAGTCCTCGAGCACTGAAGTATTCATGTGCACCGAGGAGTAACAGGCATAGCTGGCGATGAAGCAAGAGCGACGAACAGTCTGGTCAACTGGTCGGCGGCGAAGTGAGCATTGAGTAGAAGCGACCGGCGAACAGTCCGATCAACTGGTCAGGCGACGGAGTCCATGAACCAAGCGGTCCAACCAGTTGATCGGTGGAGAAGTCCGGACACTAGGTGGTCCGATCACCTGGACGATGACCCTGCAATACAAACATGTAGAATGGGTAGTACATGATGTAAAAATAAATGAACTCTGGAGAAAAATCAGCAATGGTGATGAAACGGCGTATGCATCTCGGCGATCAGTTGGTGTGAAAAATATATTTATGTTTAATATAAACCTCCCGAACTAGTTAGTGTATAGCTGAGTCTCTAGCCCTAGCTAGCCCATAGTCCATAACGTCGAGCGCGGAGCCCGTGCACGTGTAGGAGGAACAGGTGTGACCAAGGAGCCACTGCCGACCACCCATAACACAGAGCGCGGAGCCCGTAGCACGTGTAGGGAGGAGCCGGAGACAGGGCCGTCTCTGGAGGCGTCCGAGCATCAACAAGACTGTTTGGGGGTTCAGAAAATCATTTGGAGAGCAAACATGGAGAAAACAGCTCGAAGGAAAATAATGGCGATATACGGAGATTGGAGAATATTTAGAAGCGTCCGAGCATCAACAAGACTGTTTGGGGGTTCAGAAAATCATTTGGAGAGCAAACATGGAGAAAACAGCTCGAAGGAAAATAATGGCGATATACGGAGATTGGAGAATATTTAGAAGAATATTAAAACGTGACTTAGCTTTTAGATAGAATGTCAGGGTCAGCGACTGTATGGTGTTTTTGGTCGGTGACGCTGGGCAGCTCGCTTGCAGCTCGGCAGCGACGAGGGATGTCAGTGAGGGCCGCCGAGTAATGACGACGAGATAACGGCGAGGGGTGTCGGCGAAAGATGTCGGCAAAGGCCGCCGAGTGGTGATGACGATGAGTCGACAAACGTCGGCGAAAGATGTCGGCAAAGGCCACCGAGCAGTGACGACGAGTTGACGGCGAGAGACGTCGACGAAGGATGTCGGTGAAGGCCACCGAGCGGTGACGACGAGTCGACGGCGAGAGACGTCGACGAAGGATGTCGGCGAAGGCAGTCAGCGAAGGCTACCGAGGGCAGCGGCGGCGAGTGGTCGGCGAGGGCTGACGAGAGCAGCAATGATGAATCGTCAATGAGGGACGTTGGCGAAAGATGTCAGCGAGGGCTGTCGGTGAAGGCCGCCAAGGGCAGCGGTGGCGAGTCGTCGATGAGGGCTAATGAGGGCAGTGGCGGCGAGTGGTCGGCGAGGGCTGATGAGAGCAGCAACGACAAGTTGTTGGTGAAGACGACCTCGGAAGGTGGTTCCGAGATTGGATCTGCTGTCGCAGGGGCTGGTGTAGCAGCGATGAATCATCGTCGTGGACCGGGATGGATCTCCACAAGATTGACGACGAGAATGCATTGTTGATTTGAGATCCATCTGGCTCGCCATGGATCAAGCGCACACCCCTACCTAGCGCGCCAACTGTTGACAGATTATCGTCAGCAGTCCACCGAGGGGTATCCCACGATGGTAGATTTGTCGGTGGGGATGCGCGTAATCAGAAACTAGATGGTGACACAAGGCACAGAGACAGCTATTTAGACAGGTTTGGGCCGTCTGATTGACGTAATACCCTACGTCCTGTGTCTTTGGTGTATTGTATTGAATACATGATGTCGAGTAGAGAACCCCTGCCTCTCCTTATATACTCTAGAGGGCAGGGTTACAAGTAAAGTATCCTATTTGGTACTATACAATGTCTTGCGGTGCACGCCGAGTAGCGCCGTGCACACCTTGATCTTGTGGGCTGGGCCACCTCCGATGGTGCGGCCCACGTCTTGGGGGCCATACCCCCACAGGTGTCCATTGCTTAAGTGCTGATGATAAATCCTACAATCATAGGGCTTATCATAATTGTAGCAGTTTCTAATATATTCTGGTTATTGTAAACCTGGTATGTAAGATGCAGTAGAGTTTAATCGAAAAAGAATGTCTTTTGTTGATTTTGAACACTACTACATGTGTCTCGATTTAATCAGGTGGTTTAAAGATTTTTGTTCCATCAAACCCGGCCTTGCATTTTTTTGGGCCCCCTTCCTGACCCGATGGGTAGTTAGTATAAGTACAGGTTATGCAAGCGATCTAATCTAAAATTTTACTCTGACCAAGAGCGGTGATTCATGGTTCCTGAAGCTAGCAATCCCGAATGCTCAAGGATCACTTGGGGGAATACCAAACGCATGTAAACCTCTAGGGTTGTGGCACATGCTATTCTATCGAGCTAATAACGGGTAGAACATGTGATCATTCGCTAGGGCACGTCATGAAACTATTTTCCTAGATTCTTGGAGCTCGTACTTTGGCTACAGCCAGGGGCTGACAAGTCTTTTGGTTTCCCACAAAGGGGCACACATCCACTGAAACTAGGTAGTTCGAGCCTGTTCGAACATTCGAGAGATTTATGTAACCTCGAGGCCAGAGGTTTTAGGATCAGCTAGCGACCCTCCCAAACATTCCCCTTACTTTGGAGATGGTAGGTGTAGTAGAACCAACCAATTTATAGTAGCACAAGTACAATGATAGCCCACAAGCGGTCGCACTATCATACTTGAGCCCATATAAACTCGGTAGTCCATCGAGTACCATGATGGGTCTCGATTAACCATCAATATACAACCAAGATCATACATGATTCAACATACATGTCACATGTTATATAAGGTTCACAACTATAGTTCATTCATTAGAGTATGAATTAAGGTAGCACAAGCAAATTAAAGTTTGAAACTATCATCTACCATTATAGTTTAAATACAGTGCCAACTCATGATCACACTCCCACAAAAGCATATAAGAAGGATTAATAAGAGATGCCTACCCAGGGCTCACTCCTCGTCCATGGCAGGACAAAAGCAATTCTTGCAATAGCCGTTATAAACTATATCATCTGCAACAATTAGAATAAAACCTTGAGTATGAGAAGGTACTCAGCTAGACTTACCCATCATAAACCAAAAATAAGGTGACTCCAAGGATTATGGAAGGCTTTATAAGTGGAGGTAGCTTGACAACATTTTACATAAAAAGTGACTAATTCAGTTGTATAATTACACTTCGGTCATCAAGTTAATTATAGCTATTCATCTCTAGATTAGCAACTAACCCGTGCCAGACATATGATATATCATTTAGTAGCATACAATAGTAACCATAGCTGGTGTAGTAATTCCATGTTCATCCAAACCATCACATTCCATAACAAAGTTACTATGATGTTGGGACTGGCCAAGTTTCTCACTAGTCCAGGAGAGACATCGATTCGAATTGATTTCAACCAGCTAAGAATTTATTTCTAACACAAACCTAGGCCGACCAGATCAATGGTCACCTTAGGTCACCTTTGGTACAACCCAGGTACACATTTCATGGGTTCAACCAGCGCTGCACAATCAAGAACAACCAGCTGCTAGGACGATCAAGACTACCCTACCCTTGGGCTCACGTCTGGCTCCCTGCATATCCTTACTACCATCATTGAGCTACTCGGCCTAAGTGCACACTTTTACAGAACAGGGCCCGGCCTGAGTTGAGCTACTCGGCTTCACGGTCGAAATGAGTTATCTGGCCAGCCAAGTGATAGGCATACGTTCAATCTTGTCAGAAGCACCAACAATGGTACAGTCCTTAACCGATATAGATGGAATCACTATGAGTCAACCTACACATAAACTCTACCCGGCCTCTATTTATATTACCTCATGGTTCTTTTCTACGATAGCAAATATAGCCAACCGTGCTTTGGTATCCACCTATATCTCGCAGGTGACAGGAAATCACCCAACTTCTACCGGTCTAAGCATGACTAAACATATATTTGAACATAGACCTACATAGGGTTAAAGGTATATGTAACTGGACAAGGTAGTTCTATGCATCAAGTGTTTTCAATCAAATCTTATAACCTAATGCATCAAACATAAAGGACTCAAGTGATATTTTGTAAAACATAGGAGACTTAGAATGCTCCGGGGCTTGCCTTTGAGGAAAGAGGTTGGCTGGTGATCTGGGTACTTAGGGAGATCTTCGAGAGTTTGATCCTCTTCTCCTAGAGCAGCGGCCTGAGGCGTCTCCTATTGATCCTCCTCCTCTTCTTCGTTGAACTCCAACAGAGTTATTTCTTTGGACGATCCTATATGCATGAGCATGAAATAAGATATCACGAATGCATATATGATGACATGTATAATATTTTAATATGATATGATGTGATGAATGCATCCTCTCAAGTGTTTTCAATGGCTTTGCATCAAGTAATAACAAGTTGCATCTTATTTTACTGAGTTGGTGCTTATCTCTTCTCTAATAACTAAACAAACACTTATGTAAATCATTTTCTGGACTATAAGACTTCAGCCACTTGTTTTGACCATAACTGGAGTTATACACATCAAAACAATATGATTGTAGACATTATGGAAATCTTATGAAATTTCCTATAACTTTCTTTTAATCATCTTAATGTGATTCAACAGTTATCTATGTCAAACAATTCAATCCTTCAGATCTGTCCATAGAGCAAGCATTTCGGACAGCAGACTTCTAACAGCCATAATTCTTAAACCATAAGGCCTATGACTACAAAAATTTAACACAAGGTAGATATGTAAGTTATCTATAATTTTGTTGTGAACATGTTTTATAGAAAAGTACCATTATCATTACGAAATTATCATCACAACCAAAACTATACATGCAGCCATCTAGTTGAATTATAAAGCAATAATTAAGTAGTTGCATACAACCAATTGTTTTTAAGCCTAACTAATAACATCAATAGATCATATGCATCACAAGCACCATAGAAAACATCATAGGTTAAACATAACTAATTTATTTATATCCATTTATTAATTACCTTAAATAATAAAGTGATTTAAAGGATAAATATTTCCATTGATTAATAAATTCTAAGAAAATTATTGTAGTCTACAAATGACCTTAATAATATACTATATAATTTTCATGCTATTTGGATAAGTATAACTACCTTTACAAAAATGACAAGTTACACAAGCTTATTTTAGCATAGTGAAAAGTATCAAGCGATAGATTTAATATTTTTTTACATTCCTCCAAGCATAAGATTACTGTGTAAAAATTTGCATAATCATATGTTATGTATTTGTAGCCCAATTAATTCTATCAAAAACTAGCAATTAATTAGGATTAAATAGGAAGACCATATTTTAAGTATGCTTAGTATAGGTTTAATATTTTTCCTAGCTAGATCATGTCAACACAAGACTAGCAAATTGGAATCACAATTTTATCACTTTTATAGCTCAAGTTATGCAATTTACAAGATAGAAAGCATTTAAAAAGCATTTATCTAACTACATTTTATTCTCTAAGAAAAATACCATAAATAGTGCATCTCATATTTTTATCAAATACTACACTTCATGAGGAATCCAACAAAATTTGGTTTACCAAAATTGGACACTCCTAACTCTAGATATGAATTTTTGAAACATGCATTCAAATCTATGAAATAAATCTAGAAAATCACATCATCACACAGACTGACAGCTGGGGCCCGTGGTCAACGGGGACCCTCTCATCAGCGAGACCAAAATAGGGGATGACGCTGACCGGCGAGAACTCGCCGACAGGTGAGGTCTTCTATGGTAGCGTCTTCACCACTTGCACTCATCTCACCCATGCATATCGACTTGTAGGCTTAGTTGGCTCGGTGGCTCGCTAGGAGCAAGCTCAACGGCGGCCATGGCAGACGACATAGGTCTAGTGGTGGTACATCAGCCATCTTTGGCTATGGCACACTCAAGCGAGGATGGCTACTCCATCCTGGTGACCTAGCAAAGCTACACGGTGTAGGTGAGGGCTCGAGGTGGCAGTCAATGAGCTTGGCCATGTGCATGGCCATGCGGCGGTGCATGGAGCGTGGCAGTGCTCACACTGTTCTTGCTAAACAATGGCGAAAGGTGGGTCTTCATCATGCCACTAGTGAGGTCTAGGTTACTTCGACCTAAGGCATGAGAGAAAGGAGGGATACGGTGAACCAACTCGGCGGCGGTGAGCTCGAGTGCAAAGGTGGCCATGGCAGGCGCGTGCTAGAGCGGCGACTCGTTCTGGCGCCGTCAAGTGGTGACATCATCCTAGCTCTGGCCTAAGCATCTAGACTCTAGCACTGGTGTTGGATCAGAGGAGGTGGAGGCATGCGGTGCGGTGAAAGGGTGGGACCTTGGTGAGCCACGAGCATGGTGGCGCTCCGGTGATGGCAGCGGCTGTGGTGAGGTGAAATGCCATAGTACCTAGAGTCAGTAGGTGGTGCTGGTGGCTCAAGGAGGTGTAGGTAATGGCATAGCAGCTATGGCCAAGACGTATTGGCCGGCGAGGCTATGTCAGTGGTGAGCGACTATGATGGTGCTATGGCGAGCTCGGCGCTACGCTTTGGAGAGGCAGAGCGAGAAGGAGAAGGTGAGGGTGGGTGAGTGGAGTGAGCGGCGAGTGCGCGGTGTTTATGCACCGACGCTGGCCTGACTGGCCGGGCCAACATGGGTGTGCTGCCACCATGTGGTGGCCATGACCTATGGCTGGTCGACCACTGCCATGTGCATCCATGCGATTAAGATGCCGCCATCATCGACTGATAGCGCCACATCAGCCCCATGTAACTCCTAATCCGTTCGTCCATTGCAAAAACTCCATTAACGAAAATTGTAGAGCTACATGCCATCTACAACTTTGCTTTAAAAACCATCATCTAATTCTCACTGGTTAACAAACTACATTGCTCCAAAGTAAGGTACTTTAAAACTGAAAACCGTTTCAACACTTAGAAAATTTTGCAAGTCTCAAAACAACATTTTGTTGATATTTGTGAGCTATTTTTGAGCATGCTATGCACTAAATTAGACCTTGACCCAAAAATAAAAGTTGTTACCCTAGTCAAGTACTACAACTTTTATTTAGGTCACATAGCCATGCAAATACTCTAAGCTACTTTTCAACTTTGGCCAAACTAGCATAATGGAAATGTCATTTTAAATGAAACCAACACTTAGAAGCAAAATTGGCCTAGGTCATGAATATAAACATTGTTCCATTTACCATCCTAGATGTGTCTAAGGTGTTTTCATGACCTCAGAACCATCTCATACATTGGTCATACATGATTGCAAGCATAAACACATAAATCAACATTTCATGTGACAATGTATAAGAATGAGATGAAATTTCATATGCTCATGTTCATTAATGCTTGGATGATGCTTGTGCTCATGAATTGCAGATGTCTAATGCAAAGCTTAACACTAGGGTGTTACAGTAGGGTTTAGCTTTTACAGTTTCGACTCGTCCAACTTAGCAGCCCTTGCCCATATGTTCAGCTGAGAAACACCTTTAGAGTGTAAGGGAGAGCAAGAGTCTAGTGGGGTGATTGAGATTTGATAATTCATGATCAAGGACCTCATTAGTACATAGGGAGTAGCAAGTGTGCATTCACCCTTCTCATTAGGCTTGTCTTGGGTCAAGTGAGAGCTTGTGCTTGTTACTCTTGATGATTGCCATCACCTAGATGTCTTGGTGGTGATTGGGGACTTGGTGATCATCCTATGAAACTTGTGGATGGCCCAAGTCATGGGTGAGCGGTTTTGGGTGATTCACCTGCAATGGAGTGTCAAAGAATTAGCCAGTAGAAAGCACTTGATCCTTGCTTAGATCAACGGGGAGCTACACCCTTGCGCGGGTACTCTAATGAGGACTAGTGGGGAGTGGCGAATCTTCGATACCTCAAAAAAAATCAACACTGTTTCTCTTCCTCTCTTTACTTTGAACATTTACATTTGAGCAATTCAATTGATGTCTCTAGTATTCCTTGAATTGTCATGCTAGAGTAGGATTGGAACCTAGGGTGCAAAACTCTTATGCAATAGAACAATAGAAACACCTTATAGGCACAAGGGGGGTGAAATGGGCTAAGTGTAGGGCTTAATTATTGCAAGAAATTTAGAATTAGCCCAATTCACCCCCTCTCTTGGGCATCTTGATCCTTTCAACCCAGTTACCTTAGGTCAGAGCACCCAATCACTTTCGATGAAAGTGACTAACCCAAACACTCAGTCGACGTCGGCAGGTTCCCCCTGGTTGTCAGCGTAGTTCTCGAGACTAGTCCATGCCACTAAGATCTTCATGGATGGAGGAAGTGATTCCAATCTGATATATTGGGACACTTTCGAAAGACTAAAGATTAGCATAGACAAATTACACCCACCAAGATAGTACCAGGGAGACAGGTGATGCCTCTCACCATCATAGATCTATGGGTTACGTTTAGGACACCTATCATGTCATCCTCGGCATACCGTGTTTCATTAAATTCATGGTTGTCGCTCACTATGCGTACCTAAAGATGAAAATGCCAAGACCCAAAAGTCTCATCATGATCTCTAGGATCTTCAAAATGCCTATCAATGCGATCTACTCGCCTATCGGGAACGTGGTCCGAAACTTGGATCCGGCGCAACGCAAGCTAGACTATGTCCTCATGCAAAGACAAGACTTGGGATCGTTGATGCTAGTGCTACCGTGTCTTGATTTCCAATTTCCACCTCCCTAAGAAAAGAGGCTACCACTAGCCTAGTTCACACCCTTGGAGCCAACCATGGCCCCATCATTCACGCCTAGGGAAGATTCGAGGAAGGTTCAGCTTGGAGAAAACTAACCCGAGCAAGACCACGAACATCGAGAGGAGCCTAAACTAGGCACAACAAGATGAAATCGTCAAATTCCTGATTGGCAACTGGGACATCTTTGCCTAGAAACCCTCAGACATGCTAGGAAGCCCGAGGGAGATCGCCGAGCATTCCCTGAGAATCTAGGCCGACGCCAAGCCAGGTCAAGCAACGCTTGAGACGGTTAGATGACAAAAGGCGCAGGGCTATATAAGAAGAAATAGCCAAGCTCCTCGATGCGGGCTTCATCAGGGAGGTCCTGCATCCAAACTAGCTTGCAAATTGTCGACAAAATACATCCGACAGTCTACTAAGGGGTATGCCCATGGTAGTAGATGAATCGGTGGAGGGTGCGAGAGTGTGTTAGTTTCTTTTCTTTTCAATGGTTGAACAATTGTTACTTGAGTGGTTGGATGATTGTCATGATGGATAATGTTTGATTTGGATTTTTATCATGATTGTGATGATTTGTGGGCATGTCCACAGTTATTTAGTTTAAGATTAAGGCTTAAGGATGATATGAATAAATAGTTGGGTTTCTTTTTATCTTGCTGTCCATTCGGTATCATTCTCAGTAGTCCACCTTTATCAGTTCATATCTCATGTTATAGAAGTCCAATGGTCAAGAAAATTTTATGGAGATAAGTAGACTTCTAAATCTTTCTTTTGGCTTTGGAATAACCTCAATACCTATTACAAATTATGAGATACAGCTGTCGTAAGTTGATGTTTCTGTGCTATCCGAAATCTAGAGCAGTAATGCTTGTCATCTGTTTTTGCCTAATTAAACTTCAGAATCTGAGAATGTGTTCTAAATGAAAGTTGTAGATAATTTCTTAAGCTTTACATAAAGGTAAAATTCGCATTCAGATGATAAAAAGAGAATGAGATATGCTCGTTTTACTGCACTGCTGTTTGTCCAACTCGCCAGAAAGTTTAGAACAATTATCTTCTTGTATACCCTGATGAGGACATCACTCCTTTGGATGTACCAGCTGATCCTCCAACCGTCATGCAAGGTCCAATGACCCAGGCTCGAATGCGTCAACTCAATTTACAGGTGAGCTCGTTCTTAAGCGATCCTTTTCATACTTTTGAGAATAGACTACTACCTAATGATGTTATCTTGCTTAGGAATATTGGAGAGGGTCAAGAGGGACTAAGAGGACGTGGAGGAGGCGATGATGACCAGCAAGGACGTCCAACACAAGCCGGAGGCCCTAGTCCAACACTGAATTCGAGTCTGCCTTGGCCTCTAGGACCAGTCTGCCTTAAACTGGTCGCCCAGGACGCATCCGGACTCCGTTTTCGATGATCCACAAATGGATGGAAAGCTAATTTGATAAGAAAGCCAATCCAAGTGGTTTCACGTCAAAAGCTGTTCGGACTCAACGGGAATCGTCGAAACAAGTCAGCATCCAGAATCTACCAGGGTGCTGCATCATCGTCTTTTGGTCCGTTGGACCATGTATCGAGTTTGGGCCCATTAGGGGCGCGTCCAGGGGTCTTGCACGACCCTAGAGTCTTCATAAACAGCCGTCGCCTCTCCATTAGGGTTTGGGTTTTGCTTAGATTATTCTGTTAAGAACAGTTTCGCCGTTCATCGGTTTGTGAGACCCCAACTCGTGAGATTAATCATACATTTGCAATTTGGTTGCGAAGCTTTCTTGTTCTTGCTTATGTTCTTCGTTGCGTAGGCAGGGATTAGCCTTCTTGGTGAGGTCAACCTGGTTCAGTGACTTGGTTGATAACCAGAGGAGCTATGGTGCTAAGATTGCAGGGTTCGATCTTTCGATCTGAAGCCGGATCGGTGTGTCATTCTCCGCCACAACGATAGTTACCATCACCTGACTGGAAGATCGGGATCCCTGTCTCCATTAAGTGGTAATCAGAGCTAAGGTATACCGTCAGGTTCACTTGTTATGCCCTAGTTTGAGTGTTTCATATTCAGTCCCATAGTCCAGTGCCATACTCGTTTTTCCTATCCTAGAACCTTCCGCGCCATAGCCTTTGCATATTTCAGTTTCAGAGTCCGTCGTGTTGAGTTTGTGTCCTGGTTCGAGGTCTTGTTGCTGGTTAGGTCAGTGTTAGAGTCCAGTTCGTGTGTTTTCCCCCATCGTTTCCATCAAATCTTGGCTGTTGTGACCAATTTTGCACACATTGTTCCTGTTTTGTCCTCTAATTCCGAGCAAATTCTTAAAACTGGTCCAGCTTTCGCATACGAACTCCGTTTTCGACGTTCCATATATGCAAATCGATCAGAAAAAAATTTCGGAACCGTCCATCCCCCGCTTTATTAGGGTTTGGAATTTTTAGATTGGCCAAAAAGTGGTCACAAGATCCTCGTTTCGTGGTCACAAGGTTTTTGTCGATTTTCATCCAGTTTTCTGAAAATTCCACAGGCCACGTCTTACACTTGTTTGAGCTCATATTTTTCTGTGGTTACTGCTTTTGTGCTCCTAAGTAAAGGAAAAATATAAAAAAAAATAAAATAAAAAAGTCGAAATTTCCCAAAAAAACAACGACAGCCCAAAAAATAGAAAAAAAGAGAGGGGCAAAAGAGGAACAATATGTAGAGGAGCACATAGAGAAGCCCAAAGTGAGCTGTGTTTGCGTGTGCTGTCTGGTTCCTTGTTTGTGTTGCTGTTTCCATCCACCATACTTATTTTTCTCATACCTATCACCTTGCTATCCACCATA
This sequence comes from Miscanthus floridulus, assembly GCF_019320115.1. NCBI lineage: Eukaryota > Viridiplantae > Streptophyta > Magnoliopsida > Poales > Poaceae > Miscanthus > Miscanthus floridulus. Next base: position 23,108,334 of record NC_089591.1, on the reverse strand, counting down.
CTTTTGTCACAACCTAGTACTTGCAACACTTTAGACCAGCAACGAGTACAAGTACTTTGGACTATAATTCAGCATTACTTTCTGTTACTGACTTGTGTGCCAGATATACATATTACTCTTTGTTTGCCTTCCAAGCTCCACAAATTCTTCAGATCAGTACAGACAAAGGGCCTTGCAATCTCGGTACCACTACCTCACAGGTATCACGAACCAGCCGCCGGTTGTACCGCCCACTGCTTACATTGGTAAGAACTTGGTAAGAGCTTGGTAAGACGCTTCCACTTGCTGTGAAAAGTGACACCACTCCGACCACGTAGTCATTTGGTAGGGATAACTTTCACCTGTTTGTTCCTGTTTTTGTGTTTTCAATGGCAAGAGGTGAACAGACTGGAGATAACAATCCTAAGGGTTTCAACGAGTGTGTCAGCCAAGAGCAACTACAAGTTGTTGTAGAGGATGCCCAAAAAAGGATGAATGAGGACCATCAGGAAGGCCGTCACTGATGCACTCATTGAACTCAACATTGGCAATAGCATGGAGAGATTGGACAAGCAAATTTCTACGCTAACCAACAAGGTTACTGAGTTGGAAACCTTTGTGGCGGGCAACAACGATGTTTCCGGCAGCAACACCGATGGTCAAGACATGGTGCATGATGCCACTAGAAACATAGGTCGAGCAGCTATCCGACAAGAGAGATTACGCCAACGTCTTCATCGCAACATGATAGGTATGGGTGGTGTCCACCACCACCGTCAAGGTAATAATCACCGTGTGCCCGATGATCCTTATGCTAAGATTAAGTTCACAATACCATCTTTTTTAGGTCATTATGATGCTGAGGGATATCTTGATTGGGAGATGACGGTAGAACAAAAGTTTAGTGCCCACCTTGTACCTAAGCAGCATAGAGTTAGACAAGCTACTAGTGAGTTTAAGGATTTTGCCATTATTTGGTGGAATGGGCTAGCTGCACAGGATGCTTTACCTAGTACATGGGAAGAACTTAAGGTAGCTATGCGTGATCATTTTGTTCCTCCTTCTTATCATAGAGACTTGCGTAAGAAATTGATGCATTAAATCTATACAGGATTACTATGGTGAACTCCAAAAGGGATTGATGTGCTGTAGTGTTGTAGAGGGAAACGAAGATGCCATTTGTCATTTTTATTCTAGTTTGAGGCGTGACATTCAGGACATTGTTGATTATAAAGAATTTAACACTGTCAACCAGTTGTTTCAGTTTGCTATGCTTGCAAAAAAGGAATTGCAGGGGCGTGAACAGCAGGGTAAGAGCAAGGTCAGCACCAGCACGTACACGCCACGCTTGGCACCATCTTCGGGGCTGACCAAGCCAACCACTTTTCGGACGCCTCCACCTAGCGAGCAAGCGACCAACAGCCTCTGGAGTTTCCGCTACACCTAAGACACCTCCTGCACGACCTTTAGATTCAGGTAAAAATTCTTTGCAGGTGCCTACCAAGAGTTCCTCATCCGTTGCATCGATGGGATGCACTTTGGGTATTCAGTGCCACCGCTGCCATGGCATTGGCCATGTGTAGAAGGACTACCCAAGTCTGCGGGCATATGTTGCTACAGAAGATGGTTACATCAGCACCTCTGACATTGAGGATGAAGAAGACCAAGATGCGGATGAGGAGGACAGCGAAGTCCTTGGTGACGAGGCCATGGTGTCCTATAGGAGCATTATTGTACAGCGGGTGCTCAGCTCACAAGTCCAGCAGCCTGAGAAGCTACAACGCCATAACTTGTTCCAGATTTTCTTTGTCATCAGCGACCGTCGAGCACATGTCATTATTGATGGAGGTAGCTGCAACAATTTGGTGAGTTTTGATTTGGTCAAGAAGCTTAGCTTGACCACACGCCCCCACCCACGTCCATATCATATTCAGTGGCTAAATGATTCTGGTAAAGCAAAGGTAACACCAACTTGCAGAGTTTCATTTTCCATTGGTTCTTATGCTGATTCTGTTGATTGTGATGTGGTACCTAAGCAAGCTTGTTCACTTTTATTGGGTCATCCTTGGGAACATAATAATGATGCTACACACCATGGTAGAAGTAATAAATACACTTTTATGCATAAAGGAAAGAAAATTACTTTGGTACCTTTGACCCCTGCTCAAATTGTACAAGCTGATAGAGAACACGTTGCTAGTTTGAATGATGTTCAATCTGAAAATCAGCAAGTTGCTAATTCTATTTTCCCACCTAAAAAGGATAAGTCTACATCTATTTCTAAGGCTGAGGGGATTAAATTGAAGGGTGGTGTTATGCATTGCAACAAAATGTGACTTTGCTGAAATTTCTGATGATGATATTTGCTATGCTTTGGTATGCAAACGAGCTATGTTTTCACTTGATGATATTGTTAGCTTGGTACCTCCTGCTATCACTAACCTTTTGCAGGAGTATGAGGATATTTTTCCTAGCTGAGATACCCCCGGGGCTGCCACCTATGAGAGGGATAGAGCATCAAATCGATTTGATTCCGGGAGCGACCTTGCCCAACCGAGCTGCATATCGAACCAATCCCGAGGAGACTAAGGAAATTCAGCGGCAAGTCCAAGACCTTTTAGACCATGGGTATGTACATGAAAGCCTTAGTCCTTGTGCCATTCCTGTACTTTTGGTTCCTAAGAAAGATGGAAGTTGGCGTATGTGTGTTGATTGTAGAGCCATCAATAATATTACTATTTAGTATCGTCATCCTATTCCTAGGCTAGACGACATGCTTGATGAGTTGTGTGGTTCTATAATTTTCACTAAGATTGACTTGCGAAGTGGCTACCACTAGATTAGAATGAAACTTGGAGATGAATGGAAAACTGCATTTAAAACCAAATTCGGGTTGTATGAGTGGTTAGCTATACCTTTTGGTTTGACAAATGCACCTAGCACTTTCATGCGCTTAATGAATGAGGTTTTAAGAGTTTTTATTGGTCATTTTGTGGTAGTTTACTTTGATATATATTGATTTACAACAAGTCTTTTGATGAACATATGGATCACTTACGTGCTATTTTTAATGCCTTACGTGATGCACGTTTATTTGGTAACCTTGAGAAGTGCATCTTTTGCACGGATTGAGTTTCTTTTCTTGGCTATGTTGTAACTCCATAGGGAATTGAGGTGGACGAGATGAAAATTGAAGCCATAAAGAGCTGGCCGGTTCCCCAAACTGTCACACAGGTGAGGAGTTTTCTTGGTCTTGCAGGATTCTACCACCGCTTCATCAAAGATTTCAGCACCATTGCTGCCCCATTGCATGAGTTGACGAAGAAAGGAGTGGTGTTTCATTAGGGAGGGGCACATGAGGAGTCCTTTGACACTTTGAAGGACAAGCTTACACACGCACCATTGCTGCAACTTCCAAATTTTGGTAAGACTTTTGAGCTAGAATGTGATGCTAGTGGACTTGGCATTGGTGGTGTTTTGATGCAAGATGGTAAACCTGTTGCTTACTTTAGTGAAAAATTACATGGTCCTATTCTTAATTATTCCACGTATGATAAAGAATTGTATGTACTTGTCCATTCTTTAGAGACGTGGTGTCATTATTTGTGGCCTAAAGAATTTGTTATTTATTCTAATCATGAATCGCTTAAGTATCTTCGCTCTCAAAATAATCTGAATCAGTAGGCATGCTAAATGGGTTGAATTTATTGAGTCTTTTCCTTATATTATCAAACATAAGAAAGGGAAGGATAATGTGATTGCTGATGCTTTGTCTAGAAGATATACATTGCTGTCTCAACTTGATTGTCGGATTTTTGGTCTTCAATCCATTAAAGAACAATATGCGCTTGATCCTGATTTTAAGGATGTGTTGCTTAATTGTAGAGAGGGACGCACATGGAATAAGTTTATGATCAGCGATAGGTTTTTGTTTAGAGCTAACCGCCTATGCATTCCAGTTGGTTCTGTTCATCTTTTGTTGTTGTAGGAGGCACATGGAGGCGGATTGATGGGACATTTTGGTGCCAAGAAGACGGAGGAGGTGTTGTCCACACACTTCTTTTGGCCTAGGATGAGGCGTGATGTGGAGCGGTATGTGGCGCGGTGTGCCACATGTCAAAAAGCTAAGTCGCGATTGAACCCACATGGTTTGTATATGCCTCTTCCTGTTCCTTCTACTCCTTGGGCAGATATATCTATGGATTTTGTGTTGGGATTGCCAAGGACTAAGAGGGGGAGGGATAGTATTTTTGTGGTGGTTGATCATTTTTCTAAGATGGCACATTTTATTCCTTGTCATAAGAGCGACGATGCTGTTCATATTGCTGACCTTTTCTTTCAAGAAATTGTTCGCTTGCATGGTATGCCTTCTACTATTGTTTCAGATCGTGATGCAAAATTCTTGAGTCATTTTTGGCGCACGTTGTGGAATAAATTGGGGACCAAGCTGCTGTTTTCTACAACATGTCATCCCCAAACTGAGGTTGTGAATCGAACATTGTCCACCATGTTGAGAGCCATTTTGAAGCTGCAATTTGAAGATGTGGGAAGAGTGTTTGCCGCATGTGGAGTTTGCACATAACAGGGCGGAACATTCCACCACCAAGGTAAGTCCTTTTCAGGTAGTGTATGGTTTTAACCCCCGTGCTCCTATTGATCTTTTGCCTTTACCTACCACTGAGAGAATACATAGTGATGCTAGAGAGCATGCTGATTTTATTCGTAAGTTGCATGAAACAACTAAAGCAAATATTGAAAGCATGAATGAAAAGTATAGAATTGCTGGTAGTAAAGGTAGAAAGAGATTAAACTTGAACCGGGTGATTTGGTTTGGTTACATTTAAGAAAAGATAGATTTCCTGAGCTACGTAAGTCTAAATTAATGCCAAGAGCAGCTGGTCCTTATAAGATTATTGAGAAAATAAATGATAATGCATACAAACTTGAGTTGCCACCCGAGTTCGGGGTTAGTCCCACATTTAACATTGCAGATTTGAAACCTTATTTGGGAGAAGAAGATGAGCTTGAGTCAAGGACGACTCCAATTCAAGAGGGGGAGGATGATGAGGACATCACTCCTTTGGATGTACCAGCTGATCCTCCAACCGTCATGCAAGGTCCAATGACCCGAGCTCGAATGCGTCAACTCAATTTACAGGTGAGCTCGTTCTTAAGCGATCATTTTCATACTTTTGAGAATAGACTACTACCTAATGATGTTATCTTGCTTAGGAATATTGGAGAGGGTCAAGAGGGACTAAGAGGACATGGAGGAGGCGATGATGACCAGCAAGGATGTCCAACACAAGCCGGAGGCCTAGTCCAACATGAATTCGAGTCTGCCTCGGCCTCCAGGACTAGTCTGCCTTAAACTGGTCGCCCAGGACGTATCCGGACTCCATTTTTGATGATCCACATATGGATGGAAAGCTAATTTGATAAGGAAGCCAATCCAAGTGGTTTCACATCAAAAGCTGTTCGGAATCAACAGGAATCGTCAAAACAAGTCAGCATCTAGAATCTGCCAGGGTGCTGCATCACCGTCTTTTGGTCCGTTGGACCATGTATCGAGTTTGGGCCCATTAGGGGTGCGTCCAGGGGTCTTGCACGACCCTAGAGTCTTCATAAACAGCCGCCGCCCCTCCATTAGGGTTTGGGTTTTGCTTAGATTATTCTGTTAAGAACAGTTTCGCCATTCATCGGTTTGTGAGACCCCAACTCGTGAGATTAATCATACATTTGCAATTTGGTTGCGAGCTTTCTTGTTCTTGCTTGTGTTCTTCATTGCGCAGGCAGGGATTAGCCTTCTTGGTGAGGTCAACCTGGTCCATGACTTGGTTGATAACCAGAGGAGCTGTGGTGCTAAGATTGCAGGGTTCGATCTTTCGATCTGAAGCCGGATCGGTGTGTCATTCTCCGCCACAACGATAGTTACCATCACCTGACGGAAGATCGGGATCCCCGTCTCCATTATACCCTATATATATATATACCTCTTGTCTTTGATCTTGTGATACCTACTCTCATTAGGCTATTATCTCTTAAAGGTTATATATTTTGGACATATGGGACTTATATGATGTATCTACAAATGGTGAACACCAGGAGGAACAACCAAGGAGGCGAGGACTTGCCACCACCACCCCCTATCACTATGGAGCAACTGATGATGATGCAAACCCTAGTTGTTGCAGCAGATGGCTCAAAACAGGCAGAACCATGGGAATGGAAAGGCACCCTCTCAAGTTAGAGATAAGAGGGGAGAGTTTCTGAAGAGACATTCACCTGTCTTCAAACATTCCACTAACCCACTCCAAGATGATGACTAGCTATGTGCAATTGAGAGGCAACTTAAGATTGCACAGTGTGATGACAAAGAGAAGGTTTTGTATGCTTCTGTACAGCTACAAGGGGCTGCACTTGACTGGTGGGACTCTTTCTGTTTTGGTCGTAATGAAGCTAATCCCATCACTTGGCAAGAGTTTCGCAGTGCCTTCCTACTCTCATCATGTGCCTGCTGGGTTGATGAAGATGAAAAGAAGGAATTTCTTGCTCTCAAGCAGGGGAGCATGTCTATTATGGAGTATCATGACAAATTCATACAATTGTCATGGTACGCACCTACTGAAGTGGAAGATGATGAGAAGAGGCAGGAGCTGTTCATGAAAGGTCTGAATGATGGTCTCTAGTACCAACTGATGTTCTATACCTTTGCTAGTTTCTAGCAGCTAGTGGACAAGGCCTTGGTTATAGAGAACAAGCGTCGTCAAATGGAGGACAAGAAGAGGAAATTCCAGGGGCAACAGCCTGGGAGTAACACTGCTCCTTAGCAAGCTTACCCACAACAGCGCTATCAGGGTCAGTCTAGTCTGATCAACCATAACCAGCAACCACAGCGTGCACAACAGCAGCAGCAACAGTATAAGGCACTAGTCCAGTGCCCATAGCAAACTAACAATGCTCCTATGAAGAATAATGTCCCTAATGCTCCATAGAAGAATGGCGCACCAAAGGTGCCAAATGCAGCCAATGACAACAGATGCTTCAACTATGGAGAACCAGGACATTACTCCAATAGATGCCCTAGGCCATATGTATTCAAAATTAATGGGCAGGTTCATCATCAAATTAGGTCTTTGTTGCCAGATGTGGGTAGACCTTTGGTGTATGCACAGTTGTATATTTATGATACTGAAAATGAAGTCTAGAATCGAATATCAATTTTCGATAGAGATAGAGAATGAGATAGCAATAGCCAAGTTGACAAAACAATTATGGAGGGCCTGGTAAGAATGTTTGATGAATCTAATGGGCTAGTCAAATCATTTAGGATAGCTAGAGACCTTTTGGGACATGGGCAGTGCCAATCTTTACGTCTTAGGATATTGCACGATAGGTCTAGAGTCGCACCCTAGTATAGCACACCAATAGGATTAGAGATAGCTGCTTTGATAGTGGGGGATTTCTCAGAGGAGAAGAAAACCCCCGACGTAACCATTCAAGATAGAGGAGGTGGGCTTAGAAGAATTAGCAACCTACATGCCAACTATATGGCCCTGCAATACCCAATTTTGTTCCCTCATGGGGAGCAGGGGTTCAAGCTAGGAATTAAATATAGCCAAGCAGGAGCCTTGCCCATTAGGACTAGAGATGAGGTTACTATGCTTGAGTATTATGCTTTCCGGTTACAACAGCGTAGATGTGAGGCAACAACACTGATACGTGGCGATAGGTTGTTCCAGCAATACATTGTTGATGCCTTTGCCTCCGTAGAGGAGAATAGACTCAGGTTTATAGTAAAGAACAATAAAAACTTGCGATCTGAGGTGTACAAGGGTATTAAAGATGCACTACATAAGGGTGATGTTGATGGAAATAGCATTGGCAAAAGGGTTATTTTGCCCGCTAGCTTTACAGGGAGTAAAAGATACATGGTCAAGAACTAATAGGATGCCATGGCCATCTGTTGATTCTATGGACCTCTGGACCTATTTATTACTTTTACATGTAATCCAAAGTGGTAGGAAATAGCTGATGCTCTTGCATTTGTTTTAGGGTAGAGGCCTAATGCTAGATCTAACATAGTTAACCAAATCTTCAAGCTAAAGGTGGACGAACTTGTTTCTGAGCTAAAGAAAGGGACTTACTTTGGGAAAACATGAGCAGGTATAGCCCCTTTTTTGTGCCAAGGTTGCCTCTTGGCTTTAAAAAAATAATTGTTACCATGCACGTCTGGTTCCAATGATGTTATTCGTAATTTGTTCAAGTCCTCTACACTATTGAATTCCAAAAATGCGGTATGCCCCAAGTCCATATCTTGGTTTGGCTTCAAGGTAACACTAAAGGCCCACGTCCCTCTTTTATTGACTCAATCATATGTGCAGAGGCCCCAGAACAACAATCGGATCTTATCGGCTGTAACCTTGTTGATGAATTTATGGTGCATGGTCCTTGTGGTGAGATTAACCAAAAATGCCCATGTATGAAAAATAGCAAGTGTTCTAAATTCTTTCCAAAAGACTACCAGGCAAACACACTTGTCGATGAGGAAGGGTTTGTGCGGTATAGGCGTCATCCTGATATTGGGCATTTTGTGGAGCGGTATGGGGTTAGACTTGACAATAGGTGGGTTGTTCCATACAATTTGGCACTATTAAAGTGATTCATGGCACACATAAATGTCGAGTGGTGCAATAAAACACACCTCATCAAGTACCTGTTTAAGTATATAACCAAAGGCCCAGATCGCACTAGAGCAGTGATTGAATCATTTGGCACCCAAGCCCCCAATGGCAATTCACATGATGTTCCCATTGGTACCACCAGTGGTTCCTAGCCATTGGAGTCACTAGATGCCCAGAGGCAATCTATAGATGTGGATGAGGTTAAAGAATACATTGACTGCTATTACTTATCCTCCCATGAAGCCATATGGTGTATGTTTGAATTTGATATACACTATAGGACCCCTGTAGTGGAGAGGTTAGTTGTGCATCTCCCTTGGATGAATACTATCGTGTATCTAGCTAGGCAGCCATTGGTTGACATTGTAGATGACCCTCATCACATGCGGACAACATTGACTGAGTGGTTTTCTACTAATAGGATGTACCCATGCACGCGAGAGCTAACATACATAGAATTCCCCACGAAATGGGTTTGGAATAGGAAGGACAAGGTATGGCATCCACACAAGGGACCTACAAAAATTGGTAGAGCCATATACATTAACCCTAGCAATGGTGAGCTTTATTACCTCTGTATGCTTTTGAATGTTGTCAAGGGCGCTACGTCATATGAAGATCTTAGAACGATTAGTGGTGTCCTGTATCCTACATTCAATGATGCCTGCCAGGCTATGGGCCTCCTTAGCGACAATAGTGAGTGTGTGAGGCTCTAAGGGAAGCATCCCTATGGGGTTTAGCTGCTCAGATGCCACAACTTCTTGTTACTATAATTCTTTTTTGCTCTGTTTGCGATGCAGTGTCTCTGTTCCATGAATTCTACACATATTTCACTGATGATATAGAGTATAAAATAAAGAAGCTGATGCAGTTGCCTTTCTACAAAGTTCCTGACCATCATCTAAAGAATCAGGTCCTGATTGCAACTTGATAACTTATTCATCAAAAATGGTGCTTCAATGATGGACCATGGTTTACCTAAACCTGACCTTAACACTAGCAATAAGATGAAAAATAGATTACTAGCTGAGGAGATGGCTTATGACTCTGCAAATCTCTAACACATGCATGATACCCTTGCCAGCTAGTTGACCTCTGAACAAAGACATATATATGATGTTGTGCTGCAGTCAGTCTACAAAAATTCAGGGCATTGTTTCTTTGTGTATGGGTATGGTGGGACTGGGAAGACATTTCTTTGGAATGTGCTCATTTCACGTTTGTGCTTAGAAAAGCATATTGTCCTAGCTGTAGCATCTTCTGGTGTCTCTTCACTCTTGCTCCTCAGAGGTTGTACTGCGCATTCTCGTTTTAAAATTCCTATAGTTATCGATGAGTCGTCCATGTGTGATATTCAAAGGGGATCTTTTCTTGCTGACTTAATTGTGCAGAGCACTTTGATTATTTGGGATGAGGCCCCCATGACTCACCGGCATTGTTTTGAATCCTTAGACCATAGCATGCGTGGCATCCTTGGCCAAATAGACTCTTCTAGTTTTCATAGGGTGTTTGGTGGGAAAACTATGTTGCTAGGTGGAGATTTCTGCCAAGTGATGCCTGTAGTTGAGGGTGGTCCTAGATTAGATATGGTTGATGCATCCATTACTAACTCCTACCTATGGAGCCATGTTAGGATCCTGAGGCTTACAATCAATATGCGTCTGCTTGGGATGGCAAGTGCTAGGTTACCAACTGAACAAATCAAATCATTCAATGATTGGGTGTTGAGCATTGGTGATGGAACTGTAGAAGGTACTTCCCATAATGAAGATGAAGGTTCTGACCTTATCGACATACCACATGATATACTAATTCCAAGGATTGGTTCTACTGTTGATGGCATTGTGAGATCTACTTACCCTAACCTAGAGACCTCATATTCTGTCCTAGTATATCTAAGGGAATGGGCTATTGTTGCTCCAAAAAATGACACCATTGATGAAATTAATACCCATGTGCTTTCATTAATCCCAGGCCATGAAAGGATATACCTAAGCTCAGATAGTTTGGTTGATTCATCAAAGGAGCATGGTAACTTGGACTTGCTTTATCATGTCGAGTTCCTAAATTCTCTGTAATTTAAAGGAACCCCCCCCCATAAGCTTATTCTAAAGATTGGTTCCCCGTAATGCTTTTATGCAATTTAAACTAGAGTGCTGGCCTCTGCAATGGTACACGTCTTATAATAACATAGCTAGGAGATCATGTGTTGGAAGCTCAAATAATAACTGGTTCGCATATTGGCCTCCTTCATCGAATTTCCTTGCACATATCCAGTACTAAATGGCCATTTGTACTTAGCAGATGTCAATTCCTAGTGCGACTGTGTTATGCAATGACTATAAATAAGAGCCATGGATAGACTTTGCATAGTGTTGGCCTATACTTGCCCCGTCTAGTGTTTTCTCATGGACAGCTCTATGTTGCTATATCACGTGTTACATCTAGAGATGGACATAGGGTTCTGATTGATGATGACAGCGATCCAAACTCCAACCTCACTGAGAACATTGTTTATAGAGAAATCCTCCAAGCCCTATGGTATTATTTCTTCTACTGCCATGTGTGTTCCATACTTGCTCAAATTGTTATGGCATCTTCCATGTCACCCATACACCCCCACAATTGTTTGTTGTATTTTCCTCATTTTTGTGCTTCATTTGATCCTTCTCCCCTTCCCATGCTCGCCTATTGCCAGATGGAGTACAGCTTGCTATCCCATATTAATCCAACAAGGCACAATTGGTGCATCAAGGTTAGAGTTGCTAGGGTGTGGCACTCATCTAGGACTTCTAGGGGAAATGGTGCTACTGCCATGGAGCTTGCTCTGGTTGATGAACATGTGACTACCTGACACGTGTGCCTATATTGTTTTACTCCATGGTTAGTATGGACCTTTGAATCTCTGTGCATCAGGGTGTAGGCATTACAGCCTACATTGCCTAGAAGGACGTTAACAAGTTCGTCGATGCTCTAGTGGAAGGGCATTCATACATGATAAAAAAATTCAAGTTAGCAAGCAAGGAAGGAAGTACAATGCTGTGCCCAACACACACATGATCTTTTTTATGACATGGACTGTTGTTGAGGATGTCCCTGTGGAGCTATCCAACAATCTTCCACTCTATGTTTTTAATTTTGTGGACTTTGAGGACTTAGATCGCAGGGCAAGAGGCAGGCATGGTGCCCATGGTTTAGTAGGTACATGCTGAGCCTCATGGTCTAGATTTCTGTAGCCTCTTTAGTGATGTAATGCTGATGGATTTCTACAGATGTTATTGGACAACTTACGGTTATCCATCTAGTCATATAGTCCAGTGGTCTAAATGGGATGATTGTCAGGCGTTTGGTGGACCTATGTGATTTAAGGTTGGTTTCAGTATTTGTTTATACATTTGTTGGTAATTATTATTGTTTTCATAACCCTTCACCATGCTGCAGTGACCAGCTTTTGCAAGTAACCTTGTGGGCTGAGCATGCCACAACCTTTGAGGATGAGTTCCTAGCTGAAACTATCGGTAAAGATGAACCAGTCATAATCGTTTTTGTTGGAATGCATGTGAGGAAATACTTGGGTGGGTGTTAGCATCGCGTTCCTCAATACTAAATACTATGCCCATCATGCATCCTGATCTACCCATTTAAATACTAACCTAGGTAATGCAACATGTGGGAGTGGTGATGCAACAAAATGGTGCATGAACATGGACATACCTGAGGTCAATGCTTTCCATGCTAGGTAACCTGTTACACAACCTTTTTTGCTTGTTAAGTTACCCATCCACATGCTTGTATCAGTGTGCTCACATAGTTTGTCTTGTCCTCAGCCTATAGGGGAGAGGTTCTGAGGTCGTGCTCCTACCAAGAGATGGTGCATCTAAAGCTAGTACTATCGATGAACCCAGGTTCTAATAGGAAGACTATGTTGGATCTCCTCTCATTGGATCCTTATGAGAATAATGTACTTCCTTCCTATTGACTCATCTTATTTGTGCCTATTGTTGCATGGTGCGCGCAAGCACCGAGTGGATAAGAGGTATGCAAACTTCACTAAACACTAGGCCTAAATCCTAGAGCAAGCGCATAAGCGGTGGTCTAATCAACCAAAGCACTTCAGTAAAGCACCTACGCTAATCACCTAATGAATCACTAAGCACTATGCAAGTGGAGATCACTAAAATGGTGTATCAACACCCTTGGTATGTTTCATCAACTCTCCACTTCTCAAATGGCCAGTTGGGATGTCTATTTATAAGCCCCATAGAGAAAGTAGCCATCGAGGGGCGAAACTCAGCTTTCTGCTACTGGCCAGACACTGCTGTCATCCTAACTGGACGTGTCTGGTCATCCCGACCATTGGAGCGCGCACATTGATCGGACTCTAGGCCGAGTCTAGTCATCATTGATTGGACGTGTTTGGTCGCGCTGGCGTCGCTTTGGAACCTTTCTGGACTCGATCGGATGCCACTGCCTGGCACGTCCAGTTGTCCACAACCGACGTGTTTGATCACGCTGAATTATTATCGCAACGATGAACAGTGAAGTCCATGCGTCTGGTCACTACCTCGCTCAACGTCTGGTTGCTACTACTGACGCCTGTTGTTGCCAAGCTACTGATCAGACGTGTTCGGTCCTCATAGGGTCGTGTCTGGTTACCTCTGCCGAGCTCATTTTTCATGATCTTGCGTCCAACTTGGTTCTTATCTTCGTGCATGGACTCTGCTTGATATCTTGGGTCTTCTCTTGTGCTTCTAGGGTCTTGCTTATGGTGTTGATCGTGGGAACATCATGTCGCCTTTATCCAAGTCACGTCTTGCACCCTATTGAACTACAAAACAATTACTTGCAAATTCATTAGTCCAATTTGGTTGTGTTGGTCATCAAACACCAAAATTCAAAGTAAATGGGCCTATGGTCCTATTTTCCTTACAATCTCCCCCTTTTTGGTAATTGATGACAACACAACCAAAACAAGCAAATAATAAATTTTTTGGATTTAAAAAACTATTTACTTGCTAGGATGCAATGCAAAGGGCAAGGTTATATGATGCTAAAAGATACCACATGTAAGCTAAATATACCACATATAAACTAATGCATATCACATGTAAACATCTTTGAAAACTTATCTTGCCCTTGCAAATGTCCTCATGTGGCATTATAGATTTAAGTCCCCCCTAACTCCACTAATCCACTATCCTCGCTTTCTCGGACAATTACCACTTGTAAATTATTACCATTATATGATCGAGCTTGCTTTTGGTCCTATAAATTCTCCCCCTTTGGAATCAAACACCGAAAAGGAAGACATTAGTAGCACAAGGGAGGGTCAAACTTTGTGATCATTTGTATGTGGAGTGGAATAGGTCACAAAATTTGACTCTCATATTATATAGACTAAGCTCCCCCTTAATATATGCATACATATGATGGAGAATGTAGTTTATGCATAATTGGCAAATTAATGCTCAAGGGAGTTTAATCTATATAATGCATGGAGAAAGCATATAAATACCAAAGTGAAATTGACATGATGATATCGGTTTAGAAATATCACATGTGAAAACTAATTTGATTTATACCACTTGCAATAGGTGGTGTATATTTGAAGTATGATGCTTAACTCTGGGGACCTCATTTTCCTTGCAATGAGACTACTACACACATGATAAGCTTAAAAAGGTGTTAGTCTCAAAGCATTCAACTTGTAGAGTAACCTCCCCCTAAATTTATGCACACAAGTATGAAATACTTGTAGGAGACATGCACATTGATTTTAGAATAAAAAATACCATTTGAAAATGACATCACATGAATATAAGAATCATTTTCGAAAGTGATATTCAGGAGAAATTATCTACAATTTGGACTTTGGCACATATTAGATGAACAATTGTAAAACAGGCTATGTGCCATGCTCCTAAACAATTTAAACCATGTAGGTTTGCTCCAAGGGTTAAGAGTGAAATCGAGCATGCCTACCATAAGATATACCTAGTGTATGCAAGATAAAAGATTAAACATACAAATGCAAACCTAGGCATGAAAAGAAACTAGATGCTAATTGAAATTGCAAGAAATTAAATCTAGTTATCTTACATGGGGAGGGAAATTTGGGTCCATAGTGTTCACTAACCCACTTGACAATTGACATGATCCAATGTGATGCACCCCATGAAATGCACCCAAAACTATACCAAGTCTCCAAATTCCTCTGAAGTCTATCAGACTTCTCACTTTCTTTTTGGGATACAAACCTTCTTGGTGCTCTTCATGTTGGAAATGATCCCCTTTGGCACCCAAATGCATTTGGCCCCATTGTTGGCTTGCTTGTTCACCTTGATGGCCACCACCTTGTAATTTTTCTTCTTCTTCAAGAGATAAGGTGTGGAGGCCTTTTTGTCTACCTTGTTGGTGTAGGTGTTGGAAAGCTTGCTTGTTCCCTTTTTGTTTTTATCTTTCTTCTTAGCTCCTCCTCCATTCTTCACCTTGCACTCATAAGACTTATGGCCTTCCTTGTGGCATACATAGCAAACCATGGTTTATCCTTCCTCAAGCTTCTTCACTCCCTTGACGGTGTTATCTTGATGAAGGTCAGCTTGCTCTGTTTTGCCTTTTACTTGAGTCAAGTCCTTGTAAGGCGAGCCACTTCTTGCTTGAGACACTCATTCTCCATTGCGACCTCTTGTGTGCATGTATCTATAACAACTTTCTCAACACAAACTTAGTTGCACAAGGGTGAGTCTAAACATAAATCATTGCAAGAAGTAGAAGCATACTTTTTAGGTATGTCAAAGATAGAACTTTTCTTTTTAGGTGCCTTGGTGAGGGTTGTACCGACGGCTTCAAGATTAGCAACTTTATTAGTTAGCTCATCACAATATTTGCACATGGTTTCCATTTTAGCAAGCAAACTTTTATACGCATCTTGTGAGCTATCTAACTTTTCTTTTAATTTTTCATTTTTCTTTACAAGTTACTCATCATTGATTGTGCATGCATTTGTTGTTGCACTAGCCTCAAGTTGCTCAATTTTAGTAGATAGTTCAATATTGAGATTAGCAAATGTCTCATTGTTCAAGCAACATTTTATATGCTTCTTGTGAACTATCTAGTTTTTCTTACAACATTTTTAGTTTCTTTTGTTGGCTAGTGCATGTCTTAGCAAATTTAAGTTTTTCTTGCACAAGTTCATTAAGAGAAGGCATTTTATCATCACTATCACTCTCACTAGAGGATGAGCTTTCATTACCTCATGCCATAAGGCACACACGAGAAGAGCTTGATGACGAGTGCTTGTGGTCTCGCCTCTTGTGATGGTCTTCTTCTTCACTTGAAGAATCATCCCATGACTTTATTGATGTGAGGGCTTTGTCCTTGCATGCCTTCTTCTTTGTCTTAGGTGTGGGCTTGTTTGGACAAACTTCCACAAAGTACCCCAACTCGCCGCATCCATAGCATCCTTTCTTTCTTTGCTCATTTCTTTGATTGGTGAAGATGAAATCTTGAATTTGGATGGGCACACCCTTGACATTGAGCCTTTGGATCATCTTCTCCACCTTGTTGATAAGTTTGATTGATTCTTCAGTCAAGGTCGGAAGTGGAGGAGGAAGATTGATCATCATCACTTGAATCTTCATCATCATCCTCATCTTCGCTTGAGGAGCTAGAGCTTGAGCTTGTCTCAACTTGCTTGCCCTTCATCTTATTTTTCTCACTACATGCGAGAGCTTTGCCTTTGCTTGATGATGAGGCTTCTTCTTGACCCATCTTCCATGACATTTCAAATGTCACTATCTTGCCAATGACTATGGGCGGGGTCATGGTGCTCAAATCCTCCATGTCGTGAAGAATGGTGATGATGCTTGCATATTTATTTTGTGGTAGTATGGAGATGATCTTCCTCACGATGTCCACATCATCTAGCTTTGTTAATCCTATTGAATGGAGCTCATTGATAATTAGATTTAAATGAGAATACATATCACAAACAAGCTCATCATCATTCATTTTAAATGAGTCATAATTTTGTTTAGCTAGACAATGTTTTTGCTCACAGATATTAGTTGTGCCGTCATGGAGCTCTTGGAGTTTTAACCAAATTTCATATGCCAGTATTTAAAGTGAACACTTGGTTAAACACATCCATGCTAAACGATTCAAACAAGCAATTTTTAGCTTTAGCATTAAAATAAATTTCTTTTTCTTCACTCTTAGTGGGTTTATCAAGATTCTTAACGGGTTTCATCCTGTCATGAGTAACTCTCCAAACACCCAAATCTACTGCCTTAAGGTGACAAGCCATTCTAGCTTTATAGTAGGGGAAGTTAGTGTCATCAAAGTGCGAAGGCCTAGAGGTATCTATACCAATCACTCTAAATAGCATCGGCTCAACCGCGGTGAAGACAAAGGACCAAATTGAGCCAACCGGGCTTTGATACCACTTGTAAGGAACCATGATGCCTAAGAGGGGGTGAAATAGGCAACCTAAAACTCTAACTCTAAACTAAGACCTCTTTTTCTATCCTTAGCAAAAACCTGTGCATAAGATATCTAAATGTGCAACTATGGTTTTGCTAGTGTGTTGTTATCTCTACCGCAAAAAAAGAGTTATGCAACCTAGGTTCCAAACCTATCAACTAGCCTATCACTAAGCTAGGAAAGTAAAGCACAAACCAAGATTACAATGTAAATGCGCAAGCTAAAGAGTAAGGTAGAGATATGCAAACTCCCATCGACGACTCTAGTATTTTTACTGAAGGTATCGAGAAGCACGCAAGCTTCCCTCTAGTCCTTGTTGGAGCCCCTCACAAGGGCCAAGCTCCCGATCGGGTAAGTCCATGGATAGCTCTAGGCCTTCCCCACGTGCAAGCCGGTCTCCAGTTCAGCCACTTGTGGCAAAGCCTCTCCTGAACCGCTCTCCACCGTCTTCACTATCAAGCTTCTGGCCGAAACACCGCAGGCCTTATTCCCTTTGGTATACGGTGGCGGCCACACCACAAACGCGGTTGGTGTGCTCTCACAAGACTACAAGCCCCTCCAATGTACAATAATGGTGCACACAAGCAACGAGTGGTAAGAGGTCTGCAAACCTCACTAAACACTAGGCCTAAACCTAGAGTAAGCGCATAAGCGGTGGTCTAATCAACCTAAGTACTTTGCAAAGCACCTACGCTAATCACCTAATGAATCACTAAGCACTATGCAAGTGGAGATCACTAAAATGGTGTATCAACACCCTTGATATGTTTTCTAACTCTCCACTTCTCAAATGGCCGATTGGGGGGGTCTATTTATAAGCCCCATAGAGAAAGTAGCCATTAGGGACGAAACCTAGCTTTCTGCTACTAATTGGATGCTGCTGTCGTCCTGACCAGACGTGTCCGATCGTCCCGACCGTTGGAGCGCACGCATTGATTGGACTCTGGGCCGAGTCTGGTCATCATCGATCGGACACGTCCGGTCGCGCTAGCGCCACTCTGGAACCTTTCTAGACTCGATCGAATGCCACTGCCTGGCACGTCCGATCATCCACAGCCGCTGCGTCTGGTCATGCTAAATTATTGCCGCGATAATGAACAGTGAAGTCAGTGTGTCTGATCACTACCTTGCTCAGCGTCCGGTCGCTGCTGTTGCCGGGCAACTGATTGGACGTGTCCGGTTCTCATAGGGCCGCATCCGGTCACCTCTACCGAGCTCGTTTCTTCGCGATCTTGTGTCCGGCTTGGTTCCCATATTTGTGCATGGACTTTGCTTGATATCTTGGGTCTTCTCTTGTGCTTCTAGGATCTTGCTTATGGTGTTGATCATGGGATCATCATGTCACCTTCATCCAAGTCACGTCTTGCACCCTATTGAACTATAAAACAATTACTTGCAAATTCATTAGTATAATTTGGTTGTGTTGGTCATCAAACATCAAAATCCAAAGTAAATGGACCTAGAGTTCATTTTCCTTACACAGGCCTGTCGGCACATCTTAGTAATTGTTTTCCCTACAAACATAGCTATAAGCTAAGTGTGGTGATTGAGGATGGTTAGCCTGTTCGCTTGGTCGTTTCTCTCACACCAAACCAGCCAGCAGTAATAATCCATGATCGTATACGATCGTTTCAGCCCTAGCCAAACAGGCTCGGTACTGGACGTGTAAAAATATTTTTATTCGGTGGTGTAGTAGAGCAAGTTGTCCGGCGCATTGCTGCTGACCTTACGGAAGAAAGCTCATCTAATCAGATTCTGCTTCCTGCTCCCCTCCATAGTCTTGTTGGCCAGAGCTATGTGTTCTAGGTGGTTATAAGTGAGCAGACATTCAGGACTAGACAACTGACTTTCTTGGCTTGGAGGGTGTTTGCGTCTCCAACAGATGCTGCGTGGTGGTCCTCATGCTCCTATTGGTGGCTCTCCTATGGGTCCATCGCCGAGTAAAACTTCAACCCTACCAAAGGATCCTAGTGTTAAGACAATGATTAAGACAACAGATACTAACTCTGCTAAAGAAAACAAGGATGCCAACTCCACCTTGGCTAAGACCACCACCTATGTAGAAAGCGTCTCCACTCCACCTCAAGAGGCTGTTCTAGTTGTTGATGGCAAAAACTTAGCAAGGGAAAAGGAGATGCCCTCTAGTGCTCGTGAGGATACTAGGTATGCACCTTTTGTCTCGATATAATCACCTACCACTTTTGCATGCTACTTTGTATTCTAATTAAAGATGATACCCAATTCCATGGTATATAGGTTCCCAATTCCATGGTATATAGGTTCCATAATGAATGAAATAATTATGCTGTAAATGTAGGATTCGAGCCTGCTGATGATGTATTTGTGTGATGCAGGAGCCATCTAGGCAAAAGATCAAGATCTGCTCGGAAGGAACTATCCTTCTCAAAGAAAGAGAAGGCAAGGTACATTACTCTATTGTGTTGGGTCTCTAGGGCACCTTGAACAACTAAATGATTGCACTTTTTTCTTAATTTTCCAGTGACGAGCGAGTAGCCTGCATCCGTGTGTTGCACCATCAACCTACCGCCACGACGCCTCCTATCTAGACCACACATGTGGTTGCCGTGTGCCCCCGTGCTGGTGTCCTAATAACCAACAATATATGCACATCAAGCAATAAATAGTACCTGTTGCACTTATGCTTCAATATATGCCCCTATCTGTGTTAGCCTTTTGTGTTCCTTAAAGGAACATTTACTCCGTACTCCAAACTCTGCTACATCAGTTTATTCAATAAGGTCCTATGTATGTCTACCTGTTCCTAGTGTAGCATATGTATTAGGCCATTTCCTGTTGGCTGAGCTGGCATCGTGCCACGTTGCTACTACCATGTAAGATAATGTGTTCCAAGATAGTTTGTATGGTCATGTTTATCATTTTGAATGGATATATTTGACGTTCTGTTGCTATATGGTACCCACATGCTTCTGGTTGAGATTCATCTTTCCTTTGGTGTAGGAGCAACTTTTTGCAGTATCCCTCTCGATGGACACGCCGCTGGTGCCCCAGAAGCCACGGCCAGTTCGTGTCGCTCGAGAGCGCGTGGGACTAGGGGTTCTTTAACTCGACATTGATGCCTAAGAGAGGATCAAGGTCTGTCGTGAACAGCTGCACCCACTGACTCTCGATGATGGGTCCAACACGCTAGAGGCGCTCGAGGAAACTTTATTGGTACTCCTTGACCGAGCCGGTCCACTTGGTGGTCGTGAGTTCACACAGCGGATTCGACCACAATGATGGTCCATAGCAGAGGTTGAGCTTGACAAAGCGGCTCCATGATGGTTTGCCCTTGTTGAACTGGAGGCGAGTGTATTAGAATATGAATAGCCTAGAATTTGTGTAGTTTAAAATGAAGAGTCTTAGTAGTAGAAGAGTCTAGAATGAAGAGTCTTAGTAGTGGAAGAGTCATGTATCCTTTATAAACTCTTGATCAATGAATGAAATAGTGGGGAGAATTTCAGTCATATGGTATCAGCTAGGAATCGTTCCTCTCCCCAACCCTTCCTCTCCACTCGTCACCCTCTCCTCTCCATTGTCGTGCCCATGGATGATGATACTCAGGCTGCTACTGCTCTGGCTGCAGCTATTGTTGCTGCTCTTCCTCCATCTCCTACCCCCAGCCTCGCTTCTGCGCTTGCCACAATAAATGTCAAAAATCATATCCCTTTTGCCCTCAAACTTGATCCACCCAACTACTCCACTTGGCATGAACACTTCCAAACTCTTGTTGACAAGTTTGGTGCCTCATCCCACATAGATGGCACCCCCGAGCCTGAAAATTCCGATGCCTCCTGGTTGGCGGATGATAGCTCCATCCACTCCTTGATCTACTCTTCGTCATCACCTCGCGTGATGCAGCTGATCATGGAGACCAATGCCTTGGCCCCCACCATCTGGACCAAGGTGGCCAACCTCTTCCTTGACAACAAGGCCTCACGCGCGGCCAAGTTTTAGGTGATACCTGGTGTCCTCCTCGTAGCTATCTCTAGGCTCGCTGGTCCTTCAGTGGTCACGCTGGACACTGGTCGGGCTGCGTCTTCAGCCATGAGTGGCAGCACAGCGGCTTCGGTCGAGGCGAGTGTGGTGCACGCCCCAGCAGTTGGTCATCAACAACTAGCCAGGTCCAGGCATGGCACCCTATCCAAGAGTTGGCCCCAAACGCCTCTGTAGCTAGCCCGAGACATCAGTCCGGGGATCCTTCTAGAGGACTGCCCCACTATCGGCCACCTGGTTACATAGGTATAGACTCAGTGGGCAGCAACCACCTGTGACATTGCCGGTCATCGCAACACCGCTGGTCTCCGAGGCACCACCCGCTGCTCCTCTAGCACTATCACCTACGCCCTCCAGCTCCACCACAGCTATCATCCCAACTGCTATGCGCTCATCCAAAGCGCCTATTGTGCCTGTACCTCCCACCATCAACCAACATGCCATGCAAACCAGGGGCAAGTCTAGCATCAGCCTACCGCAACAACATGACGGGAAGGCATACTGCAATTTGTCCACGGCTTCCACAGATGTCAGCTTGCTTCCAAAAACATATCGTGGTGCTCTTTCTGATCAGAATTAGAAGCGTGCCATGGAGGAGAAATATGGTGCCCTCATTGCTAATCAAACATGGGACCTTGTGCCACCGCCACCACATGCTAATATTGTTTTAGAAAAATGGTTGTACCGTGACAAGCACAATGCTGATGGCTCTCTGGCTCCTTGGGTTGTGCGAGGATTTTCTCAATAGCATGGTCTTGATTATGATGAGACATTCAGTCCCATGGTTAAGCCCACTACCATCCGCATAGTATTGTCGCTTGCTGTCTTCGGTGATTGGCCTATTCATCAATTGGATGGCAAAAATGTAGTCCTGCATGGCACACTTAATGAAGTTGTTTATTGCCAACAACCTCCTGGGTTTGTTGATCCGACTCGTCCCAATTATGTGTGTAAGCTCAACAAAGCTCTCTATAGCCTCAAACAAGCCCCACGAGCTTGGTACAACCGCTTCAAGGCGTTCATCACCTCAATTGGTTTTTGGGCTTCTAAACATGACAACTCGCTTGTCATCTACACTCATGGGATGGATGTCGCATATCTTCTGTAATATGTGGATGACATCATATTGATGGCATCATCCCACCATCTTCTTCAACATATTATTGGCTCCATGCAGCAAGTATTTGCCATGACTGATCTTGGTAATCTTCATTACTTCTTGGGGTGTTTCTGCCAAGTGGTCATCCTCAAGTCTATTCCTTCCTCAAGCTAAATATGCTGCTGAAATTTTGGACAAGGCAAATATATCATCATGCAATCCTTGCCAAACTCCAATTGAGGTTCATTCCAAGTTGTCCGCCCAAGATGGACCACCGATTGCTGATCCTACTCTACATCGCAGTCTTGCTGGGACGTTACAATACCTGATGCTCACGCGGCCGCACATTGCTCATGTCGTCCAACAAGTTTGCTTGTATATGCATGACCCCCGTGAGTCCCATTTTGCTCTCATCAAACACATTGTGCGATATATCAAAGGCACCATGGAGTACGGTCTTACTCTCTCTCACAACCTGGTCACATGATTTGATCATCTACTCGGATGCCGATTGGGCAGGCTGCCCAGATACCCGACGCTCTACTTATGGGTATTGTGTGTTTCTTGGCGATTATCTTATATCACGGTCATCCAAGCACCAACACACTGTCTCACGGTCCAGTGCTGCAATGCCAGTGGCTGAGGCTTGTTGGATTCGCCAACTCTTAGGGCGAGCTTCATCGTCCTTTACCACGTGCTACTCTTGTCTATTGTGACAACATCAGTGCCGTGTATTTGTCAACAAACCCAGTTCATCACCAAAGGACCAAACACGTGGAAATCGATAGGCGCTGTGCGGTTTCTACATGTTCCTACATCCCTTCAGTTTGCCTGACATATTTACTAAGGGATTACCAACTGCTGTCTTCCTCAACTTTTCGATCCAATCTCAATGTTCGATCATCTCCCAGTTGAGACTGCAGGAGGGTATTAGAATATGAATAGCCTAGAGAATTTGTGTTGTCTAGAATGAAGAGTCTTAGTAGTAGAAGAGTCTAGAATGAAGAGTCTTAGTAGTGGAAGAGTCATGTAACTCCTTTATAAACTCTTGATCAATGAATGGAATAGTGGGGAGACTTCCACTCACATGGTGTACCAAATCTGAGCTGAGCCCTCCAAATTGTAGGAGGCCATATAGACCCCCTCGATGATGCGCTGCTAGAGAAGTATAATTTGGAGGAATTGATGAATGACAACGGGTCACACTCCCGTCGAACTGTAGGAACTCCATCTTCTAGAACATTGAGGGTTGGTCGCCATGTTGTCCCTGGGCCAGGGAGCGGTAGCCGTCACGGTGTTGGGGGGCCTTAGATTCCGATCGTTGGAGGGACGCATGTTGCTTGTTGCAGCTAGCTGATGTCCCGGATGGCCATCTCCATGGACCCGAGTTTGGACACCAGGGTGGCAATCACCACGTGGAGGTCAGCGGCTTTCGTCGTCTTGCCGTCATCCGGTTTGGGCAGCATGGCGGCAGGTGTAGGAATGCCTGATACTTATACCAATATCTTACGGCTAGGTAGGGGAAGCATAGGCGTAGGACCAAACCAGCCAAGATGGTAGGAGTGACCGGTCCATTGCCGAGGCTCTGTGCCTGGCTGCCATCGATCTATGGTGGAGGGTTAGGGGTAGAGAAAGAGAGATAGGAAGAAGGATTATTTTATTGCTTGATGTTACGTCCCCAAGGGACTTAGCGTGCGTTTGGATCTAGGGCCATGTGGGATGGGTTGGACCTGGCCTAGTTTTTTTGGGATGGGTTCGACCCATCTCGTGTTTTATTGATAGGAATGGGTCCATTCTGGTTCTCTGTTTGGTTTGAAGGTTAGTAGATGTGGGATGAGATAGCTGACGTGTGGGGTCCATATGTCATCTTCTCCTTTGTTCTCTTCTTCCTTCTTCCTTTGTTCTCTTCTTTGCCAGGGTCGTCCTTCGCCGCCGCCGCTCCTCCTTCACTCAGCCATGGCCTGCTCCTCTGGCTCGACGTGCTTCCCCGGCGACGGCCTACTCCACCTTGTGACCGCAGCTCGCCAGCGGATTGCTGCTCCTCATGGCCTGCTGGTTCTCCTTCGGCGCGGCCTTCTGGATCTCCTCCAGGGCGGCTCGCCAGGCACTACACCCAACCCCGCCTCCGCGCCCAGCGCGGCTTGCCGGCCCCGCACCCCGCCCCGCCTCCATGCCGGTCGCTGGGCATCCAGCACCGCTCGCCCAGCCCTTGTCTCCGCGCCCAGCGCGGCTCACCGACCCGCACCCAGCCCCATCTCCCACCACTGCGCCACCACCCAACCCCACCTCGCGTGGCTCGCCTCGCCCCTCGCCCGCTGTACGCACCGTTCCACTTCATCTAGGGTCCGCCCCTGGTCCGCTCGATTCGGTGGAATCGGCTCAACCTGCATCTAGCAGGCATATTCCCTCTGGGAGCCAACCCAACCCACTCGAACCCCAAACCAAACACTACTAAATCTGGGTCCAACCCATCCCAACCCAGTTGAATCCTCAATCCAAACACACGCTTACATATGTCGGTGGCCAACAAGGTCTCCTAAATTTCTTCCAATCTTACCAAACCAACCGATTAAGCCGATATCTATCCTTATTAATCTAACTTGCCATATAGCCTGTTGCCGGCTTCCGCTTGTTGTGGCATGACATCTATATATATGGAAATCCATCGATAGAGTTAGGGAAGAGTATAGAAGCTTCACAACGAGGAGCCTGACTATACATATGAGATTGTGGTCTCAATTTATCATTTAAGTAAGAAGCAAAAAGAAAAACCCAGGACCCTACAAGTTCACTGTGCCGCATAAATCCTAAAATGGAGCTTATCTCCCTCCCTCCTAGACTTCATTTTACTTCTTAATCACAGGACACACAATCCTTATGCCATCAGCCATCCGCCACCTCATCTGCCTCCGCCAACTACTTCCTCCACCTTCCGTTTCCAATAAAGCAAGTGCATAAAATGAAGACGACCAACAGAAAGCATGTCCACCTTAATCATTTGAAAGAAAAGAAAAGAAAAGAAAAGAAAGAATGGGTACCTTCAGGCGGCTAGACAATTCACTAGAATGCAGTATGTTGGCAAGCTTGGACTGGCCGTAAGCTAATATGCTGTTATAGCTGTCAACAAAGACAAAGTAGCAACTCACTGTGATTAATGAAAACCAACATTTATTCATTTTCTTGATGAACTGAAGATTGAAATAAATTCAAATCCGTATGAATCATAAAACGTGTTCAAAGTAATGAACATGCAAAAAGAATGAAGAATCTGTATTTTGAGTGAGAAAACAATACTCAGACTCATCATTGATCTTATCAAAACGAAATCCCTCTCGATATGGGTGTTTGTAGCTGTCTGAAGCAACTATCACAACCCTTCCTTCTATGCTGCTCTCTTTAGCCGTAACTTTTATCTTCTCGAGTAAGAGATCAGTCAATAAAAAATGTCCCGTATAACAGGTTAGATTTACTTTATGAGGCCTTTTTTTTTGAAGAATCATGGGCATTAGGTAGTACAAGCAGCAGCTGAACAAATCCAACCAAGTAAGTGAGGATGTCATTGTGTTTTCTAATAATGTCGCAGATAATTAGTGTATGCCTTTACATCACTCAAACTGAAGAAATTAGCTTTTCACGTTGAGATAACAGCATGGACTACAAAAATTTACTTTGTGACATAGACAAAAGACAATCTAAGACATCAGCACCACAAGATAGCCATACCAAGGAGATTTGTTGCAAAATGCAGCTCAATGCCATCCTCCGAAAGCTTGAAAGGAACAAATGCGATCCCTGCATTATTACTTCAAACAAAGTGCGACCAAATCATGAACCTTTTATAGTACAAATAAGTGTATCAGAAAGAGTTGTTTGTAAACATATAATAGAGACTTTAGCTCTAGACATCCTCTAATGAGGATGCATCATACAACAATTTTTATGACGCACTTGCCCCAAAGAACAAACCTCCCTACAATTTGGCCCTTTGTGTGCAGCATGTGATTGTGGTTGAGACGTGCCATAGCAACCGTTAAGTTTGCCATAATGTAGTGACCAACTGGCCATATCAATACAGTGTAGCCACGGCCACGGCCAGTGGTCATTTCTGAAGATTAGTTATGCACTTATACTTACATAAGAATGTTCAGCGGGAGGTCCAGCGCATTAAACACGTTAACAAATCTTCTCACAGATGACATCGAGCTAAGGTCAACCTCAAGGATCTCAATCTTCGCGGTAGGAACTTGTCTCAGAATATCTTCCCTCACACGCTCAGCAGCAGACGGATTCCTCACCCCCATTATGACGTGCACGCCCCGCAACGCAAGAACCCGGGCATGTTTCAGCTCCAATCCCACTAGACGCACCTGTATCTAGGAAGCTTTTCCGTCAAGATGGTCGCCACCAGAATTCAAGAAAGCAGCACAATTTGAGTAGCAGAGCAAGAGCTGGAGCACTGTTAATGTTAAATCCTAGAAAAATATATGCAGCAGTTGAACTGAGGGCAAATCTAAATCCACTGATGCTCTAATACTAGTCAATAATAGACTAAAAATCAAGAATCAGGGGAGTGACAAATCAGGACTGACAAAACCCAATCAAATAGCAAGGACGGCTACAAGAGGGAAGAGGAAGGCAGCAGTAAGTGACCGGTGACGATAGCGACGAGGCCGGAGCCACAGATGCCGGTGGTGACCTCCTCTGCCGTCGACGACGGCGAGAACCCCGAGGGGCTCCTCCGCCGCTGAAGCAGGCCCAACATGTCGCTCTCCTGCAAAGCAACTCATCTGTCACCGTCTCATCGGATGGTATGGAGAAAGTGAGGGAAAAAAGAGGAATAAAAATATATGCGCTGAAAGAGGGAAAAAAAGACACCCTGTCAATGCAAAATATATTAGTCGCTCTGTCAAAAAAAAGTTATACAACGTGTTCGGCTGCACTTCTTTTGGCTGATTTGGGCCTACTGCTGAAGCGGCCAGGCAGCAAGCTTCAGCCGAGCAAGCAGCCCATCAGCCAGCAGCAGCCGAAGCAGTTCATCCAATTCAAATTTCTGACAGCAACCAATTCAATTCAAATTCCGGCGGGAATCAACAAACGGCACCACAACTTGTGTGCCCCATTACGATGGCTAATTAGTCATCACCAAATATTTCCAAATGTCTACAGTCCTCTAAATCTATAGTAGCCATTACGTGGAACAATTATAATATTCTACAGTTCAGTACATCTAACAGATAGCACAAGCCTACTAAAATCCACCAAGTAAATAACGTGAAATCGTTCTCCATAACATCACAGCTCGAGCCGATGAAAACTAAGCACACGAGTTGTGCAGTCACAAACTATCAACTCCCTATATATATCCTTGACTCCCCTATGCACTGATGATATATATTCTCCAATAACATATTATCCACATAGATCTAAAAGTAGAAACCATTTGGTGAGAGCAGCTTATTCAGTCATCATCTTGACCAGACTGATCATCAGGGTCGCCGCTCAGAAATGAGCCGATGGACTTGCGAAGGATGTGAATTGATTTTCGTCCTGTCAAGCATGAATGCAGAATTAGAGAACTGATTATGTTTCGTGAACCATTAGAAGTTGTCACGGTAACGATGCATGGTGGTGAGATCAGTAATCGGAAAATCAAGCATGCTGCAACATTTACCTGCTTCATCTTCTTCAGAGATTCTTCTGCATTTGCTATCTTCTCCGAAAATGTTTTCTCAAGTTCAGATAGAGTAGCCTTCTCCTTCTTCCCTGTTAAAAGGCATGTCAGAGCAGCAAACTCATAAACACAACTTAAGGAACTAGCTGTCTACTACTTACTCTGCAGTTCATACTGCACAAGCAATTTCTCTTTATCATCTTCAAACATTGAGAACAGGTCTGCACAAAAGAGTACACAGATAGGTCAACTAAAAATGAGAATCTGATGGCGAGTATTTCAGTGAAGAGGACAGTGAGGCAATATATACACAGCACAATGCTCTATGGGTGATTTCACATTAACACTAAAGTTGTCAAAGCTTCTGCTTGCATCTAGCAAGTTCTTCTCAACCCATTGTCGGCCGTTCAGATTCTTCCACAGGGAACGAAGGGTTCAGCACTGGACCTGCACTTGACATGGCAGCTGCATATCCACCAATGGCAACTGCGTACGTAACCAAGTCCCAAAAACTGGAGCTTGATTCACTCGATGTTTGACTTGTGTCATCACTGCTGTCCATGCTATTGACAATCTGCACAAGTTCACGCTCAGCTGGATCAGTCACTCGAAGGACATATGAATGAAAAAAGGAGTCAGTTTACATGGCACGATAAAAGACCATCATAGGGATAGGGAGACGTTAGTAGAAGACAATAACAAACTACAAACAAGGTTATCCAAATTCCAAAGCAACCATGTAGTAATGCCTGGTAAGACAACCATATACATCTATGCACCAGTTATACCTTGTATTGAACTTTTGTTTCTCAGTATGACATGCTTCGTTGGATTCCTGATTGCAGCTCATTCTGCAATACAAAGGTGTCAGCAGATGAAATCTCAAGTGTTCATCAGATGAAATAGCAACATAACATAGTGCATACCTTAGAGCACAACACATGGCTTGCCGCTGCGGCTAGCTGCTCGTCGTCAGTACTGCGGCTCCCGCTCTATGCTGGTGGACGCTGGTGCAGCTCACTTCTCCCAGGTGGTGGCCCTCATCACTTGTCGCTTCTAACTGCCCCAGCTCATGGCCACCTGCAAAATTTAAAGTGAGTCTACATACCGGACATGACTTAACTGGTCTCATAAAACTGAAGTTGTACATCTGAGGAACACATTTACATGACAGCACACAATTTATTTGAATTCATGACAACACAGCACACATAGTTCAGGATACAGGCCACATTACAACAATGAAAGTAAAGGAACAGACACCAGTTCAAATAAATTAACAGACACGAATTCAAATTAAACAAACAAAGGAAGCATCCAATTGCAGCGCAGCTGTAGATCCATCGCACTACTTCCTGGAGGTCCTGTCCTCCCAGTAGAACTGGATCCAATGCAAGCTCCAAGACTGGAGGTCCTGTCCTCCCAGTAGAACTGGATTCAAATTAAACAAACAAAGGAAGCATTAGCCCCCTTTAATGTTGCAACTTGCAATTCGATACACATTTGCAGCAGGCACACAACAGCCTTAGTGTACATACCTGTGCACTACATAGCCCATAGTCCCATAGCGATCCAATCTCGCACTTGTGACATATCTTCACTTTCAACTGATGCCGCCCATGCTGACAGGTTGTAATCTACAGCCCTATGAAGATTCCTCGCCGCAGCCCTCCGTTCGTTTTCTCCCTCCTTAAAATTGTGTAGAGCAAAACATGCAATTACCACCTTCACTTGCTTAGGTCTCACATAATTTGGGACTTCGGACAGAATGTGCCACCGAGCTTTCAGCTTCCCAAACGACTGTTCCACAACATTGCGAAGCCTTGAATGCTGGTAGTGGAATTTCTCCATATATCCTTTCGCCTCTCTGGCTCTGAAGTCATCCAGATGGTACCTTGTATTCCGATATGGCCCCAAATATCCTACGCGCACGGCGTATCCAGAGTCCACCAGGTAGTATCTTCCTGCAATTCATCAAGTCATTTCACCCATTACTCACAAAGGTACTCTTACAAACTGACAACGTAGTCAACGATAATGCAATATTACCTGCTGGGGGATGCGGGTAATCTGGTCGCCCCATATAATACGTTAGAACCGACATGTCATGAGAAGACCCCGCCGATCCCGCACCAACATATGTGAAAAGACCGTCCATGTCCACTATCCCTAACACATTCATGGTAACTTCTCCTTTTCTATTCATGAAGTCCAACCGTGACTTGCGACTAACTTGCACTTTGATGTGTGTTCAATCGAAAGCCCCTATGCATCCATCAAAGTAGGGTCTGAATTCATCGAACCTAGGATGGATTTTTCTGTACTCTGAATCCTGTACCGCAACAACCGTCTGGGCAAAGGAGTACATGGTGTCTGCAACCTCACCCATCTTCTGACTAACTATGCCCAAACCCCTCCCAAATCTTTGGGTTATCTGTCTAGTTGCCTGCTTTGTCGCACACACCCACAGGAACATAGCTAGTGACTCATACGACTCCATGTCTTGTGAACTACCCAGCCGATGATACTGCACTAACTCATTGTGCAACTTCATGAAAGAGTGAGGATACATCCGAAAGTTCTCGAAGCACTTACGTTCGTTCTGCAAATTTGCTTCCACCCATTGTCGCCCGGTCATGTCTTCGAATGGGCACTGAGGATTCGGCACAGGACCTTGCTTGGAACAAGCCACAGTAGCAAGTGCAGCTCCAAGACCCGCCAACTTGACAATTTTTTCCTTGAGTTTCTTCTTGGGGCCATCACTTGAAGTTGTGCTCTCGCTGGACTGTTCGTCGGAATGTTCAGTGCTGCTCATTCTACAAAACATTTAAGCAACATCAGTCACCTACACTACTAACATTACTATCATAATATGTCCGCTACAATTTAATTATTCCAGTGCAAGCAAATCAGGTTTCATTATCCTAATGTATGTCTATTTTACAGCATAAATGCTCAAACAAGGTTGTGACAACTGACAGCCAAGGCATAGATAAGCATTCTGCAAAAGAAACGGAAACAAACATGCAGCTTGGCCAAGATATTATTTGATACTTGATCACGTATGGGTCCAATAGGTAGTGTCTGCTGCTTCAAGTGTGATAGGCTTTAGCTAAGTTAGCTGATAGGTTGTGGAATCTATAGCTAGCAGTGTCACAGGCATGCAGGGGAAAATATAAATGTAATGCAATGTGGTAACCAATAAGGGATGTTTCTGTATCGAAAGTGGTCATCACTTCATCTTAGAGGGAAAACCTAACTCACTCTGTTGCAAAAGGAAATATAAGCTGACAAATCAAACAGACACATACATATTGTAAAAAGAGGGACATCCATATCAGCAAGTGCTGCTGAATTTCATAAAAAATCAGTTCACATCTAGGTGATTTCATAAAAGCGACAAAACTAGCTATGTTCTACTGAGCACTAAATACTTTCTAAGACATTCATCAGCTCCTTCATTCACATGTAGTTAACATGGAATTTAACATAATGTATCCCATGTAAGCACACCAGGGCATATATACAAGGTGGACACTATCACTGAAAGCTGCACATGGTTCACGGCAACCACAGAATCAACAGATAGAAAAAGGACGTCTCCAAGTCACTGGATAGTCGAATACCTGACAGCCTCCAAGTCACTGGATAGTCAAATTTAGTCTTGCCACCCTTCCCAGGCTTCTTCACCTGTTGTCAATTACAGTAATGTCAAGCTTCCATGGAGGAATAGCAATGATGATAAATATGGAATAGATCAAGAAAAAACATACAGATTCAGCCTTCCAGCCAGCACCAAAACCACCCATGTAGTAGTACAAGTAGAACCCAAGTTAGCATGGTTGAACATTGTTGCATTTTAATTCCACTAGTGAGTTGCTTCTTCCTGATTTTATGTGATACAATAAAATCAATTAAACCTTTCAACAAACTATTGTGTGTGTTGCCAACCTATGGCTTGGACCCTAAAGCCCTAGATATCCTCTAGTGGACCCTACTAGGGTGTATACATGTTTGCAACACATGTATACATGCATACGAGCCTGTAGGTGTAGTGTGGAAATAGGAATAGAAATATAAAAGGAATTGCAAAAAGGGAGGAAAATAGAAAAGCCAAAGAAGCCCAGCAGCAACAAGTAGGCCAGCCCCCGCCGGTCCACGTGCCCACGCGGCCAGCACCTAAGCCCTCTCCTATGCGCTTGCTGGACTGCTTCACCTACGCTGCGGCCCAGCACCATGTCTGTGATCCTGCGCCCACGTGTGTCCAGGCCAGCTCAGCAGCAGCCTGCCACCACGCTGCGCCGCGTCGCCCTCTCGCTGCCACTAACTGGTGGGCCCACCCTATCATCCTCTACCCTGCTCCCTCTCTCTGCTTTAAGCGAAGCAGACCATCGCGCAGCACTGCTTGCCATGCCTGCCATCCATGCCCTTGACCCACGACCCTCACAATGCGCCTGCCACCACCTGCCACTGCCGTACCCGCCCTTGACCGGTCGTCGCACAAAAAAGGGAGTGCCAAGGCAACCTCGCTCACCGCCGCTCCCTAAAACCCTAAGCCAGAGTCCCTAATTGCCTTCCATGTGCCCCCTTCCCCAACATCCGGCGTCCGCCACCGCCATGGCCATGGCCACCCTATAAAACCCCCTTCTTGGAGCCCTAGCACCTTCCCTTCACCACGTCGCCACTCTATGGCAACCCACAAACCACCATGACACCCTAGAGGAGGAGAAAGAGGAAGGAGAAGGAGCGAGGGAAGGAGCCAAGCCCACTGGAGTCACCCCAGCTCGCCGGAGAAGAAGACGGCGCCCCAATCGTCCCCCTTGCCATAGCTGCTCGGCACTGACACTGCACTACCTCGCCACACCCTCAACTCACCTACCGCACCACCATCCTACCTACCCCTACCACCACGGTGAGCCCCCGATGTCACTTTCCAGTGCTCACCACCATGGATGTGTCAAGCCATGCCGCCGTGTTTCCCCCTTGGGAGGGCCAAAGGCCGCCCTTTTTGCTGATATGGTGCACCACACACACACACACACACACACACATACATGCCAAAGACCTAGACTTGCCAAGCCTCGGATGCTTAGGAACATCGGTGTGCCCTTGCCGCACACCACATGGTCTCCATGGCTGAGGCCACCCATGGCGCTGCCACGTTCTGGCCACCTTGGGCCGGTAGAGATAGGACGAGTGTCTTGGTGAGCTTCGCCTCACTGAGGGACACAACATGCTCTTGGTAGACGGGGAAGGAGACCCCTAGGAGCCGCTGGCCATGTTCTACCTCACTAGAGCCGCGCGCCTCCCATGCCGCCGCTGCGTTCTCACCGATCTCGGCCACCTCATGACACAAGGATGGGATGATGAGGTTTGCCGTCACCCAGCGCACCCCACCAGTGTAGCTGGTTGGATGAAAAGCCCCCGCCTTGCCTAGTTTCACCATAGCCACAAGCTTGCCATTGCTCCGCCACACACCTTGCCATGGTACGGACTCTGCCATGCCTCTAGGTCACCACCGGTGAGTCATTTGCCTTCCCCGTGGCCCAATTGGAGAAAAGGAGCCACCATTAGCTTCAATTGAGGCTGTAGAGACCTCATCACAGTGCAGCCATCACCGCCGTGATGCCACTACCGTGGCTAGACCCACCAAAGCCCTTAACACCACTCCTAGAGCCCTAGACATGACCTCCATTGCACGAGAAGCTAATGGAGCTTTCCTCGGAGCCTTACTATCGCCTAGAGCCGCTGTGCGAGCCACCACTGATCCCACGCCACTGCGAGCCATCGTGCGCTTCTGCTAGGACTTCAACAGTGGCCAAAGTGCCATTTTTAGCCCCGCGGTGAACTCACCGTGACCCTACAAACCAGTAGAGCCCCTTAGCCGCCCTCGCTAGGTTGTCGTATCGCACAGCCAAGCGAGTTCACTGCCACGAGTGATAGAGGAGACAGGGAGATAGCCGTGCCCCTTTGCCCAAAGCTACCTATGCCTAGTTCACTGTGAGACGAATGGAGAAGAGAGAGGAGTGGACGTGGTCCACCGTGGACCGAGTCTGAGGTCCATAGACCCATGCCGCCCGGTCTACCATGAGCCGCACATGTAGACTAAGCCTAGTAGTGGCCAGCGCACGCCATGTGGCTGTCTGCCCGTGCGACACGTGTTCTGGCCTGGCCTAACCCAGACTGGCCCAACTCAGCCCATATCCGGCCCAGGACCTAGCCCACTGGGCCTAGTCAAGCCCAATCAACGTTGATCGTTGACCTAACCCCACGTGCCAGCCACTGTTCAACACGGGTCCCACCTGCCAGTGATCGTATTTCCTGTGTCCAATCATGTACTGGCACGTGTCCTTCACTGTTCAAAATTCTTATTTTTCATTTTTTAAAAATAATTTAAACTTAGAAAATTCATACGACCTCAGAAAAATATGAAACAAGTGCCCAAATTTTTCTAAAAATGAGCTTTATGTCATAGGCTTGTGTTTGAGTGCATTTGGATCTTTTGGATTTATGTTGCTTCTTTGTGATCATCTATTGGAGTCACTGATCGTGGCTATATGTCTCGTTTGATAGACCTAGAGGAGCCACGGACTGACGAGCACGACCCTGACTACACTAAGGAGCTTGGAGACGACCTGCCAGGTTCCACGTCCCACCCAACCTTGTAGAATCCTATTAGACATGCTACAATATAGATGCTAGTGCTTTACTTTTATGCAAATGAATCTGTGATAGGTTGCATGGTAGAATTGCATGTGAGCCATTACCTCATCACAACCTATACCCCTGCACACCCGCTGTTAGGTTAGACGCTCGCTTACTTTCTTGCTACTGCTTCTACTATGCATTATATTTGTGATGTGATGCTTGGTGGAGGATTGTATGTGAGTGGTTAAGGCACTAGGTGCTGGTAATGTGGTAACAACCAGAGAGATCTTGGCATGCATTTTGGGTATGTGTTGAGGGTTGAGTCAATCAAGAAGGATCTTATGATGAGTCACTAGATGAGTCTTGCCAGGGGGTGTGACCTAGGCATCCCCTATGAATGGTACCCTATGGTGGGTGCATATGGGAAGAGTAGATCCCAGGGTGGAGTTTCTTTGTGGGATGAAGCCTCGGGATGGAGGTGCCATTGAGGCATGGGGTGTTGGTTATCCCCTATTGAAAAGATATCCTATCCGATCCCCTAAGGACTAGTATGTCGAGAGAACCGAATCATAGGACCCTACGTACCCACCACTCGCTCCTGAATGGGCGGGGGACTGGTTACTCGACCAGCTAGGACGGTGCCACTACTGCTAGGTTGGAAGTGGATAGTGTAGGGAGGTATGGGCCTATGGCCCACACCCTCCTAAGACAGCATAGTGACCTTTGGGGCCTGGTACTATGTCTCACAGTCTTCGCATGCCGGTAGACTCTGGAGTGGCCCAAGGCTGAGTGGTAGGGTGGCACCATACCGGTTGGGAGTTAGTCAGTATTAGCCTAGGTAGGGCACTGCCAATGACAGTAATCTTGTGGTTCTAGGTGTACATGCTCTGCAGAGTTGATCGATCTATATATATAGCCATGTCCTCAGATATGGACAGTCCTATGACCTACGCTTCCCATGATTAGTGAGTGGAGTCCTTTGTTCTCTCCCCCTAGGTTCTTGTGTTGGTTTTTGGCTTTGGCCGATGAGGCAAGGTACGAGCGGGAGCCATCCTTGTCGCCTAGAGAGTGTGAGAGTGGTGAGATGTGTGGATGAGATGGATTAAAACTTGATGAATTATTATTAAAACTTGACATACTCGCATAGGAAAACTACAACCACAAATAGGTCTTTTGATCTACCCTTTGCATTCCACTACCACAAAGCAAACACAAAGCATATGGTGGGAGCCAGTGGCCAATACAAATCATACTAATAGTTGTTTGACAGGTTTGAAGCCCGAGTATGACTACCAGGGAGATAGTTGGGAGAATTAGAGGTCTTGTTCCTATGCTCAAGTTTGGTTGAGAAGATGGAGTCGACGTCCGCTACATTTCTACTTGATGTTGTTCTACATGTTGTATGCCCTAAGTGATTCTACCAAGTGGCGATGTAATAATGAGTAAACCTTGTTATTTGTACTCTCTTTAAGATAGGTATTCGATGTATGACTGTGATATCGACTGTTATATGATAATGTGATGGGATGATCACCTGGGACTATCACGTTATACATTGAATCTATGGATTTCCCTTTGAGGAAATTAGGATTGTTTCAGTTTGGTATTAGAGCCATACTTAAACCTAGGATGAGACCCTTAGGATCAGACAATAGAAATAGGTGTGGAACATGTCTTTTTTTGGTTATATGTACCAACCTTGCATCTTTTTATGCATGGCTTATCTCTTTCAAGTCTGCTGATTCCCTTTTTATGGATTGAATTGCAGATGGCACCAGTAGTTGAATGTCCTGTCGATGGTTTGAGCTACCAGGGTTTTGCTCAAATGCTCTATGACGTCCTCAAGCAGCTTGGTGTCCCTACCAAGCAAGTGGAGTACGTCTATCATGGCGAGCCTGGACCCAACAGACTGTAGGGCCAAATTGTCATCCACCTTAGGGTTCCTACGAGTGAGATCCTACCGGAGCTGCATGCCTTGTAGGAGCTATAGGTGGAGACCTCCATTGCTGCTTGTGTTCAGTCCATTTCGTGTTCGGCCCTTCGTCGCGTCATGCGTAACACCAATGAGCACCTCAGGAGGGGACCGTACCGCTTGCTTCCCTGAGCCCTAGACCATACCTAGAGTACTAGGAGGTAGGTCTTGGCCACTGAGTAGATTGTATACACTGAGGAGGGCCCTTGCCTTTAGGTGTCTAGATAGTACATGCTCTACTAGGATAGGTACATCATGGATGTTGAGTCACATAACCATTGGTACCGAGACTTGCTATTCTAGGCTGACGAGGTCTTCCTAGAGTAAGAGAAGAAGAAGGAAGTACTCAAGGAGACCATCCGTGTGGAGCATGAGGGCTACGACCACATGGAGGCCTACTACAAGGCATGTGAGAGCAAGCTAAAGGAGGAGATTGTAGATCTAAGAGACAAGGCTGGAGACATTGGGCTCCACAATGACTACTTAGACTGCAAGGTACTAGAGCTTGAGGATGCCCTTGAGCACAAGAAGAGGTGCCTGAGGGATCACATTGAAATGGAGAAGAGGTATGGTTTTAGGAAGATGATGCTAGAGAGCTGTTGCAACATATTGGAGAGGGAGGTGGTTCAGTTGAACGTTAACACCGCTCACAACCAGCACCACCTTATTGAGTACATGAAGTACATAGAGTTCTAGAAGGATAGGGTAGACAAGGGTAAGCCAAGCATGGGTTGACGTCGACATCTGGTGAATCAAGGAGTTTAAGGAGATGCAGAAGTTCCTACACTTAAGTCGCGCAAGAGGCTGCGCAAGGAGTCCTTCTAGGTTGAGCCCACTAACTCAATCTAAAGGCATGCCCTTTCGAGGACTACCCTAAGGCTCTAAAGACCAAGCAGTTGGAGGAGTCCCTGGAGTACATCTTAAGGATGCACCGCACCGATGCAGAGCTCCAAGCGATGGATGCTAGCACTTCACCACCACGTAGTTAGAGTTAGCTTCTTAGTGATGCTCTAATAATGTAGTAGTCATAGTGTTGATGATGAGCCCTGTGTGGCTATGAGACATGACTCACTTTTAGGAGTAGAGTAGAATTTCCCTCTTTTGGAGCCTACCTACATGTAGTGCGATTCCTTGTGAGTTTCTAGTGTAGCTACTAGAGACATCACCATGTAATAAACTCATGCAATGAATGCTTGGATCTTAATGCTTCTTATGGTTGTTCCTGCTTCTTTGTTTGAGTGTATGGCTAGAATTAAATTATTAATTGAATTGCTAATAAATGATCTAACTACTTAATAAAAACTATAACCTAATGTTTGCAGCAAAGATGTTGTGTTGCTGCTTAGAACATTTGAACCATCGCTCTCTATCCCCCAGTGCCCACTGGCCATGGTCGTGGTCATGGCCGTGGGTGTGGGGGACAAAGCGCTACCGCTCGCGCTGCCCTCAACCTCGAGGAGGTACCGCCTGCTAGAGAGTAGCACATGGAGGAGCCCATCCAGGAGGAGCCAGGCGCAGCCCAGCCTAGGGGCGAGGACGCTCCACTACCACCACCACTCCTGTCTAAGGTGATGGACCACCAGACACTAGACGTGGGGCTATTGCACCACAATGGCAGACTACCCAATGACTTCTAGAGGAAGTTGGAGGGTTTCCTCAAGCTAAGGCCCCCTAGCTTCGACAGCTCAGATAATGACCCCATCGCCATTGAGGATTGGCTACATGAGATGGAGAAGTAGCTGGACCTAACCACTTGCTCTAACAGAGAGTGTGTTGGAGTCATAGCCCACCAGCTCACTAGCATCACACATGCATGGTGGGATAGCTCCTATGACACCCACACTGACACCTGCACACATCTCATGGGAGGAGTTCATTGAAGCCTTCTATGAGCACCACATGCCTGAGGGCGTGATGGATGCCAAAGTTGAAGTTGGATCCTAGAAGATCTAAGAGTACGCCAACTGCTTCACTCGCATGATGAGGTACGCTCCTGGTGAGACAGACTCCGAGAAGAAGTTGTACTTCTTCAAGAAGGGTCTAAACACTTGCCTCAAGGTGGCCCTCTCGGGTCATACCTGCTACACCCTCCATGAGATGATCAACAAAGTATTGGTGATGGAGAGGGATCATCTGGAGGCTGACACCCTCTACAAGGAGAAGAAGCACTAGTCCAAGAGCACCTCTCATGCCCCATCATCTCAGAGGTTGCATGCTCACATGCCCTCGCACCCTCGCCCTCATGCTGTCTAGGGAGCTACACCTGCTTCGAGCCATGGAGGTGGTACCCACACCACCAACTACCACCGCCTCGCTCTGAGTCACCCTACTCAGAGCCCTAGCACGTGAAAGACCACTGTGCCTATCGCCACAAGCAGCGTGCCCTTCACTTGCTTTGGTTGTGGTCAGCTAGGCCATAAGGTCATTGTCTGCCCCATGAAGAACACTGCACCATCTGTTCTGACCCAAGCGAGATAGGCTTCAGTTTAGGGTATGCCACATAAGAACATTGTTGGAGCCACCCGTGGTCACCTCACCCATCTGACCATGGAGGACACCTAGAACGCCCTCGACCTGGTGTACGGTATGTTCATTGTGCATGGAGCTATAGCTTTGGTATTGTTTGATTCAGGTGCTACCTATTCTTAGATGTTTGCCAAGTTTGCATGAGAGCATAGCATACTAGTGACTCCATGCAAGGAGCCTATAGACACTAGTTCACCCTTGGGTCACATTATATGCATGAAGAGATGTCAGGGAGTGAGCATTATCATTGAGGGTCACCCTTTTCTGGCCGATCTTACATTGCTTCCCTCTGATGGACTAGATGTCATACTAGGGATGGATTGGTTGACTCAACACAAGGGAGTAATATCGTGCTCACCATGGTATGTGGAGATAACACACCCAAGTGGTCACGTAATCCGATGTGAGCCCAACCTTGATAGGACAGTTTCCATGTTGTGCACCTTGGAAGCCAAGTCAGTTGAGGTGCCGTAGTATGTGACTATAGTGATGTATTCCTCGAAGAGATGCCAGGTATGCCACTTGATCAGGATGTGGAGTTTGTGATCAACCTTCTGCCTAGGTATGAGACCTATTGCTAAGAGGCCCTACTGTATGTCAGTTGATAAGCTAGAGGAACTCAAGAAATAGCCCAAGGAGTTGTTTGACAAGGGGTATATTAGGCCCAGTGCTTCTCCCTGGGTTCCCCTATCTTGTTTGTGAAGAAGAAGGATGGTTCCATGAAGATGTGCATTGACTATCGAAAATTGAATGCCATGACTGTCAAGAACAAGTACTCATTGCCAAGGATAGATGATTTGCTAGACTAGCTGAGGAATGCCAAGTTTTTTTCCAAGATTTATCTCTGATCAGGGTACCATCAGA
Source organism: Miscanthus floridulus (assembly GCF_019320115.1). Taxonomy (NCBI): domain Eukaryota; kingdom Viridiplantae; phylum Streptophyta; class Magnoliopsida; order Poales; family Poaceae; genus Miscanthus; species Miscanthus floridulus. Next base: position 23,068,396 of record NC_089591.1, on the reverse strand, counting down.
TGAAGATCAGGACTAAGGACATTCCCAAGATAGCCTTTGTCAGTAGGTATGGGCAGTATGAGTTCACCATTGTGTCTTTTTGACTCACCAATGCCCCCACCTACTTCATGAATATGATGAACAATGTTTTCATGGAGGAGCTAGATAAGTTTGTGGTGATATTCATCGATGACATTCTTGTCTATTCAGCCACTACAGAAGAACATGAGCAGCATCTAAGAGTAGTGCTAGAGAAACTGAGGCAGAATCAGCTATATGCCAAGTTCAGCAAGTCTAGATTTTGGCTTGAAGAAGTTGCTTTCTTAGGTCATGTTCTCACTACTAAGGGAGTAGCTGTTGATCCTGCCAATATTGAAACTATAAAAGAATGGGAACAACCCCGCAATACGACTGATATCCGAAGTTTTCTTGGGTTGACAAGATATTACCGCCGCTTCATTGAGAACTTTTCCAAGATAGCCAAGCTGATGACCAACCTTCTAAAGAAGACCAATGAGTTTGGGTGAATGCCCGAGTGCGAGCAAAGCTTCCAAACCTTGAAACAGAAGCTCACCACCACTCCTATGTTAGCATTGCTTGACATTCAACAAGACTTTGTGGTCTATTGTGATTCATCCAGACAGGGACTCGTCTATACTCTGATGCAAAATTGGAGAGTTATAGCTTATGCTTCCTGCTAGACTAAAGGACCATGAGCAATGCTACCCTACCCATGATCTTGAGCTTGCAACTGTTGTGCACACCCTGAAGATCTAGAGACATTATCTGATTGGGAACAAATGTGACATCTACACCTATCACAAGAGCCTGAAGTACTTTTTCACTTAGGAGGATTTGAACATGAGATAGCACCGATGACTAGAGCTGATTAAGGACTACAATCTAGAGATACACTATCACCAGGGAAAGCCAATGTAGTCACAGATGCCCTGAGCCATAAGTGCTATTGCTATAGTCTAATGACAGAAGCCATACCGCCAGAGCTGAATCAAGAGATGGAGGACCTTCGACTCAAAATCCTACCAAAGGGGGTGCTGAATGAGCTTTGAGTGTAGTATAATCTTGAAGATCGAATCCACAAAGCCCAGCAAGAATGCCCCAAAATCTAGGAAATCCGAGAGCTCATAGAGCTAGGCAAGTACCCTGAGTTTAGAGAAGATGAATAGGGAGTGTACTGGTACAAGGATAGAATCTGTGTACCCTCTGACATAGCCTTGCGAGAGGAGATCCTAGCCAAGGGTCATGACTCTAAGTATTGTATCCACACTGGGAGTACAAAGATGTATGTCCACTTGAAGCTTTTTTGTTGGAAGAATATGAAAGCTGGTATTGCAGGGCAGGTCACATGTTGTGACATCTATAATAGGATAAAGGCTGAACACCAAAGACCTGGCAGGACTATTGAAGCCCTTAGATGTTCCGATGTGGAAGTGGGAAAGCATATCCATGGACTTTATAGTGAGTTTACCTCGAACCCCAAAAGGCCATGACTCGATCTAGGTAATTATTGATAGATTGACCAAGGCAGCTCACTTCATAGCTATGAGCAATGACTATAGAATTGAGAAGCTCATAGATCTCTATGTGGATAACATTTTCAGGCTTCACAGAGCCCATGAGCATAGTGTCTGATCGAGGGATGCAATATGTGTCCAAGTTCTGGAAGACTCTCCATAAGGCAATCGAGACTGAACTGGATTATAGCACTGCTTACCACCCTTAGATGGATGGCCAAACATAGAGAGTGAACCAGATCTTGGAAGATATGCTTCGAGCTTGTGTTCTAAAATATGGGTCTAATTGGGAGAAGAGTTTGCCACACGTAGAGTTTTCTTACAACAACAGCTACTAGGCTAGTCTCAAGATGTTACCATTTGAGGCCTTGTATGGGAGGAAGTGTAGGACCCCTCTAATGTGGTCAGAAGTTAGGGAGAGATCATTCTTTGGCCCCACTAAGATCAAGGATGACGAGGAAGGAGTCACCCAAGTGCGAGAGAATCTGAGAATTGCTCAAAGCCAACAGAAGAGTTTATGTAGATAAAGGCGAAGAGACCTTGAGTTTGAAGTTGGGGACTACGTTTATCTCAAAGTCTCCCCACTTCGAGGAACCATCAGGTTCCATGTGAAAGGGAAGTTTGCACCAAGGTATGTAGGACCTTACCGAATTTGTTAGACACTTGGCAAGCTAGCCTATGAGCTGGAACTGCCTGAGGAATTGACTGGAGTGCACCCAGTGTTCCATGTATCTCAACTATGCAAGTGCTTGAAGCTACCAGATGAGCAAGTACCTACAAAGGCACTTGATATACAGGACACTCTAGAGTACAAGGAACACCCAATATATATACTTGACAGAGCCAAGAAGGAAACTAGAAGCATGATCATACCTATGTTCAAGGTTCAATGGAGCAACGACACTGAATGAGAAGCTACTTGGGAGAAAGAGTCAAAACTTTAGATGCTTTACCCCTACCTATTTGAAAGGTATGTCTCACCATAAATCTCTGAGATGAGATTCCTATGAGAGGGGATGACTGTAACAACCCAGGTTTTCCAATACCCAAAAATCTAAAATTAAAACTTTTTCTAACAAAACCCATGCATGGTGAGTGTGCATACTAGGAAACCACCCATGTAGTTGCACAAGTAGAACCCAAGTTAGCATGGTTGAGCATTGTTGCATTTTAATTCCATTCATAAGTTGCTTCTTCATGATTTTATGTGATGCAATAAAATCAATTAAACATTATAACAAACTATTGTGTGTGTTGCCAACCTATGGCTTGGACCCTAAAGCCTTAGATGACCTCTAGTGGAACCCACTAGGGTGTATACATGTTGGCAACACATGTATACATGCAAAGGAGCCCTAGGTGTAGTGTGGAAATAGGAATAGAAATAGAAAAGGAATTGGGAAAAGGGAGGAAAATAGAAAAGCCAACGATGCCCAGCTAGCAGCAAGCGGCCAAGCACTTGTGTCCTCTACCGTACGCATGCACCAACCTGCTTTGCCCGTGCCATGGACTAGCACTGTGTCTATGCTCCCATGCACGTCCACGCCTGTGCATGGCCAAGTCGGCCCAACAGCGGCCTACCACCATGCCGCGCCCAGCGTCACCCTCCCGCTATCGCTGACCGGTAGGCCCGCCCTGTCATCCCCGACCCTGCTCTCCCTCTCTGCTTTAAATGAAGTAGAGCATCATGCCATGCCTCTCACCATGCCATCCATCCATGCCCTACCCCTTGCTAGTATGTGTGTGGATGCTCGCCATGTCGATGAACTGCACCACCACCTACCTCAGCTGGCACCCACCTACCCGCTGACGTGAGCGCCATGACCCACAACCCACAGAGCTTGCCTACCACCACTTACCACCACCATACGCACCCTTGACCGACCACCACATGAAAATAGGAGCACCAAGGCAACCACACTCACCCCCACTCCCTAAAACCCTAAGCTGGATCCCCTGATCACCTTCCACATGCCCTCTTCCCCTCGATTCGCCGTACGCCGCCTCCATAGTCGTGGCCCCCTAATAAACCCCCATCCTTGGAGCCCTAGCGCCTTCCCTTCACTGTGCCTTCAATTTGTGGCAACCCATGAACTACCATGACACCCTAGAGGAGGAGAAAGAGGAAGGAGTAGGAGGGAGGGAAGGAGCTAAGCCCACCAGAGTCACATGACCTCGTCGAAGAAGAAGACAGCGCCCCGATCATCTTCCTCGTTGTAGCTGCTTGGCATAGCACTACACCACCTCGCCATGGAGTCAACTGCCACTGCACCACCATCCTACCTACCCCGTGACCACGGTGAGCCCCCGACCTACTCTCTCGTGCTTGCCACTATGGATGTGTCAAGCCACACCACGTGTTCTCCCCATTGGGAGGGCCAAAGGCCACCCTTTTCGCCAACATGGTGCACCACACACATGCACACACATACACTGACCAAGGACCCAGCCTTACTGAGCCTTAGATGGTCAGGAACACCGATGTGCCCTCACTATACACCACACGGTTGCTATGACTAAGGCCACCCATGGTGCCGCCACAGTTCCGGTTACCTTGGGCTGGTAGAGATAGGACAAGCGCCTTAACGAGATTCACCTCACCTGTGGGACATGATGTGCGCTAGGTAGAAGGGGAAGGAGACCCCTAGGAGCTGCTAGCCATGTTCCACCTCATTGGAGCCACGCACCTCCTATGCCACCGCCTAGTTCTTACCAATCCTAGCCACCTCGTGATGCGAGGAGGGACCGATGAGGTTCACCGTCAACTCGCACACACCCCGCCATGTAGCTGGTTGGACGAAAAGCCCCCACCTTGCCTTGTTTCACCATAGCCATAAGCTCACCGAAGCGCCGCCACACACCTCACCACTGATGCAGACTCTACTGCTGCCTCTAGGTCCCCGTGGCCCAATTGGAGAAAAGGAGCCACCAATTGGCTTCAATTGAGGTTGTAGAGACCTCACCGCAATGCCCCATCATGGTCGCAATGCTGCTATCATGGGTAGCCAAACCAGTGCCCTTAATGCCACTCCTAGAGCCCTAGCCATGACCTTCATGGCATGGGGAAGCTTCACTAGTGGATAAAGTGCCATTTTTAGCTCGTCGATGAACTCACCATGGCCCCACTGAAGTCATAGAGCCTCTTAGCCGCCCTACTAGGTCACCGTATCACATGGCTGAGCGAGCTCACCACCAATGAAGGGCACCGCTGTGAGTAATAGAGGAGAGGGGGAGGCAGCTGTGCCCCTTCACCTGAACCTACCTATGCCCGATTGACCATGAGCCAAAGGGAGAAGAGAGAGGAGCGAACGTGTTCCACCGCGGAATGAGTCTAAGGTCCATAGACCCGCGCCACCCGGTCCACCATGAGCCACACATGTAGACTGAGCCCAATTGCGGTCCTACACATGCCACGTGGCTGCCTACCCATGTGGCCCATGTCCGAGCCTAGACCGGCCCAACTAGACCCATATCTAGCCCATGACCTGGCCTATTGGGCCTAGTCAACGTTGCTCATTGATCGGTCAACGCTGACCATTGACCTGACCCCACCTATCAGTCACTGTTGATCGTAGGTCCCACCTGCTAGTGATCGTATTTTTCGCATCCAATCACGTGCTAACACATGTCCTTCACTGTTCAAAATTCTTATTTTTCTTTTTTAGAAAATAATTTAAACTTAGAAAATTCATATGACCTTAGAAAAATATGAAACTAGTGCCCAAATTTTTCTAAAAATGAGCTCTACGTCATAGGCTTGTGTTTGAGTGCATTTGGATCTTTTGGATTTCTATTGCTTCTTTGTGATCATCTATAGGAGTCACTTATCGCGGCTATATGTCTCGTTTGATAGACTCGGAGGAGCCATAGACTGAGGAGCACAACCCTGACTACAATGAGGATCTTGGAGACGACCTGCTAGGTGCCACATCCCACCCAACCTTGTAGAATCCTATTAGACATGCTACAATATAGATGCTAGTGCTTTACTTTTATGCAAATGAATCTGTGATAGGTTGCATGGTAGAATTGCTTGTGAGCCATTACCTTGTCGCAACCTATACCCATGCACACCTGCTGTTAGGTTAGATGCTCGATTACATTCTTGCTACTACTTCTACTATGCATTATATCTGTGATGTGATGCTTGGTGGAGGATTGTATGTGAGTGGTTAAGGCACTAGGTGCCAGTAATGTGGTAACAACTGGGGAGATCTTGGCGTGCGTTTTGGGTGTGTAGTGAGGGTTGAGTCGATCGGGCAAGATGTTTTGATGAGTCACCGGATGAGTCTTTCCATAGGGTGTGACCTAGGCATCCTCTATGAGTGGTACCTATGTCTTTGTGGGATGAAACCCCATGATGGAGGTGCCATCATGGCATGAGGTGCTGGTTATCCCTTGTTGAGAAGATATCCTATCTAGTCCCCCTAAGGACTGGTATGTCAAGAGAACCGAATCATAGGACCCTACGTACACACCACTCCCTCCTAAATGGGTGAGGGTCGGTTACCTGACCTACTAGGACAATGCCACTACTGCTAGGTTGGAAGTGGATAGTGTAGGGTGGTACGAGCATATGGCCCACACCCTCCTAAGATAGCGTAGTGATCTTTGGGGCCTGATACTACGTCTCATAGTCTTAGCATGCCTAGTGGACTCTGGGGTGGCCCAGGGCTGACTGGTAGGGTGGCACCAAACCGGTTGGGAGGCAGTCAGTATCAACCTAGGCGGGGCACCACCAATGATGGTGATCTTGTGGTTCCAGGTGTACATGCTCTACATAGTTGATCAATCTATACATATAGCCTGTGTCCTCGGATATGGATATTCCCATGACCTATGCTTCCCTTGATTAGTGAGTGGAGTCCTTTCTTCTCTCTACCTGGGTTCTTGTGTTGGTTTTCGGCTTTGGCCGATGAGGCAAGGTACGAGCGGGAGTCGTCCTTGTCACCTAGAGAGTGTGAGAGTGGTGAGATATGTATGATGGGATGGGAGAACATGTGGATGAGATGGATTAAAACTGGATGAATTATTATTAAAACTTGACATACTCACATATGAAAACTACAGTCACAAATAGGTCTTTTGGTCTACCCTTGCATTCCACTACCACAAAGCAAACACAAAGTATAGGGTGGGAGCCAGTGGCCATTACAAATCGTACTGATAATTATTTGATAGGTTCTAAGCATGAGTACGACTATCAAGGAGATGGTTGGGAGGATTAGAGGTCTTGTTCCTACGCTCAAGTTTGGTTGAGAAGATGGAGTCGACGTCCATTGCCTTTCTACTTGATGTTGTTCTAGATGTTGTATGCTATGAGTGATTCCACCAAGTGGCGATGTAATAATGAGTAAACCTTGTTATTTGTACTCTCTTTAAGATAGGTATTTGATGTATGACTATGATATCGACTATTATATGATAATGTGATGGGATGATCACCTAGGGATATCATGTTATACTTTGAATCTATGGATTTCCCTTTGAGGAAATCAGGATCGTTTCACACCACCAACACAATCATCTACGTCGGATCTAGACAAGTCCACTTCCAATTTCTAGGAGAAAAGGTACGCTGCTTTAATAGTTATACCACTTATGAATAGCCAAAGAAGACCCGCTCAAAGAGGAGACATCGATCAACCCAACACCGGAGGAATCAACTCCCAAAGGTTAGTTGTGAAGAATGAGCCTACTCCGCCAAATTTGAGTCCACAGACCAAACATGTGTGGAAGGAAAAAGGTGGAGTCATCATTAGAGTCACCATCACAAGAGGTGCAACCATCAAGGTCTCCATCTTCAGGATCGAGAGATGCACCTAAAGAATTAACAAGACTGGAGAAAAGTCCTATTCAGAGGACTTTAAAATCCAAACCCTCACTAGGAGGTAAAATTGGTAGTTATCCATATTTACTTTTTAGCATTGCATAAATCATTTTCACTTTAGCATATTTACTTTTCTGCATTTACATTGCACTTAGAAAATAAAATAAAAATTGCATCATTGCATTATAAAACTTTAAGCCCCACATAAATACTTTTATGGTGTGTAGAAACCCACAAGATTATTTACCATGGTGGCATAAAATTAAAAATATCATACATACATCTAGTTATATTGCATTCTGCATAAAAAAATAAATATAATAACAATGTATGAGACAAGCATCCTAATAAATTCTATCAATGCGAAAATATTTCTAAGCTCTGGATGATGAACTGCTAACCCCTTATCCTAATCCGTTCCACGAGTTTTGGTGTCCTTGTTGACATTTTGTAGGATGATGCACAAGATCAAGAGTAAGTTTACCCAATTGTATCCATCTCACATCACCCAATGAATAAGGAGGACATCCACTAACAAGATTGCTCTGAGAAGGATCACTCAACTTCGACATTCAACCACGACAACATCCAACTTGGGGAAAGAGCATCCCCATGTATCTAGCTAAGTATTTCTTTCCTTTTGTTATTCTTAGGTTTGCTTTACATTTCCTAGTTAAAAGATAAAAAAGCATAACTAAAAGCACAACAAAAATTTCATCTTTGTGATAACTATATATTAGTATGGTGTGATTTAAAAATTAAAACAAAATAAATAGTGTGTCTTGAATGGAAATGATGAATGGAAATGATGAATAGTTGCTCTATTACAATTCCTTTCAAGTACCTAGTATTCAGCCTTGAATTCTCTTGAGTTTTGGATAAGACTATTTTGATATAAAAATTTACTCTAAACTTGAAACTCATGGGTAGCATATGCTTGATCAAAGTCTAGGTAATTGACAGATATGATATGAGAAGGTTTGAGCTGCTGTTTATTTTGTCCCAAGTGATACTAAAGTTCTAGAGATTTATCTTTTGAAAACATAAAAATGCTAAATGATGAGTTCCTATATGACAAAGCTTGAATTCTAACCAGAGCCATATATATTTAGACTATAAAAACTTCCACTCATATATGCTGCTTATTTTACATTAAGTTTAGTCAAGCTCTGTTGACCCATATGAGAGGTTGTTGGCATGAAATTTTTGTCCCATGCCGGGGCACACGAGCAAGCCGGAAGGATCCACTCATTGGAGCTGGAGATTCGCCTAGCTTCAACACAGGGATTATCGATCCTGCGCACTCCTCCCGAGACATGCTAGTCAATTTGACCCTGCAATTGACAAGGAGAGAAAGCTAATCAGTAATTTAAGATAGAACATGCCGGTGTTGCCAGACAGTCCTGAATGTGCGGCTCTGAGAGTCGATGTGGAAGGAGATCGACTAAATAGCCGATTCTAGCATACTCATAAGAATAAATCAGTTAAAGCTCATGGAGTTATGAAAGAAAAATCGGTTATCATTTAGGATGAATATTGTTATTTAGACAAATATTAATCAATGGCAATAGGATGTCAACACTAATCAGTTTATGCTAAGCTAGTGACTGCAAGTAACCAAATCCTTTTTTATACGAAAATTTAGCCCATCATCATTTAACCATTTAATAGAGATAAATCTATGAACATATTAGATCTCATCTATCGCTATGACCTGTGGGGCATGAGGCAGAATCATGCAGGCCATAGAAACAACAATAAATTCGATGACCCTAACTTATTACTAATATCAGTGGGGCATGAGGCAGAATCATGCAGGCCATAATACAATAATAAGATCCTAGGGCTAACACATCTTTCAACCTATCTTTACTTCAACGGTCTCGTGACGTGGATTGCATATGTGAAAACACTCGATATCGGCTAAAATAGCCGATTCAGGATTAGCACATAATTAAGGTCATGCCTAATCAGGAACAGATCTACCAAATAACAATCCCCACTCCACGGTGCTAATAGTGGGGTGTGAGGTAGAATCACACAGACCATGATAACGGGCCATGGAATGGTTTTTGTTAGCCAATAGATCTATTTAAGACCAGACATGCCTTAACCGCACACTATGCATGATCAAGATTGACACAAAACAGCCAATAAAACATAACTACATCATTTAAGGTGTGGATTAGATCAGTTTAGATTAATAAATGATGGGTTAAACAAGATATAAGGCCGATCTAGATCAATCCCAATCGGGCGAAGTGATAGTGCTGTAATTAAATAAATAATGAAAGCAATAAGCAATATCGGTAACTTAATGAATCTATCTGAAGGACGCCACCCTTAGATAGAGCCGATAACTTGACCTTAATCTAGTTCAAGCAGTGGAGGTCGACTGGATCAATGTAGCCTTACTTGAACTAAACAAGAGTCGATAACTAGCTTATACCAGAGTCGCAGTGGAGGTCGACCAGATCGATGCAGCCGTAAGAACAGAAGTATAAGCCATGATGGTACTTACAGACAAGTCAAGGGTCAACTGGACCGATGCAGCCCTACTTACTGAAGAACTTGCTGAGATCTACTCTACTCGTACTCGTAAGGGGTGGCTGGAGCCAAGAAAAGTAAGTAACTTGTATTTGATTGAATGTGTGTCCTTACAATAGTCGGGGTCCAATATTTATACCCAGAGCCTAAACATGAATCCTATTCAAGTACGACTCATTACAATCTTTGGTATATAAGAGAACATTCCTAATCTTAAGATAACTTAGACCCTGATCTTTCCCTTTTTGTAGAGTCCGATTTGCATCTCCCGACACTAACCATAGCCCATTATCGTTACTTGCTGATGTCATTCAAAGAGAGCCGATTCTAGTGTTTCCTCTGAAGCAGCTAATATCAATTTTCATGCAACTGAGTCCTTGATCGACACAATTTGGGAAGCTTTGAGTTCTCACATTTTTCTCTCCAAATTTTGGTGTAAACACATGCCCCCCAATTTTTGGATAAAAGTGATTTTATTCCAAAATTCCTATTTATCTATCTACCACGCCGCAACCGTTTTGCTCCTGAGATATACTGCTTGACTCCTGACTTCTCAGGCCGAGTCTTCTATAATGTCCCAATAGTACTTTTTCGACTCACTCGGCCTATTTTCTTTCCCCTTCTTTCTCGAGCAAATCTCAACAGTCGACGCCGCCATCGCCAAAGCTTCAACCCTAGCAAATCTTTTGCCCCGTCAAGCTCTTATTCAAGTGGTCTTCCTTAGATTCACATCTGTCTCGGCAGTAATGGCGACCAATGACCACATCCCCGAGTTATGCTTTCAAGTTCCCATTCTCAAAATGTTGGTCGCTACCATGTATTTCCTTTATCCTCAAATTTATTTTATCTGATTTCTAGGAAATGAGGAATGAAATCTTGATTCCATTAGCTGTTACTTCCAATGTTTATTTTCTTGGGCCTATGGGTGATCCTGATCCATCTGATTTCATCCATCAAGAAACCAACCAAACCCCTTCCAAACAGTCTATAGTGGATTTGTCCTCCTAGAATATCAAAACTCTCTTTAGAAACTGGCCTAAAATGCCCAAGGGGTGGAGAGATTGGTTTCGTAGGGTATCCGAGAAAAAGGCCAGAGATTGGGAGGTGTATAATTTGAATTAATGTTTGACACTTTCATTGTCTGGGATGGAGAGGAATGATTCACTCTTGATTTCCGCATCTTATTTCTAGTCCAATGCCCTGAACTGCTTTCATTTTTGGTCATGGCCCAATGACCATTACCCTGGCCGATGTTTATATGTTGATCGGCCTTAGAATAACTAGACCAATGTAGCCTTATGAATACTTGAGTGCTGGTTCCAAGAAATTACCCAAAATATCAGATTGCACAGGATGAGCAAGTTATATTCTAAACCATATTAGAGATGAATCAACTGTCACTGAAAGGGAATATGTGGCCTTTCTAAATATGTGGTTAGAGAGATTCATCTTCTGTGGGTCATCCTGTGGTCCAACTTACAATCATAAGCTTATGGCAGAGCATTTGGCAGTAGGCAAGGATATCCCTCTTGGAAAGTATCTGCTAGGGGCTGCTTATCATCTGATGCTCCAGGTAGCTGCCCAATTACTGAAGAACTGAACTAGTGCATACTATCAGTGGCTCTTGGTGGTTGATACAACTGTGGCTCAACCTGTACATGCACATGATTGTAAGGCCTGATCTCGGAAGTCTAAGTTTCCCCTCTTCCAACTTTGATGAGGAATATAGAGGCGAGGAAGGAAGAACCCGTCAGTGCATAAGCTATGGGGAGGCTGCATCGACCATAATAATTGATATCGATATTGGCCATCTCTTCAAAAAGTTTTATAGAGGGTTCGATGTAGGCATCTAGGACTTGGCTACCATATAATGAGGATGAGAATGATGAGCTGATCTTCCCATTCAAATTTTGATTTGAATCAGGCTGCTCGGACGAGACATCGGCTGTAATCTTTAATTCCTTCATCAAGCCCTACGTTCTTCTAGCCGAATTTCGCCATGGTCATAGAAAAATTGCCACAAGCTCCTTCCTTCTAGGCAATCTTCCAACTTATGAGTTCTATTATCCATCCTTCGTAGCTCATCAGTTGGTTTTGGTCAACTTCCCCCTCAATTGTTCTTCAAAAACATACTGAAGCCAAGAGAAGATATCAGTGAGGTAATGAAGCTTCCATAGTCTTCCTAATTGGGATCAGATCTTCCTTCCCTTTGCTTGCATGACTGGATTAGGGTTAGCTTCTCTTCCACTCTTTTTGACTCCTAGTGGCAAGAATGACGCTCCCATCTTTTCTATGGGTTAGTCCACCCTTTGTGCATAGCTCTGGACGGGGAATTCGCTTCTGACAATGATGTAACTTTTGATCCCCTTTTTAGAGAAATTCCTCCATGGATTCCTCTGCCAACTGTTCTAACTGACACTTTTAGGATACTGAATTCAATCCTCCAAGCTTGGACAGGAAAGGGCATCCTATAGATTATCAGCCACCATGCCCAGTTTCAAGAATGGGATCAACCACACCTTCATTGAAGAAATTGATGAAAACTTATGTTGCCCTTACCATCATAAGATATCAATCTTCAAAGCGCAAGGTAGCTCAAGGGATGACCCAGAAAATCCACTACTAGAAAAAGACTCCGTAGGATGAGATCATCAGCCTGCTTAGGTAAACAATCCATGTTCTTCTCGAACCAATATTCAACTTCTAATCTCGTTCCTTCATAGTTATCGAGTATTGTGTCCCAATCTGCTCTTTGTGTAGTACTACCATTCCAAGTGTTTGATTTAGCACTAGTTGAACCCCTATCGGCCGATCCTCAAAAGGAGTCAATTTCGGTTGAAATAACTGATGCCTCCACAATAGCAGAGAACGTGAGTTTTATCCTTGACGCTCGTTGGAGTATCTTTCTTCAACTTCTTGATTTACTTAGTTTTTTTCATCCTTCATCTGACTTCTTACCATGCCAGATACTTCCTGAGGAAACATCCATGCAAGAGCAGGACCCTGATAGCCTACTTAACGATCCTGCTGGTGCTGAGGGTGATCCTATTTCTATTGACACTCAGATTATCTATTCCCTAGTTCGGCATATAACTGATGGTAAGGAAGTTATATGTTCAATTTATTTTCTCTACAAAAACATGAGCTAAAATTTTTCCTAATGTTTGTAGACATTAATGTTGAGAGTCTAGAGCTGATTCAACCAGACATCACCTGATGCATCATCAGCTATCCCTTCTCCTCAAATAGAGGCTATCACGGAAAAGGTATTGCATTCATCTCGCCATTCATTTCATCATAAACTGATCCAATCCTCTTAATCAAGATTCTCTTAAATGTAGGCATTCGATCTTCTAGCCCTGAGCTACTCTTTCATCTGGCGGAGTATCTTGATGAAGATGAAATTAGTTCGTCAGCCACCTCCTCCAAGGAAACCTTGCCAGAAGAGACAAAAAATCAGCTAAGAGATGTTCTACCAATGCTTGAGAAGAATATAGCTGATTTGGTACAAGACACTGATCCAATGCATAGAGTCTTCTTGGCCATTAAGGGTAATCTATCCCCAGCTCTCTCAAGAGTCTTGTCTCCTTTATCTATCTTTGAAGATCAGGTCCTGAAGGTGAAATAGGCTTAGAGGAACCTGTTTGATCATGAAACTTTATTGGCCAAGGGGAACTCTAATAGGCAAGAGGCTAAAGAGCTGACACAGGTGATTGATCATTTGAAGAATTCCTCCCTCAGTATCAACCTAGAATTGTCTCAACTAGAAGCTAGGCGTGTGGAACTTGAGAAGGAGCTAGAAAATGTGAAGGCTACCATTGATCATCATAATTCCACCCTGACTCAAATACCTGATGCCATTCAACAAAAGAAACAGGAACTGCTGGCCAAAGTCAGAGAAGGCAGAGCCATCCGAAGTAGCCTCGAGAGCATTCCTGGATCAGCCGAAGAAGATAAACAACAGATCGCATAAGTTGATGCTATTCGACTAGAAGTTCTGAAAGTGACCTAGGATGTTCTAGACTTGTAATTCATGTATCAACATATGTCTTGTGTAGAACCCATGGCAACCATACTTTCTGTTGTCTCGCTGTGTTTCTTTGTTTTGGCTAAATAGCCAATTCCAGACTTCCATCCTTAATCCAATTAAGTCTGAAAACACAGCCTTTATTATTAAGAGAACCCTTTGATCTTCTGTCCTTAGTCACCCGGTGCTATATTCTCTTCGGTATTAGTGAGGTGGTGCTTCGCCTTCTATTAATTGTGGTTGCCTTTTGCATGTCCCGAGGCAGTCCACCTCTTCGCTCTGTGGCTTCAAATACCAGCCGAGGGCTCTAGCCTCGAACACATCTACACTTGCAATCGCTCCTATTCCTTTGCACTCCTCCACCCTCGCAAACTCTGTAGCATCCTTTTCCCCTTCTTATGGATCCAATGGCCAGTGAGGACAGCCAAGGCAAGAGTTCAGCGAAAGAGATTCTAGAGGAAAACATGCCAATGAGCCAATGCCTCCGACGCATGAGGTGAGACTGACATCTTTTGCTTGTGATGATGAACTATTCTGATTTGCCTATAGATTCATTTTGAATGATAGTCTTTGTCCTCTTCCTAGGGCCAACGAGCCCTCTAACGTTGTGTCTTCTAGCGCCGGCTTCGTCGTTAGATTCTTTCGACTCCTATAACTGGCGATGATGCCTAATGTTTTCTTCGAGCATGGAGGGCGGCTCAGAACCGCTGTTTTGAGGCAACTTGAGAAAATGGCCAGCTCAAGATCTGCCTCAGGGTCTCTTAGGCTGCTCTTCATGAGACCAAGGAGGAGGACAACGCAGTTCGAGCATGGCTGGTCGAGTCTAACGCCACGGTGGCGGGTAAGACAAACTTCAGGAACACCTCTATTCTAATTTCCACTGCCTTTATCTTGATAGTTCTTCTATTTTCTGTGATTGTCAGTCCCTGATGGTGCAGTTGGAGTCCCTCCAACTTGTAGTGAACGTGGCCACAGATGCCGTTAACATGAGGGGCTCCCTCATCAACGCTCACCTCCATGACATTTTGGCCCATGTTCAGGAGATCGCCCTCCACGGCGTTCATCATGGCGCATCAGTGGTGCTGACCACAATGCAAGTCTAGACCGAGTACGAGCTCCATGCTATAGAGACTAGTTTCCAAATGGGCAATGGCCCCGAGAAGCATGAGGATCTGCTCGAAGAGTTTGTCGTCATGGCTGAGGCCATCGTGGACATCACATCTGCTCAGGATGTAGGTGAATAAGGTCTTTGATTAGTCTGTACTTAGGGTAAATTAATGAACAAAGTCTCTTGCCCTTCTATGAACATGTCTCAGTGCAATGCCCTTGTGTATGTCATGACTTGTCTTTGTTTTTGTTTTTTGCTCTATAGGTGATACATATCGTATCGGCTTTTTTACATCTTCAGGCTTAGTTTTTGAACTAGAGGCGATACTCTTCTAGTACCGGCTATTAGAGCTGATAACTAAATGAATCAGCTATCAAGTTGTGATTAAATGTTAGGATAATGTCCCTTCAAATATTTCTCATCGATCACTATTGATAGGTTGCATCAGCACTTTTCAGACCAAAGGTTAAACGATTGAACGGTCTAGGCCAAGCATCTTGTTAAGTTAAACAAAACTTCCTTTAATAGATTATCAACTCTGGATTGCTCTTATGATTTGACTTAGTGTTCACATACATCGGCCTAAGCCTATCTCTAGGACCAATGCTTACTCCCCTTAATCCAATGGCCGATGCGAAGCCATGATTATTTATCAAAATAAACTCTCAAAGCCAATTGCTTGGATCAGTTGTTGGCCTTCATTACTGATCTTAATGAAGCCTCCTATAACTTGCCAGTAAAGCATTCGAAGTCTCCTAGTTCCCAAAAGACTAGATTAGCTATTGCGATACTCACAGACTCATCAGCAGTGAACTAGCTCAACATCATCTCCATGTCATTGAATCAAACACTGATGCATGGTTGATGGTACACAACAGTTCACATGAATCCAATCATGACGAAGGACTAAACTGTATGACCCTTTTCCATCGATGACAAAAAATGTGGTAAGCAGAGTCTTACTCCCTATTGTTAGTTCGATGTTCATTGCCCCCCTGGGACTTAGACGCATTACCCCCAAAGTCTTTAAGCATCATGTTGGTCCTCAATTAGATCTCCTAATCCCTTGCCAAGTTTACGAAAAGTGGTGTAAGGCATGAGATTTACAGAAGCACCTCCATCCACTAACATTTTGTTCATCGGCTTCCCATCAACAAAACCTTTCACATATAAAGCCTTTAAGTGTCGATGCTTGACTGGTTTATAAAATATAGCCTGTTGTATAACTGTCAACTTGGCAACTATCTCCGCATACTCTAATTCATCAAAATCTAAGTAAACTTCTTGATCTGCTGGAGCTCTGAACTCTGATGGCAACAGAAAAGCCATTTGAATATTAGCAGATGGTTGCCTTTTATCGGCTGCTTGCTTAGCACGCCATACTTGAAGTTTACTGGATGGCTAAGCCTGTTCCAACTCTCTATTCCTTAGGCGTTGCACCCTTTTCTTCTAGCTTCTTGTCAAACCTCCTGGACACCATTGGCCTTCCTACCAAACATATTCTTCTTCATTACTTTCTCCTTCATAATTAGCCTAGTTTTGATCAACAACTCTTTTTCCAAGCTGATTATTAATACTTCCATTTTTAAGTGCTGATCCATGTTATTATGATGATATGCATCTTGAGCATGGATAGACCGGTGGTTGGCTTGAGATTGCCTAAACTCCCAATATTGATCGCTACACTCTGGACAGTTATTCCTAGTAGGCAACTTCAAACCTTTGTTCTAGCAATGTCTGAAGAAAGGACAATTCTAATGTATTTTAGCTTGCTTTCTTTCATACCTCTCTTTTTCCTATTAACGCTGGTATTCTTACTCTTCTAACCAATGCTGATAATCCTTTTGCTTCTGCCACTGCCATTTATTCAATAGAATTCGAGATGTAACCCATGGCTTTATCACCCCTTCTTTTGACGTTTCTCCCTACTCATATCAGCTCTTTTGCTTGTCTCAATGTCTTTTAATTTCTCTATATTCGTCAGCCGATATTTGCATCTCGGGATTGACTATTCTAGCTTCTCTTGATTTAGTTGATGTCAGGACCTTAGTCTTTCCTTTAAGCAGCCTAGCATCGACCATATTTTGATCTCCTAGGAAAGGATTATCATCAACTTTCATCTTCCGAGGCGTATCAAATTTGAGCCTTCCTTGCTAAATAGCCCTCTATATATGCTGTCAGAAAATTCTACATTCATTAGTGGAATGAGAAGTAGCGTTATGGAACTTGTAGAACTTCTTATTCTTCAACTGATCAGGGGGCAACATAACATGATTATCAGGCAACTTGATCTGTCCCTTCTCAAGCAAGAAATCGAAGATCTTGTTTGATTTTGTGACATCAAAGTCATAACTCTCCTCGACTCCTTTTCCCCAAGGATTTGGCACCATTACTATCTTTTTGCCCCTAATTCCATTTAGCCATGGCAACCTCTTCTTCTTCATCTTCATAGCTGTCATCAACTGAATATGGATTATAAGCTTCGGCCACTGTGGTACTCTTCTAGAATCGAGTATCTCTACGCATATTCTAGAACTGGCTATTGAGCACTGCCACTCGTTGAGCCAATTGACCCAAGTTGTCAAATTCTTGTCCCTAGCAACTTTTCTTTCCATGTTGGCAACATTCCTTGAATGGCCAAAGCAGCTAGCTGATCATCAGCCAAGTTTAATGAGAAGCATAAATTTCTAGTCTCTCGGAACCTGTGAAGAAACTCAGTGCCCGATTCATTAGTTTTCTACCTTATAGTTGTCAAATCGGTAATCTTCTTTTCTCTAGTCCCAAGTATAGAAATATGTATGAAATTTCTTCTCTAGGTTAGCCTAATTAGCAATGGAGTTGACTAGTAGTGATGAAAATCAAGTTAAGGCTGGCCCTGACAGGGACAAGGAGAAGAAACTGAACTCGATGGGCCTCTTCAATGGATGCCTCGCCCAATTGTGTAAGATACTGACTAACATGTTCTATTGTACTTGTGCTGTCTTGGCTAGTGAACTTAGCAAACTCTAGGAGCCTGTAATTTGTATGAAAAGTGACCAAATCATATCATTCTAGACATGAGCGATTGTACGAGAAGGTTAGTCCTTTTGGCTTCAGACCGAACTAATTCTTCATCATCTTGGTCACCTTTAGCAACAACTCATCAGCATGTGAATTTGTATTTCTCTGCACCTGCTGACCCATCTATGAATTGAAATCCCATGTGCCTTGATACCCTAGATTTGGAATCATGTGAAGAGTGTTATAATCTGTGCCATAATGATACCCCTATGGAATCTCTATCTACTGGGTCCTTTGCTGGTTTGCTGCTTGAAGTCTCTGATTGTAGACATAAGGATCTATATCTCAACGGATCCTTTGAATTGATGGTGCTATTTTTTGAGCCAATGATGGTATGTGGCCTGATGTGCTAAAATTAATCATCTAGTTCTGACCTTGCCCTGCCGGCTGTTGCACATGCTGCACTAACGATCCAAGATTATACTAGTATCTGATTCATAGTAGTACCTTGAGCTTGATCAGATGAACTCTGAACTACCTGGACATCATCATTAACAGCTGGTGCTGCTTCTTGATGGCTGGTACTGACTTGATTAGTCCCCTAGGTCAACGAATGTGGAATGTTGTAATAAGCCGGTCCAACCTGATCAACTAGAAACCCATGAAACACCTCCTTCATGGTGTTGTGGAATGTGTTCAAGAAAATTTTATTATGGTTTGATATGGCATCATGAATAGATTTGTTTATAGCTTCCATGAAGAAACGTCTATCTTTAGTCTCATCTGCATCTGTCTGCCCATACAACAGAACTCTTGGTAGTGGATATTTTGGAACAATTGTATTGTCGCGTGTTTTGGTGTAGGACAACAAACACTTGTTCTAAAATTCTTCTATAGCTTTGCAGATGACACCTTTATCTCCATCAGGTAAGTCTTCAGTAAGATACCATAAGGATGTTGTTGTTATTGTAAGCCACCATGACTGATCATGGGGTCCCACCGGGCTGTGCCAGAACATGTGTTGGCATGAAATTTTTGTCCCGTGCTGGGGCACACGAGCAAGCTAGAAGGGTCCGCTCGATGGAGCTAGAGATCCACCTAGCTTCAACGCACTCCTCCTGAGACGTTCTAGTCAATTTGACCCTGCAATTGACAAGGAGAGAGAGCTAATCAGTAATTTAAGGCGGAACATGCTGGTGTTGCCAGACAGTCCCGGATGTACGGCTCTGAGAGCCGATGTGGAAGGAGATCGACTAATGGGGAGAGTTAGTTTTGATACTAAAGTATATATATGTCTCATATATATATGGACGTATTTAATTGTGGGTTAGCTTTGATATGATTGAATATGCATATTTATATGTATATATGGGACGTATTTACTTTTGTGTAGCTTTGATACAGGAAGTATATATATGGGTATATATATATGGAAGTATTTAGATTGCAACCTAGAGCCTAGATTTTTTTTATTTCTACATATATACTTGTGGGGTTGGGATGAAATGAAATTCTTGTGCAGGTACACTAATAGCGAAATGTGTAGCCTGACTAGCTACGTTATATATGAGAGAATGCATGTATGCCACCTGAGTATGTCGTTAGAAGTTTAATTTTTCAAAGTTTGTGAGGACGTACGAAACATACATGCACCATGAGCAATCATTCATTACACACTTGCATTGTTCCTCCCCTTATAAGTTTCTTATTCAGTTAAGTATCTCTTTTCTATTATAATGTTGTTCTCACAAGAGTTGTACCATTTTGTTAGAATAGATGGCGGCATCAGCTAGGAGTTAGACTTTCCTCAAAATGTTTGGTACCCCTGCCCTGGTTTGGAGAGTCCTACTTTATGCGCGATATACCAAACCGCCTCTTTATTCCTAGAATGAGGTATACCTAGAAGGACAACCATGGTACGAGGTGTAGCTAACCATACCAGCTCGTACCCAAGCACCCTTGTGGCAGGAGTGGAAGGCAGAATCTAAAGGGAAAACTCCTTGGAAAGGTGCCTGAGTAGTTGCATTCGAGGTGCTGAGCCAGATATGTCAGCAACACGGGGATGAACTTAATGGTAGTGCTGCTAGTACTTTTCCTTGGGTGGATCCTTCTACAGCAGTGTGGGCACAGCGCAATTGCAATGCATTGATCCAAGACCAGGATGAGTCGGGTAGATAGTTCTAGTCCCGCTATGAGTGCAATGTTTGTCATGATGAAGAAGTTCTATACTCATCAAGACACTAGGGACATCTAGCAAGAGTCCTATACCACTTGCATGGATAGGATCATGAGAGCCAAAGCTGCATACCGTAAGCTGAGGGAGTGTGTGCGCAAGCACAAAAAGGCAGCAAGTGAGGCTCGATGGGAAACTAATTAGGCATATGTAGCATTGGGAAATCCCCACACTCAGATTGAGCAAGTTGATCAGCAGAGAGCTACTACCCAAGCAACAAGAATTGATGATTAGGCAGTGCTAACGGGACTATGGGAGCTACTGGAGACCGCTCGCACCAAGGCACTCATAGCTTCACGCTAGCAGATCCAAGCAAACAACCGTGCAACCCTAGTAGAAGGAGCATGAAACAATGCTGAAACCTTAGCCACGCAGTAGGACCGAGTCGAAAGGGACTTGCACCAAGAGCTTGAACAGACCTAGAACATGGTGGTTGATCTTCAATATGGGGTGCATTAACAGAACAACTATTTAAACCAAAATTTTGGAAGGAGAGTGTGGGAACTCAAAGTTTTTAGGATTATGTTATCAAGGAATCGGTTGCGTAAAGATTGATATTAGCAGATTTAGATGCAGTACTTGAATCAACTCTTTTTGGATAACGTCAGCAGAAGACGTTAATGGACTATGGGGAAAGATATGTCGGACTCTATAGAAAGGAAAAGATTAGGGTCTGAGTTATTTTAAGTAAGAAATATTTTCTTTTATTCCAAGAATTGTAATGAGTCGTATTTGAGTAGGATTCATGTTTTGGTTCTAGGTATAAATATTGGACCTCGGTTATTGTACAAGAAAACGAACAATCAATCAACATAATTTTTCCGGCTTCCATCCCATTAGGAGGAGTACTATAGATCTCGATGAGTTCTTCAACAAGCAGGGCTGCATCGACTGATCAACCTCTGACTTGTCTATGAGTACCGTCACGACTTTTATTATTACTTGTAAGGCTGCATCAGCCGATTGATCTCTTGCGAGTTGTGGTAAAAGTTAGTTATCGATTTATATTGTTGTTTGTAAGGCTGCATCAGCTGATTGATCTCTTACGGACCATAATATAGATCGAAGTTATCAATCTTGTGTTAAATAACTTGTTGTTTAACACAAAATCACCAGTTATCGAATCTGCTAAGATTAGTAAGATCTTCCTTGCTGTTTTTGGTTGATTCACCAACTATCGATCTTGTTATGATTAATGTTTTATTAATTATAACAAATCACCTAATTGAGATAGAGATAGATCAGTACCATATCATCTTAATTGGTCATCCTTTGATCTGGTCATGCTTTAAATCTCACAGTTGATGACTTAATTCTGCTAGATCAGCTGTTTTATCTCTATTCCAATCAAACATAGTATGCATCCAAAGACATATTTCAATCGTGAATAAACTCACTAGTTAATGAGATCTAATCTAATGACACTACCATAGCCACATTAACCCGGTCAAACCTCACTAGTAAGACTTTGGAATAGAGATGATCGATTAGTGGTTTTGTTCATGATTGAGATATGTACTCTGTTTGTTTGCTATGCATGCATCGATTATTTTAGCCGATTCAACTGTGCTTTCACACATATAGCATGTTTTCATGAACTTGTCAATATATGGATGGTTTTATAGATTCTTTGGCTTTAGTTTGTTATTATTATCATAGCTGTATCGATCTAATTGAACCTCACTATTGATGGTAACATATTAGATTCAGAGTATTTGTAGATTTATTTGTACTAGACAGCCAATTTGTTCGCATGTTACATCCTTTTTCATTAAACTTATCATCTCAATGCTTTACACTGGTTATATCCATCTAACTGATGATGTTTCTTTATATTACTTATATTTGGGTGTATTGTAACTGTTCTGTCTGGATTAATCAAATCATAATAAAATTGCTATGATCCATGAGTATTAGTTATTTTGAATTTGTACCATCATCATTGATATTAGCTGATAATCTGCAATTCAGCGATCCTCGCTTCACTGATAAGTTGGATATTGACTATTTAGTCAATAGCCCTATCGAATCGGCTATTTAGACACATGTTTGGAACTATCTGGAGCAACACCGACATGTTCTTCCTTAAACTACTGATAAGATTTTCTCTCCTTGTCAATTACAGGTCAAATTGATTGGTACGTCATTGGGTTTTCAGAATTGACTGGTCCTATGTGGAAGCCAAGCAGATCTCCAATCTCATTCCATTCAGATCGTTCGGCTTGCTATGTGTTGATTGCATCACCACATTTTTGCATCAACACACTTTTTGGCACGCCTAGTGGGACCACAATTGTCATGACAGCTCACAACAATAGGGACATTCTTATGGTGCCTTATAAAGACTTACCTGATGAGGATAAAGATGTCATTGGTAAAGCTATAGAGGTGTTTCAGAACAAGTGTTTGTTGTCCTACACCAAGACACGTGACAATAAAATTGTTCAAAAATATACACTACCAAGAGTTTTGATACACGGGCAGTCAGATACAGATAAAGCTGATAATAGACATTTCTTTGTAGATGCTGTCAACAAATATGTTCAAGATGCCATGTTGAATAATAATACAACTTTCTTGAACACATTCCACAATACCTTGAAGGAGGTGTTTCATGGATATCCAATTGATCAGATTGGACTGACTTATTACAACATTCCATATCCATCGACTCAGAGGACTAATCAAGCCGGTACTAGCCATCAAGAAGCAGCACTAGCTGGCAATGATGATGCCTAGGCAGTTTAGAGCTCATCTGAGCAAGTTTAGGGTACTACTACTAATTAAACACAGTATAATCCTAGATCATTAGTGCAACATGTGCAACAGCCGACGGGGCAAGTTCAGAATCAAATCGTTAATTTTGGCACATCAGGCCAAATACCACCATCGGCTCAAAAAATAGCTCCATCAGTTCAAATGATTCATAGAGATACAGATCCCAACATTTACAATCAGAGACTTCAAACAGCAAATCAACAAAGGACTCAACAGATAGAGATTCCACAAGGATATCATTATGGCACAGATTATAATACCCTTAATATGATTCTAAATCTAGGGTATCTAGGTACCCAAAATTTTAATCCGTAGATGGGTCAGCAATTGTAAAGAAATCTAAATTCAAATGCTAATGAGTTGTTGCTTAGAGTAACTAAAATGATGAAGAATCAGTTTGGTTTAAAACCAAAAGAGCAGACCTTTTTGTACAAACGTCCATATCCAGAGTGGTATGATTTAGTTGTTCTTCCTACAAATTACAGGCTTCCGGAATTTGCTAAGTTCACTGGTCAAGATAGTAGAAGTACAATAGAAAATGTCAGTCGGTATCTTACTCAGTTGGGTGAAGCATCCATTAAAGAAGCTCATCGAGTTTGTTTCTTCTCTTTGTCCCTATCAGGACTAACTTTCACCTCGTTTTCGTCGTTACCAATTAATTCTATTGCCAATTGGACTGACCTAGAGAAGAAATTTCATACATATTTCTATACTAGGATAGGAGAAAGGAAAATCATAGATTTGACGACCATAAAGCATAGAACTAATGAATCGGGTGCTAAGTTTCTTCAAAGATTCCAAGAAACAAGAAATTTGTGCTTTTCATTGAATCTGACTGATGATCAGCTAGCTGCTTTGGCTGTTCAAGGAATGTTGTCAACATGGAGAGAAAAACTGCTTGGGCAAAAGTTTGACAATTTAGGCCAATTGGTTCAATGGGTGGCGGCACCTAATAGCGAATTCCACAATATGCGCAGAGATACCCGATTCCAGAAGAATGCCGCAATTGCTGAAGCTTATAATCCATATTTAGTTGATGATGATGGTGAGGATGATGAAGAATAGGAGATTGCTATAGCCGAATGGAATTGGGGTAAGAAGATAGTGATGGTTCCAAATCCTTGGGGAAAAGGAGTTGAAGAAAGTTATGATTTTGATGTCACAAAATCATACAAGCTCTTTGATTTCTTGCTTGAGAAAGAACAAATCAAATTGCCCACCAATCATGTTATATTATCTCCTGATCAGTTGAAGAATAAGAATTATGCAAATTTCATAATACTACTTCTCATTCTACTAATGAGTGCAGAATTTTCCAGCAACATATAAGAGGGCTATTCAGCAAGGGAAGCTTAAATTTGATACACCTAGGAAGATGAAAGTTGATGATAATCCTTTCCCAAAAGATCAGAATAT
The DNA here is from genome assembly GCF_019320115.1 of Miscanthus floridulus. Classification (NCBI taxonomy): domain Eukaryota; kingdom Viridiplantae; phylum Streptophyta; class Magnoliopsida; order Poales; family Poaceae; genus Miscanthus; species Miscanthus floridulus. Next base: position 23,043,943 of record NC_089591.1, on the reverse strand, counting down.
GGTTGATACTAAGTTGCTCAAAGGAAAGACTAAAGTTCTAACATCAACTAGGGCAAAATAAACTGGAACAGTTGATCCAGAGATGCAAATATCGGCTGATGAATATAGAGAAATTAAAAGGCATCATAACCAACAGAAGAGCCAATATGAGCAAGGAGAGACGTCAAGAAATAGGGCGATGAGGCCACATGTTACATCTCAAATTTTATTGAATAAATGGCAATGACAAAAAGAAAAAGGATTATCAGCGTTGGTTAGAACAGAAAGATTATCAGCGTCAACAAGAAGAGGAGAGGTATGAAAAAGAACAAGCTAAATCACATTGAAATTATCCTTTTTTAGACATTGTTGGAATAAAGGTTTGAAATTGCCTACTAGAAATAATTGCCTAGAGTGTAGTAAACAATATTGGGAGTTTAAGCAATCTCAAGCCAACCGCTAGTCTATCCATGCTCAAATTGAGTATCATCATAATATGGATCGGCGCTTAGAAAATAGAAGTGTTCATGATCGGCTTGGGAAGCGAGTTGTTGATCAAAATTGGGCTGATTATGAAGAAGAAGGTGATGAGGAAGAGTATGTTTGACAGGAAGGGCAATGGTGTCCAGGAGGTTTAACAAGAAGTTAGAAAAGAAGGGTACAATGCCTAAGGAATAGAGAGCTAGAACAAGCTCAGAAATCTGGTAAACCTCAAGTATGGCATGCTAAATAAATAGCCAATAAGGGTCAACCATTGGCTAATATTCAAATGACTTTCTTTTACCGTTAGAATTTAGAGCTCCAACAGATCAAGAAGTCTATTCAGATTTTGATGAATCAGAATATGAGGAGATGATTGCCAAATTGACAGTGATATAGCAAGCTATATTTGATAAGCCAGTCAAGCATCGGCACTTGAAGGCTTCATATGTGAAAGGTTTTGTTGATGGGAAGACGATGAGCAAAATGTTGGTGGATGTAGGTGCTGTTGTTAATCTTATGCCTTATACTACTTTTTGCAAGCTTCGTAAGGGACCAGGAGATTTGGTTGAGACTAACATGATGCTTAAGGATTTTGGGGGTAATGCATCCAAGACTAGGGGGCAATAAACGTTGAATTGACAATTGGAAGTAAGACTTTGCTCACTACATTCTTTGTCACTAATGGAAAGGGTTCATATAGTTTACTCCTTGGTCGTGATTGGATTCATGCAAATTGTTATGTACCATCGACTATGCATCAATGCTTGATTCGGTGGCATGGAGATGATGTTGAGTTGGTTCATGCTGATGATTCTATGAGTATAGCAAGAGCTAAACCAATGTATTGGGAACTAAAAAATTTCGAGTGTTTTTTTGGCAAGCGATGGGAAGGAGGCTTCATTAAGATCAATGATGAAAACCAACAGCCGATCGAAGCAGTCGGCTTTGAGAGTTTGTTTTAATGGATAATCTAATAGATGGTACAGATGGTAAACTAGGACATGGCTTTACGTCGGCCGATGAATTAGAGGAGATAGATATTGGTCCTGGAGATAGGCCTAGGCCAACGTATGTAAGTGTTAAGTTCGATCCTAAGTATAAGCGAGAGTTGATAGATTTATTAAAAGAATTTAAAGATTGTTTTGCTTGGGAATGTTATGAGATGCCTGGTTTAGATCGATCAATTGTTGAACATCGGTTGTCAATCAAACCTAGATATCAGCCATTTAAACAAGCTTTGAGGAGATTTATCCCAAATGTTGTTGATGATATCAAAAAGGAGACTAAAAGATTACTAGAAGCAAAATTTATCTGACCGTGCTGTTATGCAGAGTGGATATCGAGTGTTGTTCCTATGTATAAGAAAAATAGGAAGTTAAGAGTTTGCATCGATTTCAGAGATCTGAACAAGGCTACACCCATGGATGGTTATCCGATGCTAATAGCCGATATGTTGGTAGATGCAGTAGCCGGGCACAAGGTTATTAGTTTTATGGATGGCAATGCAGGATATAATCAAATTTATATGGTTGAGGAAGACATAGCAAAATAGCTGTTAGGTGCCCTGGCACAATTGGCTTATTTGAATGGGTTGTGATGACCTTTGGTTTGAAGAATGCTGGTGCAACTTATTAGAGGGCAATGAATTATATTTTTCATAAGTTGATCAGAAGGATTGTTGAAATCTACATTGATGATGTGGTGGTGAAATCCAAAGGGTACAAAGAACATCTAGCTAATTTGTGAGAGACTTTAGAGTGCACAAGAAAACATGGTTTAAAGATGAATCATAATAAATGTGCCTTTGGAGTATCAGCTGGATAATTTTTGGGTTTTATGGCCCACGAGAGAGGAATTGAAATTGGTAAAAAAGGTATGAAAGCAATTGATGAGGCCGTACCCCTGACTACTAAAACAAAGTTACAATCTTTGCTTGGTAAGATTAATTTTATTAAAAGGTTTATTTCAAATTTGTCAGAAAGGGTTCTGCCATTTTCTCCTTTGTTGAAGTTGAAAATGATCAAGAATTTAAATGGGGTAACATAAGACAAAAGGCGTTTGAGGAGATAAAATAATATATGATGTGTCCACCTATGCTGATCCCTCCTTGGCAAGGTAAGCCTTTTAAGTTGTACGTGTCGGCCTTAATGCAAGAGAGTTTGAAGGAAAAGAATGAGTTGTTTTCTATTTAAGTAGAAGGCTTTTGGATCTAGAAACAAGATATTCTCCTATTGAAAAGTTATGCTTATGCTTATATTTCTCTTGCACTAAGCTATGACATTACTTGTTATTGGCTGAGTGTACAGTTGTGTCTAAGGCTGATGTAATGAAGCACATGTTATCAATGCCAATATTAAATGGGAGAATGAGAAAGTGGATTATTGCATTATCACGATTTGACTTGAGGTACGAATCAGCTAATGCAATCAAGGGACAAGTAATAGCCGATTTTATTACTCAGCATCATAAACCAAGTATTGGCTATGTAGAATTGATACCTTGGACATTATTCTTTGATGGATCATCATGCAAGCAAGGTGGTGGCTTTGGTATTGTTATTGTTTCACCTCGGGGGGGGGGCAAGTTTTGAGTTTACTTTTCCAATTAAACCAATGACTACCAATAATCAAGCAGAATATGAAGCTATTCTTAAGGGACTTCAACTTCTTTATGAAGCAAAGGCCGAGTCAATTGAAGTATTTGGAGATTCACAGTTAGTTATTAATCAGTTGATCGGCCTATATGAATGTAAAGGTGATATTCTGAGGGGATACTATGATGAATGCCAGAGGTTACTCAAGGAGTTTCCCCATATTTCTCTTCAGCATATTCCAAGAGCACAGAATCAAGAGGCTAATCGGTTAGCTCAGTGTGCGTCAGGTTATCAAGTGTTTCAAAAGATCTTAAGCAGTGAAACCTTGACTAATGATTGGAGAGTTGAAATAGCCGATTACCTTAAGAATCCATCATAGAAGGTTACCAGGAAACTAAGGTATAAATCGACTAAGTATGTTTTGTTAGATGATCAGTTATATTATAAGATAGTCGATGGGGGTGTTGCTTAAATGCTTAAATCAAGAAGAAGCTAAAGTGTTGACGGGTGAAGTATATGAAGGGATATGTGGAGCTCATCAATTGGCTTATAAGATGAAATGGATTATTTGGAGGTCTGGATATTTCTAGCCAACAATACTAGAAGGTTGTTTTTAATATTATAAGGGGTGTCAGGATTGTCACTGTTTTGGTAATTTTCAGAAATCGCCTGCATCAGCTATGAATCCAATAATTAAACCATGGCCATTTTAAGGTTGGGGAATTAATTTAATTGGCCAGATTTTTCCACCTTCAAGTAAAGGACATAAGTTTATATTGGTAGCAACAAATTACTTTACCAAGTGGGTTGAGGCAATTTCTTTGAAGACAGTAACCTCAAAGAATATGGTTGCTTTTGTCAAGGAACATATTATGTATCGTTTTGGAATTTCTCCAACTATTACTACTAATTAGGGGACAATGTTTACATCAAAAGAGTCCAAAGATTTTGCTGCCAGTATGGGAATTAAGTTATTAATTTTTTCTCCTTACTATGCTTAGACTAATGTCTAGGCAGAGGCGTCTAATCAAATTATGATTAAAATGATTAATAAGAAAATTGAGGAGCAACCAAGGAAGTGGTACTTAACACTCAATGTGGCATTGTGGGCATACAGGATGGCTTGCCATGGATCGTTTAAATCATCACCTTATGAGTTAGTATATGGGCATAATGCAATTCTTCCCTAGAAAATCTAGAATGGATCAAGACTTGTTACATTATAGAATGATTTGGCAGCCGAAGTCTAAGAATCTAATGATGGATGATTTAGAGGACTTAAGTTGTCATCGGCTGCGTGCTCTTGAGAATATTTAAGCCAATAAGTTAAGGGTTGCAAGGCATTATAACAAAAAGGTCAAGAATGAGCAGTTTGGTGAAGGAGAATTAGTCTAGAAAGTAAAATTGCTGATTGGGTCTAAGGACAACAAGTTTGGCAAATGGTCACCTAATTGGGAAGGTCCTTATCAGATTAGCCGTTGTGCGCCTGACAATGCTTACATTTTGGAAATGCTAGAAGGGAGAGAAGAATTTGATAGAGCGATCAATGGAAAATATCTAAAGAAGTATTATCCTAACGTCTGAGTTAATGCTTGATAGCGAATTGGTTAGTCGTCAGCTCTAATAGCCCATACCAAAGGGTATCGCCTCTAGCGCAAAAATAGAAGAGTTAACACTAAGGGAAAAGCAAATATGACATGTATCACCTATAGAGCAAAAACACACAAAGACATTCATATTACATTGCATTCATAGAGACACATTCATAAAAAATAGAAGTTTTGTTTATTGATCAGTGTGCCCCTAAGTACAAACTAATCAAAACATTATTTATCACATCCTGGATAGATATGATGTCCATGATGGCCTCCTGCTGCATTGTCAAAGTCTTCGATTAACTCCTTGTGCAGCTCGTGGTTGTCGCCCATCGGGAAGGTGGCCTCCATGGTGTGGAGCTCGTACTCGGTCCAGACCTGCACCGTGGCCAAGGCCACCGACATGCCGTAGCTAACGCCATGAAGGGCGATCTCCTAGACACGCACCAGGACATCATGGAGGCTAGGCGTTGATAAAGGGGCCTCGAGCATTAATGGCCGCAATAGCTGTGTTCACCACTAGTTGGAGGTTCTCCAACTGGACCATCAGGGCTAGCAATCACAAGAATAAATGGGTTGTTAGAATAGAAGCAGATGGAGTGAGAATGGAGGTTTTCTTGAAGATCATCTTACCTGCCACCATGGAGTTAGATTCAGCTAACCATGCCTAGGTGGCATTGGCCTCTTCCTTGGTGGCGAGGAGGGCGGCTTGAGAGGCCTCGAGGTGGCTCTTAAGCAAACCATTCTCCTAAGTTGCCTTGGAGTAACAGTCCTTGGCCGCCCGCCACTCCTAGAGGAAGTGTCGGGCGTCATTGCCGATGTAGGAGTTGGAGGAGTCCCTCAATGATTCTAGCATGGTGATAGATGCGGCGTTGGAAGGCTCGCCATCCCCAAGAGGAGGAGGAAGTCTGCCATTGAAGATGAACCTATAGATGCATTAGTAGATGATTCTTGCTATGGATGGGAGCATTTAGTCTTACCTCATGCGGTGGAGCCATTGGCCAACCAGGACCTCTTCCTTTGGGAGATCTTCTGTTGTGCTCTTGTTGTGATGATCCTCTCTTGTCATGGGTGCTGGTCTAGATCATGGAAGGAGAAGGGAACTGCTATAGGGTTTGTGAAGGCAGAGAAGCACAGAGAATAGAAGCAGTTGAGAGATGTGTGTGTTTGAGGCCAGGGCTCTTGGGTGGTATTTATAGCTACGAAGTGAAGTGGCGAATATATTGGGACTGTGCAAAAGGTAACTGCAATTAATAGAAGGTGAAGTGCTGCTCCACTAATGCCGAAGAGAATACGACGTTGATAACTGAGGACAGAAGTTGAAGAGTTTTCTTAGTGGAGTCTGTGTTTTTAGACTTAATTAGATTAAAGTCAGAAGTCTAGGATCGACTATTTTCAAATTAGCTCTTTTAGCCAAAATGGGGGATAAACAGATCTACAGGCTGGTTCTCATTAGTTTCACATAGGATATATATTACAAATAGTGACATTTATATTACAAGTTCAAAACATCCTGGATTGCCTTCAAAGTTTTTAGTCGGATGGCAGTCAACTTCTGCAATTTGTTGCCTGTCTTTTTCAGCTGATCCAGGGATGTTCTTGAGGTTCCTGCTGATGGCTTTACCCTCTTTGACTTTGGTCAACATCTCTTGTTTCTTTTGCTTCATGGCGTTAGGTATTTGGGCTAGGATGGACTCATGATGATCGATGGCAACCTTCACATTCTCTAGTTCTTTCTCGAGTTCGGCGCGCTTAGCTCTGGGTTGGTCCAGCTCTGGTTCAATCTTGAAAGTGGAGTTCTTCAAATCATCAATTAGTTGTGCTAGCTCTTTGGCCTCTTGTTTGTTGAAGTTCTTCTTGGCCAATAAAGCTTCACGATCAGCTAGGTTTCTCTAAGCCCTTTTCACTCTTGGAGCTTGATCCTCAATGTTGGACAAAGGTGTCAGAACTTTAGCAAGATTCGAAGGCAAGTTACCCTTAATGGCTAGGAAATTTTTTTTCTCACTAGATCTGCATCCTAGACCCAATTGGCTATATCTTTTTTAGCATTGGAAACATGTCTTTTAGCCAATTTTTTATCTCCTCTGACAAAGCTTCTTTGGAGGAGATGGCTGATGAGCTGATTTCATTGTTATCTATATACACATCAAAATTGAAAGAGTGGCTCAGAGCTGGTTCTATCTGAGGAGAAGGAATAGCTGATGATGCAACAATGATATCTAGTTGAATCGGCTCTAGACTTTCAACACTGGTATCTACAAGCACCAAGGAAAATTTTTCAATTCATATTTGTTGCAGAAGGATAAAATAAATATATGATTTTCTTACCATCTATTGTTTGCTGAACTGGGGAATTCACAGTCTAGGGTGTCAACATCAATAGGGTCGCCTTTGACTGATGGACTATTGATTTTCTATTCTTGCATGGATATTTCCTTAGGTAGCATCTAATGAGGTGGGATGATCAGGGAGAGATGAAAATTGAATGAAAAATCAAGAATTTTGAGGAGATACCTTGGCAGTATCAGGAGGTGAAGTGGAAGGATTCTCATTTTCTACTATTTTGGAAGCATCTGTTGTTTCAATCATAATCGGTTCCTTTGCGAGGTCAGCCGATGAAGGTCTGGTTGGTGCTGACGCAAATGCATGGGGCAACAGTTCATCACCCAGAGCCGATTGAGATGCAATGGTGGACAACTATAAGAAAAGGAATTGGATTAGAAATCGACCATCATTTTGGAAAGAAGATAGATTGTTTTACCTAAGCAGTTGATGGTCTTGTTCTATGAAATCTTTTCCTAGTGGTGGTTTTCTGGATTACCGCTTAAGGTGCTTTGCATTTTGAGGATTGATATGTTACAATTGTAGGAGCAGCCTGGGTTTTCATTAGCTTCTTCATTGTAGGTGCAGTTGATCCCAGTCTTGAGATTGGACATGGCGGATAATACTCTATGGCATGCCCTTTTCTGTCCACATTTGGGGGATTGAATTCAGCATCCTGCAAGGGGTTTCTATTAGATGAGTTGGCAGACATACTTTAGCAGATGATCTTTATGGAAAAAAGAATTAACTAGTTAGCTCACTGTCAAAAGCAAAATCTTCATCCAGAGCTATGTAGCTAGGATGGACTGGCCAATAGAAGAGATGTGAGTGCCATTCTTGCCACCAGGAATCATATAAATTTAAAGTAAAGGTGGCTATGGTCCATTCATGCAGAGAGAGGGAAGAAAGATTTGATCCTAACTGGAAAACTCTAGAAGCTTCCATTGCCTCACTGATGCCTTCTCTTAGTTTCAGTATATCTTTGAAAATAGCCAGGGGTAGTTGACTAAGACCAAATTGATGAGCTATGAAATAAGGGTTGTAAAACTCATAAGTTGGATGGTTGCCTAGAAGAAAAGAACCTATGGACATTTTGTCATGGCCATGACAAAATTTAGCTGGTAGAACACAAGGTTTGATGAAAGAATTAAAGATTACAGCTGCTATTTTGTCTGAGTAGCCTAATTCAAATCAAAATTTGAATGGGAAGACCAACTCATTATCCTCATCTTCATCATAGGGTAGCTAGGTCAGAATATTTGTATCAAGCCCTCTATAAAACTTCTTGAAGAGGTGGCCCACATCAACAACAATTGTTATGGCTGATGCAGCTTCACCATAGTTCATAAACTAGAATTCTTCCTTCTTTGCCTTTGTATTCCCCATCAAAGTTGGAGGAGGGAAAACTCAAATTCTGGAGATTTGGCTTCACAATCCTATGCATATACCGATTAAACCACATTTTCATTAACCACCAAGGGCCGCTAATGGTGTGCATTGCTTCATTCTTCAGTAGTTGGGCAGCCACCTGGTGCATCAAGCAATAAGCTGATCCTAACAAATATTTTCCATGAGGAATCTCAGCGCTTGCTACTAGATGCTCTGCCAAGAGTTTGTGGTTGTAAGTCGAACCACAAGATGACCTGTAGAGGATGAATCTTTATAACCATATGTTCAGAAAAGCCACATGTTCTTTTTCACTAATAGTCAATTCATTCCCAATGTGGTTCTAGATATAGCTTGCCCATCCTATGAAGTCTGATTTTTTGGCTAGTTTCTTCGACCCAGCACCTAAGAGTTCGTATGGCTACATTGGTCCTATTATTCTAAGGACATTAAACATGTGAACATCGGCCAAGGTAATAGTCATCAGACCATGACCAAAGATAAAGGCATTCAAGGTGTTGGACCCGAAGTAAGAAGCGACAATTAGGTGTGAATCATTTCTTCCATCCCAAACAGTGAAAGTGTCAGGCATTGGCTTAAATTATAAACTTCCCAATCTCTGCCCTTTTTGTCTGACACTATTCGGAACTAGTCTCTCCATCCCTTAGGCATTTTGGGCAAATTCCTAAAGGGATTTTTGGTGTTCCAAGAAGATAAATCTACCAAGGACTATCTAAAGGGAATTTGATCGGTTTCTTGATTGATAAAATCTGAACGATTAGTATCTCCCATGGGTCCAAGGTAATAAGCATTCAAAATACACAGGCAAAGGAATCAAAATTTCATTTTTCATTCCCTAAAAAGTCAGATGAGATAAACTTAAGGAATAGGAAATATAGAGCAGTTGATAGTTGAGAAGCATAAATTTTGAGACATACCTCAGGGATATAGTCGTTGGTCACCATTGTCGTTGGTCACCATTCTAAGAAAGGGTTGTAGAGGAGTGACTTGAAAAGTAGCCTAAGAAAAAGGGAGAAACTGCTAGGGTGGAGCTCTGGTGGTGGTGGCTTTGGTTGATAGGGCTTGTTCGAAGAAGAGGGGGAAGTAAATCGGCCGGGTGGATTGAAGATGATACTATTAGGATGTTATATAGAGTTTGGCCCTGAAAAGTCAGGAGTCATGCATTTGTTTTGGAATAGGTGGTTGCAACACGGTGAGCAGATGAATGAAATTTTAGAATAAAATCATGTTTATCCCAAAATTGGGGGCATGTGTTTGCACCAAAATTTTGAAAGGAGAGCACGGGAACTCAAAGTTTCTAGGATTGTGTTATCAGGGAATCGGTTGCGTAAAGATCGATATTAGCTGATTCAGATGCTGGTACTAGAATCGGCTCTTTTTGGATAACGTCAGCAGACGATGTCAATGGACTACAAGGAAAAATATGTCAGACTCTAGAAAGAAAAAGATTAGGGTCCAAGTTATTTTAAGTTAGGAATGTTTTCTTTTATTCTAAGAATTGTAATGAGTCATATTTGAGTAGGATTCATATTTAGGTTCTAGGCATAAATATTGGACTCCTGATTATTGTACAAGAAAAACGAGCAATCAATCAACACAATCTTTCTGGCTTTCACCATCGCATTAGGAATAGGAGTACTATAGATCTCGATGAGTTCTTCAACAAATAGGGCTACATTGACTGATCGACCTCTGGCTTGTCTGTGAGTACCATCACAACTTTTATTATTACTTGTAAGGCTACATCAGCCGATTGATCTCTTATGAGTTGTGTTAAAAGTTAGTTATCGATTTATATTGTTGTTTATAAGGTTGCATCAGCTGATTGATCTCTTATGAACCATAATATAGATCAAAGTTATCAATCTTATGTTAAATAACTTGTTGTTTAACACAATCTCACCAGCTATCGAATCTGCTAAGATTAGTAAGATTTTCCTTATTGTTTTTGGTTGATTCACCAGTTATCGATCTTGTTATGATTAATGTTTTATTAATTATAACAAATCACCTGATTGAGATAGAGATAGATTGGCACCATATCATTTTAATTGGTCATCCTTTGATTTGGTCATGCTTTAAATCTCATAATTGATGACTTAATTCCACTAGATCGGCTGTTTTATCTCTATTCCAATCAAACATAGTATGCATCCAAAGACATGGCTCAATCTTGAATAAACTCACTAGTTAATAAGATCTAATCTAATGACACTACCATAGCTGCATTGACCCGATCGAACCTCACTGGTAAGAATTGGGATTAGAGATTATCGATTAGTGGTTTTGTTCATGATTAAGACATGTATTGTGTTCGTTTGCTATGCATGCATCGGCTATTTTAGCCGATTCGCCTATGCTTTCACACATATAGCATGTTTTTCATGAACCTATCAATATATAGATGGTTTTACAGATTCTTTGGCTTTAGTTTATTATTATTATCATAGTTGTATCGATCCGATCGAACCTCACTATCGATGGTAACAGATTAGATTCAGGGCATTTGTAGATTCATTTGTACTAGACAGTCGATTTGTTCGCATATTATATCCTTTTTCATTAAACTTATTGGCTCAATGCTTTACACTAGTTATATCCATCTAGCTGATGACATTTCTTTATATTACTTATATTTGGGTGTATTGTACCTGTTCTATCTGGATTAATCAAATCATAATAAAATCGCTATGATCCATGAGTATCGGTTATTTTGAATTCATACCATCATCATTGATATTAGCTGATAATCTTTAATTCAACTGATCCTCGCTTTACTGATATGTTGGATATCGACTATTTAGTTGATAGCCCTATCGAATCGGCTGTTTAGCCTACATATTTGGAATTGTCTGGAGCAACATCGACATGTTCTTCCTTAAACTACTGATAAGATTTTCTCTCCTTGTCAATTGTAGGTCAAATTGACTAGCACACCATTGGGTTTTTAGAATTGACTAGTCTTATGTTGAAGCCAAGCAAATCTCCAATCTCATTCCATTCAGATCACCTGGCTTGTTGTGTGTTGATTGCATCGCCATGTTTTTGCAACAACAACAACCAATTGCACCCACTCCTTGACAAGGAAGAAGAAGATCCAAAAATGATGGTCGAAGATGATGGTTGGGAAGAGGAAGAAGTGGATCTAGAGGATGAGGATGATGCTATCTTCGACCTCGACAGTGAGCATGCTAAAGAATAGAGCCATTTGGCAACTAGTTTGAAGCACTAGTTATATCCCTGCTATTTATGTAACGGACTTGTAGTTTGAATTTCAGTACTGATGACGTAACTTCGATGTAATATTGGCACTTTGCATATTGTGTCATTATGGGTTGAGCTTTGATGAAATTCTAGTTTCGTTTTACTAGTGAAATATGACATGCATGTTAACACATTGCGAGCACTGATAATTGATCAAATTGGTGATATCATGTTGTGAGAATGAATTATTATGCCTCTAGTTTTATTGTATGAATTTAAGATTCTCTCCAGTAATATCGGTTTGGCATGATTACACAATTCATCTACAATCTCTTGACATTAACCAATAATCACTTATTGTTGCAATTTTGCAGATGACTCGCACTCGTGCTGGGACAGGCACCAGCCAAGGTGGCAATGATGGTGATTTACCACCACCACTGTCACCTTCTGCAAATGAGTTCTTCGTGCAATTTCAGGGAAATCAAAGAGCTATGGAAGAGACACTTCGCCTCATTGCACAGAACACCGCTCACGCCCACCAGCAACATCAAGGGCCAGAACCAAATCAGTATAGTTTATTCAAGGACTTCTAGGACACCAAGCCTCCTATCTTCAAAGAGGCTGAAGAACCGCTCTAGGCGGATGAATGGCTAAACACTATCAAGTAGAAGTTATGTCTGTTGAGGGTTACTAAGCATCAGAAGGCCGAGTATGCATCTCATCAACTACAGGGACCACAGGGATATGGTGGATCCATTTCCTATCATCTCTACCTACCAACTCATAGGTCACATGCAAGTAGTTCAAGTTAGCCTTTAGGGGACATCACATTCCCCTAGGGCTAATGCGCATGAAAGCTGTCGAGTTCATGAGGCTTACTCAAGGGGCCAAAACCTTTTATCAAGTACATGCATGCCTTCAATAATCTATCAAGAGAGGTCTTGGCACCAAACTAATGAAGACCATGGCCTACTCAAGGTGTGCTATGTACAATGAGTTTGTCAGCGATGCCCTAACCCTAGAGAATCATAATAACTTACATGCAACAGCAAAGGGCTACAAGAGAGCAGCTGAGGTAGGTGCCTCAGGATCATCCTAGTCTAGAGCTCCAGTGGTAGCTAGGCCACAATTTTGTCCACCAGCGCCTAAGTTTAGGCCTCCTCCGCCAAAAGCTCAGGCTAATTGCCCCCAAAAGACATTTCGCAGGGCATTCGCCATTGCCATACCTAAGGGCAACATAGGCCAAGGAAGCTCAGCAGGACCAAGGAACAACCAGCCATGCTTCAACTACAATCAGTTGGGCCATTGGTCCAAGTTGTGTCCCCATCCCAAGAAGAATAGCAATCAAAGCTAGGGTAATCAAAAATAGGCAAATCCAAAAGCACATCCTAGATACGTGCATTATATAGTTGTGAAAGAAGTCCCTGCAGGAGAAGTTGTCACCGCCAGTATGTTTCTTGTTAACAAACATCTAGTCATTATTTTATTTGATTCTAGAGCTTCTCATTCATTTATGAGCCAAGTATTTGCATCTAAGTATGATCAGAAAATAATTGAGGTAAACAAGGGTGGTTATAGTATAAGTTCAGCTGGGACTACTATCTCTACAAATCAAATAGTCAGAGATGTGCTCATCTCGATACAAGAGGAGTACACAATGGATATGATAGTATTGCCTAGATTAGCCATAGATGTGATCTTAGGCATGAGTGAGATGAGTGACCATGGAGTTCTCATTAACACATCCACTCGAACAATCATGTTGAGGGAACCTAAGGGGGAGGGTGCTTTTCTAGTGCCACTTCCCAGAAGTTTTGATTTCTAAAACTTGTCTTGTGCTATCCAAGACACTACCCTCTATGATATTCCAGTGGTTTGCGAATTTCCTAATGTATTTCTAGATGAATTGTCGGGTTTACCGCCTTATAGGGATGTGGAATTTAAGATTGAGTTAGTGCCAAGGTATGGCATGTATCTCAAGAAGACCCTATAGGATGCCACCAAATGAGTTAGTTGAACATAAAATTCAGCTAGAAGAACTTTTGGACAAAGGACTCATTCAACCTAGTTCGTCTCCATGGGGATGTCTAGTTTTATTTGTAAAAAAGAAGGCAAGTCCTTGAGAATGTGTGTGAATTATAGGCTACTTAATGCTGTGACCATTAAGAATAAGTATCCTTTGCCTCGTATCGATATCTTGTTTGATCAACTAGCAAAAGCAAATGTATTCTCTAAGATTGACTTGAGGTCCGGCTATCATCAGATTAAGATCAGGCCAGAGGATATACCTTAAATAGCTTTCTCAACTAGGTATGGATTATATGAGTATTTGGTCATGTCCTTTGGGCTGACAAATGCTCCTGCCTACTTCATGTATTTGATGAATTCAGTATTCATGCCCAAGCTTGACAAGTTTTTGGTTGTGTTTATTGATGATATCTTAATTTTCTCAAAGAATGAGGCAGATCATGTAGAGCATCTGAGAGTTGTTTTGTCTAGAATTGAGGGAACATAAGTCATATGCCAAGTTCAGCAAATGTGAATTCTTGTTGAGCAAAGTACCTTTCTTGGGTCACATCTTATCTAAAGATGGAATTTCTGTAGACCCATCTAAAGTACAAGAGGTCATGGATTGGAAGGCCTCGACTTCGGTTCATGAAGTTCGGAGTTTTCTAGGCCTAGCAGGTTAATATCATTGTTTCATTCCTAAAATTTTCCAAGATAGTAAGCTCATGACCAGACTACTCTAGAAGGATGAAAAGTTCAATTAGACTCTGGAGTGTGAAGCCACTTTTCACACCCTACAGACTTTGCTAACTATAGCTCCTGATCTAGCACAACCCAATATTGAAAAGCCTTTCAATGTGTGTCGATGAAATATGGTCGGCAGTCTACCTAGGGGTATGCACAAGGTAGTAGATTATCGGTAGACAGATGCGCAAGCTACAAACAAGATGGTGACGTAAGACAAACATGAGGTTTTATCCAGGTTCGGCCACCGTGAAGGCATAATACCTATGTCCTATGTCTGATTGTATTGCTGTATGTCAATGAGAGATGTTTTTAGAGCGGTCCCTTACCCACCTTATATAGTCTGGGGGGCGGGGTTATAGATCTGGAAACTAATCCTAACCAGTTACAATTGCCATAGGTGGCCGGATAAGGATTCCTATTCTAACTGACCAGGATCTTGCTTGATCTCCAAATCTGCCTTGATTCCTTACACGGGACTCCGAACAGATTGGCCTGAGCCACACGTCGTCTTTAGTGGGCTAGACCCCCTGGTTCGGGCTGGCCCAAGCCTAGCCGTAAGGGTATAGGGGTTAATACCCCCACAGCTAGTCCCCGAGCACCATGTATTATGCTGTGACACATTGTTCGATCTCCTTCGGCTAATGCGATCCGTCTTCATGTCATCTCCAACTAGTTGAAACATTGACCAAGCAAATGTGCCAGTATTCTGATCAGAACAGAAAGTAGTAGACCATGATTATAGCCAAAGATTTTGGTTGTCCAAAAAATGCATGATGCTCTAAAGAAAAAAGAAAAAGATTTCTTTCCTGATGAAGTGTGCCCACTTGTATTTCTAAAAAAATGTAAGTGACCCTTGTACAATAGTAGTTATGGCCAACAGTTAGAGCACAGGGGTCAATAAAATAAGCACATTGACCGCAAGGTGAAGTGTGCCCACTTAGTCCCCGAGCCTAGGAGTAGGTGATATAGGCACGTGGTGCCAGGGTCTAAAAAGAATTCCCACTAAAGTTGAGAATCCAATCGTTGTACAAGTAATACGAGATGCACCGGCAGGTGCATCGTACCAATGTAGTCCCCGAGCTTGCTGGAAGGCAAGGTATCAGCCTTGTAGCAAGGTCTAAATAAATGCCTCTCAACTGTATGTGAGTACAAATCACATGTAGCCGAGGAGAGCGGTCTCCGAGAAATGTTAGGAGAGTGGTCGGGGCAGTCCCCGAGCACGATGGTGGTCTAGACAGTCCCCGAGCACGATGGTGGTCTGGACAGTCCCCGAGCACGATGGTGGTCTGGACAGTCCCCGGTCATGATGGTGGTCTAGACAGTCCTCGATCACGATGGTGGTCTGGATAGTCCCCGAGCACGATGGTGGTCTAGACAGTCCCTGAGCACGATGATGGTCTGGATAGTCCCCGAGCACGAGAAGTGTGGCGAAAAACCCCATGCCACTTGTACTATTATTTTTTGTATTTATTTATTTACTTGCTCTGTCAAGTCCAATCTGACACATCTGGTCAAAGAAGTAGATGGGTATAGCACATCATACTGCCTTTTTGTCTTTTCAAGCAAACAATTGTGTGGCACCTATAAGTAGGTGCGTCAGCGTGGGCCCTCCTGCACTGGCAACGAAGAGGCGCATATATTGGCATAGATCTCGAGGCTATGAAAACAACCGTCTATGGCGCGTGCGCATATCTCCCAAGAATCTCAAGCAGACGAAACGGCATAACTCTTGGGTTAAATATAGTATAAGATAGGTAAGTTACTTTTTACTGAACCCCATTGCCATTCACAGCCGTAGCCATCTTCTTCCTCTCGCCAACCCTAATACCTCTGAAATTACCACCAACCAATCCTCCATCATTTCCTCGTTCATCAACAAGGCCAGAGTCATGGTGAAAAGTGATGCATAGAAGAAAGCAGGAGTCATGGCGAAGGAGTGGTGGAAATCGAGAAGCAACAAGCAAACCATTGAAGACCTCATCACCATGGGGGTACTCCACAACAAGGAGCTCGCAGGATGGCATGCGTCAGAGGGCGAGGGATACCCCGATCCATAACCAGGTGAGATCATGGTGTTCGAAGACTTCTTTAAGCGGGGATTTGGGGTTCTGGTACATCCTTTTCTTTAGGAGCTCTGTCTTTACTACGAGATTGGGATTTGCAATCTGCATCCCAACTCGATCTTCCTTGTCGCCACTTTCATACATCTTTGTGAGGCATATGGCGACTTCCAGCCCCATTTCAATTTTTTCTGCCATCTTTTCTGTCTACTGGAAGGAAGCGGCGGTTCGAAGATAGACGAGGGTGTGTACCTCAACCTCCATGATGGCATGAAAGCCCAATACCTGCACTACCCATGGAACACATCGCTAGATGACTGGTACAAGAAATGGTTCTACATCCATGAAGAGCCGAACACGATTACATTGTGCGACATGGGGTACATTCTGGAGAAGAGGACAAGCTGGTCAGAGAAGCCCGAGCACCTAGGAACAAATTCCAAAAATATTTGGAATGATCCCATGGAAAAAACTAGATGGTCCAAGCATGGTCAGGGAACTTCATCAGCCGATGGATCTAGCCCTACCAGAGGAGAGTACATCCTGGCTTTGAATATCAAGGTAGCGCGGACCCTGACAAGGACGAGGTAGGAGGTGCTTGACAAAATCGAAGTCAAAGCCAGAATTGAAGAGCTATTTAACTTAGCTGATCCAAATTATGTCAGATTGAATGACATCGAGCATGCTTTCAAGCTTGCCTAACCTCCCCCAAAGGTAACTATCTTGCCCTGTAGCCATAGTTTTATATTGTGGTAGGATAAGTGGAAACTTACTGTGTTCACCCATTTTTGTTACCTAGGTTAATGATTGAGATAGAGCGATAGTGTTTATGTTGCCACCCCCTAGACTGGAGTGGCCATAGGGAGCTGGCCCCACCACCCAGACCAGCGTCGAGATCGAAGACGAGGACGTCGACTGTGCGGTGCTCGAAGCTAGAGAGGAGGCAGCGGCCCTAGCCATTGGTAAGCAGCCAGCTGCCCCCAAATAGCCGAAGAAGAGATTAACAACCACCCTGCTCACCGGGGGGGCGCTAAGTATTAATGAGCCCGAGGGGGGCCCAAAGGAGAAACTAGCCAGCAAGCATTGATAGGCGATTTTTGCCTAGTTGGATGATGACACAGAGGAGGGAGAGGATGCAGACACCTTTTGACTTGTCCCTCAAAAGAGGAGGAAACAACTGGAGTCGATGGAGCAGGGTGTCTCCTCTGCACCTATGGGACCCACATTGTCGACGGTGGTGAAGGATGTAGCCGGGTCGACCTCAGGAGTACCTAGGCAAGGAACATGACCGACGATGGGAGCAACAACCCGACCAAGCACACCACCGACCACTACAGCGCGAAGGACAAGCGGCAGAGTTGTCGGGCACCAAGGCCTAGTGATAGTGCTGGATGTAGAGGGAGACCAGGAGTCACCCGCACAGCACGTGGAGCAAGTGCGGCCGAAGAGACAGCGCCTTCACCACATCATTCAGCGCTTCTAAGATGTAAGTATTTGTAACCTTATTATAAGTTAGCAATTTGCAATGAATATGGTTGCCTTCTAAACTTTTCTCGGATGTACTAGTTCGGTGTCCACAGATTGTTCCGGACCAGCTAGCCAGAAGTTTCATGGCTCCACCAACAAGTTCAGAGCAGACTGCCCAGCAGCCGGTCACCGAGGAAGCCATAGTAGAAGATCCATCAGGGGCCTCAGCAAGGGAGCAGTCAGACAACAGTCCCCGAGTAGGTGGTTGAGGGGCCAACTGAGCCGGGCATGAGTGCTCTAAGCACTAGACCTGCTGAGGGCAATACTTCAGCATCGAGGGTGATGGAGCAGACCGAGGAGCAACAACTGGAGGTTAGAGCACAGCCCACATTCACCGACGCTGAAGCCCATGGAAAGGCTTTGGTGATCACAGAAGCTGCTGACGCTGGACCAGCACCAAGACCCAAAGAAGAGCCCAAAGAGGACGAAGTGGAGAAGGTCCTAGGCCATCCGTAGGACAAGCGACAACATGTGTATGTGTCCTATTGGTAGAACGACCAATGGGTTGTCCATGAGGAAATCCCAGAGGTTGAAGAGACCAAGAAAGTTGGACGGGCGGCGAAATGGTTGGTGATGGAAGTGCAGGTAAGCTTTGCTTCACCCCCTGATCTCGCTGTCTAGTCGCAGCTGTCTTACTTAGCTATCTACACATAGGACTTAATGAAGACCACAAGGTACCACAAGAAATGCTTCGACCAGATCAAGGGGATCGCTGCTAGCAACAAGGAGCTAACGGTGGAGCTGGAATGCTTGTGCCAGCAACTTGAAGCCACCAACCATGAAAGGACGGTGCAAGAGTCCCAGAACCAGAACCTGGTTGTCCAGCTCAATAATAAAGAGTGGGAAAAGACAAGTAAGTAGCCACTTTATCACAATGACTACTGACAAGTGCTGTTGCGTTGTTGGTAGTAACAATTGTAGTGCAGGCTTAGAAGCCGAAGTGGTCCATCTCCGAGAGGAGAACAGTCATGCGGTTGTGGAGTGTGATCGCCTAAAAGAGGACAATAGAAAAGTAGCGCAAGACCAGTCGTAGCTCTGGGACCACATGACCAAGATGATAGAGGTGTTGAAAGGTAAGTTCTCCAAACCCCTTTGCCCATTTTTGTTGCCTACCGTAGTTTGGCGTAATATAGCATCTTAACAGCATGTACGGTTTGCAGTTATAAAAATCAATGCGAAGAAGCATCTGGAGGCCGTGAAAAAAGACTGTGATGACTGGAAAGCGTAGTGCTAAGAGATCACCAAGGATCATGAAACCTTGAAACACCGGTGCTAGGAGGTGAAACGACCTGATTTCCACGAAGGGAAATCCACAGAGTCGTAGTGTAATAAGACCGTTGTAGATCATATTACCCAAATTTCTAGCCAAATACCACATCCATACAATGATAATATTAGAGTACAAATAGTGCAGAATTACATAATTTATTACATCAGCCGCATTGGCGGAATCAAAAGTAGCATTCATTTAGAACAACTTGAAGATAAGATCGCCAAACTCGAGCGTAGGCACGAACCCCTCAATCGTCAAACTCCTCGGAGCGATACTCCTCAGCAGAACCTGTGTGCTAAAATATATCAGTACGATTCATACTGGCCACTCCCAGCCTATGAGTATTGCTTTGTGGAAATTGGATGCAAGTTGGATATAATCAATAGGAACCTATGAGGCTAGGGTTTCCTAAGCAATAGCATATCAAGTATATAATAATAGTTGGTCAAGTTTTAACACCATTCCCACACATATTCCACCCCATTCCCTTTCTAAAGCCAGGTTTCGATCCTGGGATCGATACACCACCATCTCCACATCATCACCACATCACCACCATACCATCACTGAGTCGATAGGCCGACTCCCTCTCAGCACTACCTCAAGGTCCGTAGCCCCTGGCTATGACCGACACTCTCTCATGGGGGAAGAAGAGAAGGACTCATCTCACTATCTAGTTTAAGCAAAACCTAGGAGACGTCCATAGCCGACAAGTCAGCACATGTATCGATCGATCAACCATACACTCTTCAGAGGTTTTACATAACCACAAGATTCGCCTTCCTCGCTGACCGTCATCAACTAGGCTGATTCTGGCCGCTTGCTAGCCTAGGATAATGCCACTCTACCATTCAGCCCTAGTATACCCCAAGTCCTAGTCTGGGGTGGCTGAAACTGTGAGTCATGAGCTGGGTCCACAAGGTCTCCATGAAGTCCCAGAAGGGTGTGGGGGAATCCTCCAGTGCCCTATACCTCCTTACACTATCCGCTATCAACCTAGCAGTAGTGGCAATATACTACCAAGTAGTCCAGCCATCCCGCACCATATAGGGCGAGTGGTACATAAGGCTTCCTGGTGAATCTGAGTACAAGTAAGTCCTTAGGGATGACCAAGCTAGAATGTCTTCATCAGGGTTTCCATTTACCGTGCCACCTACAGCACCTCCACCCCTGGGCTCCTCCCATCATAGGTTCACACCTGGGACCACCTCATATACCCTTTACCCACCATAGGTATCCATTTATAGGGGGTGCCTAGGTAGCACCACATGGCAAGACTTGCCCCAGGCTCATCGTATACTCCAACTTGGTCGACACAACCCTCACCATCCACACACCCAAGTCACACACGCAGCACTCTCCCCATAGTCCAAATAACACCAGTTTCCACCACGCATGTAGTATAATCATAGTAGAAGTATAAGTAATGAAATATATAGCAGTAAGCATGAGTCTAGCCTAATAGCAGGGTATGTAGGGGTAAGGTTGCGTTAAGGTAAAGGCCTTTAAGTAAGCATACTACCATGCAAGTCCTATCATAATATGACTATAGCAATAAAGTAAAGCAATAGCAGTTCTATATTAGCCATGCATAATAGGTGCTATGAGATTAGGTGGGATGTCGCACCTTCAATGTAGTCATCTCCGTTCTCCTCACGGTACTCATGATCCTCGTCCGTCTGGTTCTCCTCCAATTCTGCAACGATCGTATTATAGTCACGTTAGCGACGTCTATAGAATAGCACAAAGAAGCAATGAAAATTCAAAAGAACCAAATGCACTCAAACATGGGTTCATTGTGTAAAGCTCGATTTTAGATGAATTTTGGTCCTGGTTTTGTATTTTTCTAAGGTCGTATGAATTAGTTATGAATTTCCGAAGTTTAAATCATTTCTGAAAATGGAAAAGGCTGAATTAATCCTGGGCTGACACGTGTCACACTGTGACTGGTCCATGTGGCATGCTGACGTCAGCAAGATGTCATCATCTCGGTTCTGAGCTGATAGGTGGGGTCCTAGCTGACGTCAGCATGACATCATCAACGTCATCAGTTCCGACAGGTGGGTCCAGGGGCTCTTAGGGTCACTAACATGTGGGTCCGATCAGAGTCAATGTCAAGTCAACAGGCGAGTCAACAGGTCAATGGTTAGGGTCACTAACGTGTGGGGCTAGGGCTTGCTGACGTCAGTAGCTGATGTAATCGTGACATCAGCATGACATCACCCCGGCTGTTGGCTTCTGACGTGTGGGTCCCACGTGATGTCAGCATGATGTCACCATCTGACATGTGGGTCCAGAGTGTCTATGCCACTAACATGTGGGGCTAGGTCAATAGTCAATGTTGACTGGTCAATGGTCAACATGGACCAGGGTCCAAACTAGGCCGGTTGGGCCTGGATATGGGCTGGATTTGGGCTGGGCTCATCTCGGACACGTGGCATGCTGTGGCGCAACCACGTCATGACCTTGGGCCTTCACTGGGCTGTGGTCTATAGCTCATGGTCCACGATGGAATTAGGAGCGCTAGTCCATGGACCGTAGGTAGGTCTATGGTGGACCGCGTCCACCCTTCTCTTCTCTCTCTATGGTCCACGTGCACCAAGTGCATGTGTGTGTGGTCGGCGAGGGGAATTTCCCCTATTTCCTCTCCTGGCATACTCCCACTAACGGCAAGCACCCGGTGAGCCTTGCCAGCGGTGCTGGTGTGTGATTGAAGTGGGTGAAAGCTTCGCTGAGCCTCGGCGTCCTCATTGGTGGGGTTAACATGGCATGCGGGGTCTCATGGTGTGCCGGCCACGGCGGTGGTCTTCCGGGCATGACGGCGGCATCGGTGAGGTGGCTATAGCCTTGAAGAGGCATCTCGGTGGTGCGTGTGACCTTCATGATGGTCCAACGGGCTTGTCGGGTAGGTCGGAAGGTCTTCTAGAGCCCCCGGTGGCTTTGGCCACGGTGGCGGCTAGATCCGGCCATGGCGGCGGTCCGGTCGTGAACAGCACAGGCTCGCAGGAGCACTATGGGGCACTGGTGGGGCGGTCTCGTCGTGGTCGCGGAGGTGCGCATGAGTGCAAGTGTACCCAGAGGCCGGAGACGGCCTTGGCCTACGCGCTCCTGATGTGGAGCACCATGGCCAAAACACGTGAGGTCTGGCGACGAGTAGGGGAAAGACTGGGGGGGCTCACCATTGGTGTCGTGGGAGATAGGGTGGTGATGTAGTGGTGGTTCGAGGCCATGTAGCTCTAGATGCAATGCAGTGCTACTGTAGCCGATCGTGGCGTCGGCACCTGCTCCGGTGGCTTTGGAGGTGCTTCGATGGCGCCTCCTTCTTCCTCCTCCCTCTCCCTTCCTTCCTCCTCGCCCTTCTGCTCTCTTGGCTTGGGTGCATAGTGGATAGCCACAAAGTGGCGGCGGGGCGTTGAGAGAGCTCAGGGGCTCCCGGGGCTAGGGCTTTTATAGCTGAGCTCAGCCATGGAGCTCGGTGAACGGCGGATGGAGACCGAGGGTGATCAAAGGCGTGGGCTTAGCATCCAACGACCCGTGCATGGTTGCGTGGGCACGGCGCCAAGGGGACAAGACCAAGAGATTCGCGTGACCCCCTGGCCCGCACCTGCCACACCGGTCGAGGCTCGGTCGGAGGAGTGATCGGCATGGGGGAGGAAGACGACACTATGGCTGGGGGTGGCTGACATGTGGGGCCCATGTGGCAGCGGCTACAGGCGAGGTGTGAGCGGCGTGCGGGCGTGAGCGGTGTGCGGGCTGGCTGCATGGGCCACACGCGGTTAGGCCAGACCTACTTGTAGCCTGCTCACATGGGCCAGCAGAGGGGGTGAAGTGGAGGGCTGGGCCGGTGGTTTGGTCGTGCGGGTTGGGCCGTCCTGCTGCATGAAGCTGGGCCAGTGAGGCTGCTTCTTCTTTTCTTTTTCTTTCTGATTTGTTTTTCTTCTCTATTGTTTGAATTCCAATTTGGTTTGAAATTTGAATTCCAAATTAGTGCACCTAATTCTTTGGAGTTTTAGATGTGAGGCCCACAACATTCTTTTATATATATTAGGAATTTATTTAGCTATTTTGTGTAACAACATAGGTGTAGTTTTGTTATACACAAATGGAAATAGTTTTCTTTTTAAACATTTATTCTTTAGGTTTATGGTGTGTTTCTTTAAAGGAGGTTTTAGGCATTACATAAAACAGATGAAAATCCAAATCACCATTTTAGTTAACAATGTATGCAATGCTTCATTTGTCAGTATTTAAATAAACATGATTAACAATGGCATGCCATGCTTGTGTGATGACTTAGGTTGGGGTTAGACCTAATGCATCTCTTAGGTTCGGTTTCTATACATGACACTCATCAACACATGGGAGTTTTTAGGAAAATTTTTGTAGTTGGTATTTTTGGTGTATGGATTTTTGGGTTGTTACAGTCCTACCCCCTTAACAGAATCTCGTCCCCGAGATTAAAGCATAACGTACTCTTCGAAGAGGTAAGGATATCGTAGCCGGAGGTTAGACTCTTTCTCCCATGTTGCTTCTCTCTCGGTGTGGTTGCTCCATTGGATCTTGCACATAAGAATGGTTTTGCTTTGGGTCTCTTTGGTATCTCTTCCTAGAATTCTGATAGGATGTTCTTTATACTCAAGTGTATCTTGAATGTCAAGCGTATTAGTTGGAACTACTTCATCGGGCACTCTCAAACACTTGCGTAGCTGTGAGACATGGAATACGAGATGTACACCCATCAATTCCTTGGGTAGCTCAAGTTTGTAGGCGAGCTTTCCAATCCTCTTGCAAATCTTGTATGGGCCAACAAATCTAGGGGCAAGCTTTCCTTTCACATGGAATCTAACAGTTCCATGTAGCGGGGATACCTTGAGATAGACAAAATCTCCCACATTGAACTCAAGTTCTCTTCTCCTTTTGTCAGCATAGCTCTTATATCGACTTTGAGCAATTCTCAAATTCTCCTTCACTTGTGCAACTCCTTTTGCATCTTGAATCTTAGCAGAGTTAAAGAATGATCTTTCTCCCGGTTGGGACCACATCAAAGGTGTCTTACAAGGTCTACCATATAGAGCTTCAAATGGTGACATCTTGATACTAGCTTGGTAGCTGTTGTTGTAAGAGAACTCTGCATAGGGTAGGCATTTCTCCCAATCAGAGCCATAATTCAGTACACTAGCATGAAGCATGTCTTCTAAGATCTAATTTAATCATTCTATCTGTCCATCTGTCTGTGGGTGATAAGCGGTACTGAAATCAAGTTTGGTTCCAATGGACTTGTGTAGAGCTTCCTAGAATCAGGACACGAACTGAGGACCATGATCAGATACAATACTAGAGGGAGCTCCATGCAGTCTAAGAATATGCTCAACATATAGATCTGCTAATTTTTCAGCATTGGTCTTGGTCTTAACTGGTACAAAGTGAGCAATCTTGGTCAAACGATCGACAATCACCCAGATGGAATCATTGCCTTTCTGTGAATGGGGCAATCCAACTATGAAATCCATGGATATGCTCTCCCACTTCCACTCGAGAATGTCAAGAGGCTTTAACAA
This sequence comes from Miscanthus floridulus, assembly GCF_019320115.1. Classification (NCBI taxonomy): domain Eukaryota; kingdom Viridiplantae; phylum Streptophyta; class Magnoliopsida; order Poales; family Poaceae; genus Miscanthus; species Miscanthus floridulus. The sequence goes on along the minus strand of NC_089591.1, from coordinate 23,019,185 downwards.
TCTTGCAGGCCTTTGATGTTCAGCCTTGACTCTATTACAGGTGTCACATCGTGCCACATGTCCCGTAATGCTTGTCTTCATGCCTTTCCACCAAAAGTGTTTCTTCAAGTCTTGATACATCTTTGAACCCCTAGGGTGTATACAGTACTTAGAATCATGAGCTTCTGACAGAATTTCCTCTCGCAGTGCTAGGATCGGAAGGGACACAAATTCTATCCTTGAACCAGATGGTTTCTTGTTCATCTTCTTGGTGGTTGGTCTTGTAGCCTAGTTTCATCAGACCATAGAGATATTTGATCTCTTCACAACTTTTCTGAGCTTGACGGATGTGATCTGTGAGATCATACTGTATGCGAAGCTCATTCAACAAGCCATGTGGTAGTATCTCTAGTTGCAATTCATCAATCTCTTCCTTGAGCTCAGGTGGTATGGATTTTAGTGATCAAAGTGTGATAGTAACTCTTGCGACTAAGAGCATCTACGACTACATTAGCTTTTCCTAGATGATAGTGAATTTCCAGGTCATAGTCCTTGATCAACTCTAGCCATCGGCGTTGCCTCATATTCAAATCTTCTTGAGTGAAAAAGTACTTCAAGCTCTTGTGATCGGTATAGATATCACACTTGTTGCCTATCAAGTAGTGTCTCCAGATCTTCAAGTCATGCACAACTACTGCTAACTCAAGATCATGAGTAGGGTAATGGTTCTCATGTTCTTCTAGCTATCGAGACGCATATCCTATCACTCTTCCATCTTGCATCAGTACATAACCAAGTCCTTGACGGGATGCATCACAATAGACCACGAAATCTTTGCTGATATCAGGCAATGCTAGCACAAGAGTTGTGGTAAGCTTCTGTTTCAATTCCTAGAAGCCTTGTTCACACTCAGGCGTCCATTCAAACTCCTTAGTCTTCTTCAGAAGGTTGGTCATTGGATGGGCTATCTCGGAGAAGTTTTCGATGAATCGGCGATAATATCCAGCCAATCCCAAGAAACTTCTAATTTCTATCACATTACGGGGTTGATCCCACTCTTTCATAGCTTCAATCTTGGCTGGGTCAACTGTGACACCTTCAGTTGATAATACATGGCCCAAGAAGGCAACTTTCTGTAGCCAAAATTCACATTTGCTGAACTTTGCGTAGAGCTGATGTTGGGCTAGTTTCTCAAGCACCATTCTCAGATGATGTTCATATTCTTCAGCGGTGGATGAATAGACAAGGATGTCATCAATGAATACTACCACAAACTTATCTAGTTCATCCATGAAAACCTTATTCATCATGTTCATGAAGTATGTAGGAGCATTTATGAGTCCAAAGGACTACCACGGTGAACTCAAACTGCCCATACCTAGTCACGAAAGTTGTCTTCAGGATGTCACTCTCTCGAATCTTCATCTAATGATAGCCAGATCTGAGATCAATCTTGGAGAAATACTTGGCACCTCGAAGCTGATCAAGCAGATCATCAATCCTTGGCAGGGGGTACTTGTTCTTGATGGTGACTATGTTCAGGTTCCTGGTAAACAATGCACATTCTCATTGAGCCATCCTTCTTAACAAACAGAACAGGGGATCCCTAGGGTGAAGCACTAGGTTTGATATATCCCTTCAAGATGAGCTCATCAAGCTATTTCTTGAGCTCGACCAGTTCATCAACGGACATACGATAGGGTCTCTTGGCAATAGGTCCCATTCCTGGCAAAAGATCAATGATGAACTATATATCATGGTCTGGTGGCATACCCGGTAATTCTTCAGGGAATACATCGAGATAGTCTCTGACCACAGGCACATCATGAACTATCTTCTCCTCTTTCTAGTGATTCTGAACTGGCTTTAAGGGCACACAAGATAGAAGTAGATTTTTTGGACTGGGGTTCACATCTAATGACTTGGCCTGATGGGTGGGTCACTTGGACATATCTAGGTGAACATGATATGATACCTCGGTGAATGGTTAACCAATCCATACCTAAGATGACATCTAGGTTTATGGAAGGTAACAGGGTTAGGTCGGCTTTAAAGATAAGACCCTCAATGGTAAGACTCACTCCCTTATAGATGTGGGTGCATTTTAGGTCTCCTAAAGGTGAGCTGGTGATGATAGGCTTCTCGCATGGGGTTATAGGCAGGTCATGCTCTCATGCAAACTTGGATGATATGTAAGAACAAGTTGCTCTAGAGTCCAATAGAACTGATGTAGTATTGCCATTAACTAAAAACATACCATACACAACGTCAGGGGCAACCCATGCTTCCTTGGTGTCCAGATGGTTGAGACGTCCACTGAGTAGTAGATCCCTTGAACTGAGACTTCTGAGCAGTTGAGTTCTATGGGCACTCAGCGGCTTTGTGACCTGGTTGGCCACAAGCAAAGCAGGTGAAAGGCGTATCACCTATAGGGGTTGGTGCAGGTGCCTTCCAGTTTCTAGTGCTTGGTGTGGAGCGGTTCTGTGCTGGGTGTTCATTCACTGAGCGGGAACAGTTGAAATGGTCCTGAGTGTTGCGGTCCTGAGCATAACAGTCTCGGGTGTAACGATCCTGAGCAGGACAGGAGTATTTGGCGATGTAGCCTCCACTACCCCAACTCGATCTAGGGTTGTCATCCCTGTTGTGGTGAGAGCGTTCCCTAGATGGTACATCTCTGTGGAACCTCTTGTGATCACGGCCATGGAAGGACTCCTCAGGCTTACGCTTCCTGTCCCTGTACTCCTCTCCAGCTTCCGCATGGTCCTTCTCGATCTAGATGCAGCGATCCACCAGAGCACGCAATGTGTTACTCTCAATACTGCCAAACTTCAGCTTGATGTGCGGGTTAAGTCCCTTGCGGTAATAGTATAGCTTCTCCTTCTCAGAGTTCACAACATAGGAAGGTGCATAGCGTAGAAGGTTGGTGAAACGAGTAGTGTACTCAGTCACCCTGTCCTTTCCCATCTTGATGTTGCGGAACTCCTCAGCTTTGGCCTCCATGATACCCTTGGGAATGTGATACTTAGTGAATACTTCAGGCAAACTCATCCCATGAGATGTTAGCAGGATCCTCATGGGAATCACTGAAACTGTCCCACCAGGTGCGTGTTGCACCTATGAGCTAGTGTGCGGCTGCTCCAACACACTCATCGTCGGTGAAAGTAGTGAGGTCAAGCTTCTTCTCCATCTCCTTGAGCTAGTCATTTGCTACAAGCAGGTTAGGGTTGGTGCCATCATAGGTAGGTGGCCTTAGCTTCAGGAATACTTCTAGCTTCCTTTGGAAGTCATTCTGCTGACCTCCCTAGCGATGGTTTGCTCTGTTAACCAGAGCTACAAGAAGTTGGGTCTGTTGTGCCATCACTTCTGCTAGGTTTGGTGGTGGTGGTGGAGGAAGGTTCTCCTCAGGCGGTGGGGTATTCTCTAGGTTGAAGGGTATCCCTCCATGTCCACGGCCACGGCCACAGCCACGGTTGTTGCCACCACGCCCCCCATTTGGTTCGACTAGTTCGGGGGTGGGTGCACGTCCATGGTTCATTAGGCGATTAGATCGGTGGTTCAAGCATCTGCAACACGGATCATAGAGAATTTAGTGTTTGTGCCATAAGTGCTTATAATTCAATATGATTACATGATTTTGACGATTTAAAGAAAAACATTTATACTATCCAACACTCATTACAAAGAAGCAATAAGATTCATAAGATGCAATAAGATCCAAAACATTCATTACATGGGTTTTATTACATAGCATCATCTCCAGTAGTTACACTTGAAGACGTGCGAGAATCGTACTACTGCATAATGTCTCATAATACATCTCATAAGGGGTACATCATGGGGTACAACTTATGGAAGCTACTGACATGACTCATGACCATGCAGGGTCATTCTACTCTAACTCGTACACCACAGCTAGGATACGACTGTTCTCGATCTCGATCTCCTCAGTCAGACTTGTGAAGTCAGGACACGTACTTCAAGGCCTCGGCGAGCTCCTCAGTAGGCTTGGCTCCAGGTAGGGTAGGGTAGGCGTCTAGGTTAAGGCGAGTCAAGGCTAACTCGAACTCCTCTATCCTAGGCTTCATCTTGCTATGAACCTCCTTGGGTAGCTGATCCCACATTCCCTTCATCTCCCTAAGGCGCTTCCTATCAGACTTCTGCCAAGCCTGCCATGTCCTCTCACACTTGTCCTATAGGTACTCATTCTACCTAAGTGCCTCGATCAGGTGACCCTAGTTGTGAATAGAATTCCTCCTAAACTCCTCTAAATCCTGAGTCATGGTCTTGTTCCAAGATTGGATTTTTAGCATATCAATCCCCTTGGATCTCTCTCTGTCTCCTCTATGGTTGAACTCGGACTTCTTGTCATCCAACTCTCTCTGCAACTCCAAGACCTTGCTATCGAGGTAGCAGTTCCTGTTGCCTAGGTCAGCGACTTTGTCCTGTAAGTCAGCGACCTCAGTTCTGTGGACTTCTTCACGATGGTTGAGCTCATCCTACAGCTTGGCGACTGTCTCAAGTAGACTAGCTCACTCCTGTGCTCCCTATGAGTCTCGCTCCTAGTACTCCCATAGAAGGGCCTGATCCTGATGTCTCCTCTACTCTAGCTAGGTCACGTACCTGTCCTGCTCCAGTAGTTGGATAGCCGAGACACGAAGGCATTTGTCCTCCTCAGCAAAGATAACTCTGTCGGCTGCAAAACTCTGCTCACTAGGGGTAAGGCTGAGGTCGAGGGCCTAGGGAAGTAGACAGAATTCTATCATCTTTAGGTGCTTGTAGTGGTCCCTCATCACTCTACGAAGTGCCTTGTGTGAGATAGCTTGCAGTCCCTCCTCAACTATATCCTCTATAGTCAACTCGGTGAAAGCTGGGACAGAAGGTAAGGTAGTGCTAGCTGGGAACTCGACTGAGGTGATAATTGGTCCTTTGATTCCTCCTTCCTGAGCTGGCTTCCCGATGCAGGTGACCTTGACAAGCTCGTTGGGGACTCCTAACATGACAATAACTCGGCAGAGGGTCTGTGCAAAACCCCCGAGCTCACGTAGGTCGAAGGTGAGCTTGGCGTGGTCCAGAGGTAGCGGTCCTAGAGGAGGCCAGTCGATGTTTATTGCCATCTACATGTTTTAAGGAATAGGTGTTAGCAGGTCAATAATAGATAAGCCTTGCATAAAAGTAAATGCAGGGTCGGTATATAACTGAAAGAAGGGCTGTTCACATCCTATTCTATCATCCATTTCTAAGGGTTTCATCCTATGGTCAAGTATGGCTCTGATACCAACTGAAATGACCAGATTTCCACGAAGGGAAATCCACAGAGTCATAGTGTAATAAGACTGTTGTAGATCATATTACACAAATTTCCAGCCAAATACCACATCCATACAATGATAATATTAGAGTACAAATAGTGCAGAATTACATAATTTATTACATCGCCGCATTGGCAGAATCAAAAGTAGCATTCATTCAGAATAGCTTGAAGATAAGATTGCCAAACTCGAGCATAGGCACGAACCCCTCAACCATCAAACTCCTCGGAGCTATACTCCTCAATAGAACCTGTGTGCCAAAATTTATCAGTACGATTTGTACTGGCCACTCCCACCCTATGAGTATTTCTTTGTGGAAATTGGATGCAAGTTGGATATAATCAATAGGAACCTATGAGGCCGAGGTTTCCTAAGCAATAGCATATCAAGTATATAATAATAGTTGCTTAAGTTTTAACACCATTCCCACATATTCCACCCCATTCCCTTTCTAGAGCCAGGTTTTGATCCTGGGATCGATACACCACCATCTCCACATCATCACCACATCACCACCATACCATCGCTCAGTCAATAGGCCGACTCCCTCTCGGCACTACCTCAAGGTCAGTAGCCCCTAGCTACGACCGACACTCTCTCATGGGGGAAGAAGAGAAGGACTCATCTCACTATCTAGTTTAAGCAAAACCCAGGAGAGGTCCATAGCCGACAACTCAGCACATGTATCAATCGATCAACCATAGACTCTGCAGAGGTTTTACATAACCACAAGATCCTCCTTCCTCACTGACCGTTGTCAACTAGGCTGATTCTGGCCACTTGCTAGCCTAGGATAATGCCACTCTACCATTCAGCCCTGGTACACCCCAAGTCCAGTCTAGGGTGGCTAAAACTGTGAGTCATGAGCTGGGTCCACAAGGTCTCCATGAAGTCTCGGAAGGGTGTGGGGGAATCCTTTGTGCCCCGTACCTCCTTACACTATCCGCTATCAACCTAGCAGTAGTGGCAATATCCTACCAAGTAGTCCGACCGTCCCGCACCATATAGGGCAAGTGGTACGTAAGGCTTCCCGGTGAATCTGAGTACTAGTAAGTCCTTAGGGATGACCAAGCTAGAATGTCTTCATCAAGGTTTCCATTTATCATGCCACCACAGCACCTCCACCCCGGGCTCCTCCCATCATAGGTTCACACCGGGGACCACCTCATATACCCTTTACCCACCACAGGTATCCATTTCCAGGGGGTGCCCAGGTAGCACCACATGGCAAGACTTGCCCTAGGCTCGTCGTATACTCCAACTTGGTCGACACAACCCTCACCCTCCACACACCCAAGTCACACACTGCAGCACTCTCCCCATAGTTCAGATAACACCAGTTTCCACCACGCATGTAGTATAAGCATAGTAGAAGTATAAGTAATGAAATATATAGCAGTAAGCATGTGTCTAGCCTAATAGCAGGGTATGCAGGGGTAAGGCTACGTCAAGGTAAAGGCCTTCAAGTAAGCATACTACCATGCAAGTCCTATCATAATATGACTGTAGCAGTAAAGTAAAGCAATAGTAGTTCTATATTAGCCATGCGTAATAGGTGCTACGAGATTGGGTGGGATGTGGCACCTTCAGTGTAGTCGTCTCCGTTCTCCTCATGGTACTCACGATCCTCGTCCGTCTAGTTCTCCTCTGATTCTACAACGATCATATTATAGTCGCGTTAGCGACGTCTATAGAATAGCACAAAAAAGCAACAAAAATTCAAAAGAACCAAATGCACTCAAACATGGGTTCATTGTGTAAAGCTCAATTTTATATGAATTTTGGTCCTAGTTTCATATTTTTCTAAGGTCATATGAATTAGTTATGAATTTCTGAAGTTTAAATCATTTCTAAAAATAGAAAAGGCCGAATTAATCCTAGGCTAACACGTGTCATGCTGTGACTAGTCCACCTGACATGCTGACATCAGCATGACATTAGCATGACATCATCATCTCGGTTTTGAGCTGACAGGTGGGGTCCAGCTGACGTCAGCATGACGTCATCAACATCATCAGTTCCGATAGGTGGGTCCAGGGGCTCTTGGGTCACTGACATGTGGGTCTGGTCAAAGTCAACGTCAAGTCAATAGGTGAGTCAACGGTTAACGGTCAGGGTCACTAATGTGTGGGGCTAGGGCTGCTGATGTCAGTAGCTGATGTCATCATGACGTCAGCATGACGTCACCCCGACTGTGTTGGCTTCTGACGTGTGGGTCCTGCATGACGTCACCATCTAACATGTGGGTCCAGAGTGTCTGTGCCGCTAACATGTGGGGCCAGGTCAACAGTCAACGTTGACCGGTCAACGGTCAACACGGACCGGGTCCGAACTAGGCCGGTTGGGCCTAGATATGGGCTGGATTTGGGCTGGGCTCAGCCCGGACATGTGGCATGCTGTGGTGCAGCCATGTCATGACCTTGGGCCTTCACTGGGCTATGGTCTACGGCTCGTGGTCCATGGTGGAATTAGGAGAGCTGGTCCATGGACCGCAGGCAGGTCTATGGTGGACCGCGTCCACCCTTCTCTTCTCTCTCTATGGTCCACGTGCACCGGGTGCATGTGCGTGTGGCCGATGAGGGGAATTTCCCCTATTTCCTCTCCCAGCGTGCTCCCACCAATGGCGAGCGCCCAGTGAGCCTTGCCAGTGGCGCTGGTGTGCGATTGAAGTGGGTGAAAGCTCCACTGAGCCTCGATGTCCTCGTTGGTGGGGTTAACATGGCGTGTAGGGTCCCGTGATGTGCCGGCCATGGCAGCGATCTTCTAGGCATGACGGCGGCGTCGGTGAGGTGGCTACGGCCTAGGAAAGGCGTCTTGGTGGTGCGTGTGAGCATCACGATGCTCCAACAGGCTTGTCGGGTAGGTCGGAAGGTCTTCTGCAGCCCCCGGTGGCTTTGGCCACGATGGCGGCTTGATCCGGCCATGGCGGCGGTCCGGTGGTGAACGACATAGGCTCATAGGAGCACTACGAGGCACCAGTGGGGCAGTCTCATCATGGTCATGGAGTTACGCGTGAGTGCGAGTGTACCCAGAGGCCGGAGACGGCCTTTGCCTACGCGCTCCCGATGTGGAGCGCCATGGCCAAAATGGCAAGGTCTAGCGGCGAGCAGGGGAAAGACTGGGGGGCTCACCATTGGTGTTGTGGGAGATAGGGTGGTGATGCAGTGGCAGTTCGAGGCCGTGTAGCTCCGGATGCAGTGCAGTGCTGCTGTAGCCAATCGTGGCGTCGGCTCCTGCTCCGGCAGCTTTGGAGGTGCTCTGATGGCGCCTCCTTCTTCCTCCTCCCTCTCCCTTCCTTCTTCCTCGCCCTTCTGCTCTCTTGGCCCAGGTGCGCAGTGGATGGCCACAAAGTGGTGGTGGGGCATTGAGAGAGCTCAGGGGCTCCCGGGGCCGAGGCTTTTATAGCCGAGCTTGGCCATGGAGCTCGACGAATGGCAGATGGAGACCAAGGGCGATCGGAGGCATGGGCTTAGCATCTAATGGCCCGCACATGGTTGCGTGGGCGCGGCGCCAAGGGGACAAGACTAGGAGATTCGCATGACCCCCTGGCCCACACCTGCCATGCCGGTTGGGGCTCAGTCGGAGGAGTGATCGGTGTGGGGGAGGAAGACGACACTGTGGCTGGGGGTGGCTGACATGTGGGGCCTATGTGGCAGCGGCTACAGGCGAGGTGTGAGCGGCGTGTGGGCATGAGAGGTGTGTGGGCTGGCTATGTGGGCCGCGCACGGTTAGGCTAGGCCTACTTGTAGCCGCTCGCGTGGGCCAGCGGAGGGGGTGAAGTGGAGGGCTAGGCTGGTGGTTTGGTCGTGTGGGTTGGGCCATCCTACGCAGTGAATCTAGGCCGTGAGGCTGCTTCTTCTTTTGTTTTTCTTTCTGATTTTTTTTCTTCTCTATTGTTTGAATTCCAATTTGGTTTGAAATTTGAATTCCAAATTGGTGCACCTAATTCTTTGGAGTTTTAGATATGAGGCCCACAACATTCTTTTATATATATTAGGAATTTATTTAGCTATTTTGTGTAACAACATAGGTGTAGTTTTGTTATACACAAATGGAAATAGTTTTCTTTTTAAACATTTATTCTTTGGTTTATGGTGTGTTTCTTTAAAGGAGTTTTTAGGCATTACATAAAATAGATGAAAATCCAAATCACCATTTTAGTTAACAATGTATGCTATGCTTCATTTGTCAGTATTTAAATAAACATGGTTAACAATGGCATGCCATGCTTGTGTGATGACTTAGGTTGGGGTTAGATCTAATGCATCTCTTAGGTTGGGTTTCTATACATGACACTCATCAACACATGGGAGTTTTTAGGAAAAATTTTGTAGTTGGTATTTTTGGTGTATGGATTTTTGGGTTGTTATAGGAGGTGGCAATGGGCATTTTGTCGGTCCTTAACCTCATCAATCCAATGCTAGTAGAGGACGTGCCAAGGGATGCCACAGCTGGGATTGATCAAGAGCTGCCGAGAGGCATGGGGATGGTTCCAGGAGTTTGTAAAGGAGGTGGGTGAGTACACAGGTGCACATGTGCTAAGCATGGTACATGCTCACTACCCCTTGATCGATCTCAAGTGCCTGGAGGCTGGATACCCAAAGGAGGTAGATCTAGACAAGGCTAAGGAGCTATGGATGACCCAGCTAGACTTGTTGGCAAAAATAATTAGCGACATTAACCTATGTGGAGGCGCGACACCACCTGTACAGGGAATGCCATCAACAAGTCAGCTGGAAGCGCCATCATTTTTAAGCCAACCGGTGAAGCCTACGGTCTCGACCAGCCAGGCATCGGCAGGGCCATCTTCTTTAGCTCAATCAATGCCAGAGTCTTCGTGACCCTTGCATGATGTTAGGCCCAGCGAGCAGTAGGTGCCGCGTGCTCCGACCAGCCAATAGTATAGGCTATAGCTGTGGAAGAAGATGTAGTTGTGCTATTGTAAACTTGGATGTTTATAGGCAAGCTTGTAATAATGTAACTGTATATCAACATAAGCTTATTTGTTTTGTAGAAAACATATTTAAGCTTGGATATCGTGTTGGTGTAACTAAGTGAGAACATGTTAGCGTTCTGTTTAGTTGTACCAGTTTAGTCGACATGTCACCCTGAAAGGTTTGTATGGCCTTGGTTTGTCTTGTGGTCGGAGTGTAAGGTGCATAGCTTGTGCACACAGTAGACACACACAAGTCAAACCAGAGAGGACCTGCCAATAACCCGTAGCATAGAGAGTAGATCTCATGCACGCAGTTGGGAGGAACCGGAGACAGGGCCTGCTACGAAAACCCGAGAAGGAATGGTGGTCAGTTTTAACTGGTTGAGTTAGAATAACAATAGACTTTGAAGTGACACATTAGAGTGGTTGGAGAAATCATAATAGCTTTATTGAATTAAATCGAAAGTACAAGAGGGGTACATATCTCAAGAGTTAAGCATTAAACGCCTAAGCTTGTCGATGTGCCATGAGTTGGGTATGTCTGTACTGTCTAGGTGAGCTAACTTGTAAGATGTTGGTCATGTAACCTCCTTGATCACGAGGGGCCCTTCCCATGGGGTTGCGAGTTTGTGGACGCCAGTCTGATTCATCTTCCACTTTAGGACCAGGTCCCCAACAACAAAGAACTGCTCCTTGACATTCTTGTTGTAGTACCTGCGCAAAACAACAAGGTATTTGGCTATACGTACACAAGAATTGAGCCGCTTCTCTTCTACACTATTCACCTCTAGCTCCCATACTTCATTGGCCTTGCCTTCATCAAAGTTCTCTACCCATGCTGATCTGAAGGCTATATCCACTGGGAGCACTACCTCAGCGCCATAAACCATAAAGTATGGTGATACACCGGTATTGCGACTGGGCTAGATTCTGAGGCCCCAGACCATGGCTGGTAACTCTCTGAGCCATCTTCTGGGAGCTTTATCATTTTCTCTATACACCCTCTTCTTAAGTGCGTCCAAAAATCATACTGTTTGCCCGCTCGACCTATCCATTAGCTCTAGGGTGTGCCACCAAGACATATTTTACTACTATGCTCCTTTCATCGCAGAAGTCCCAAAAGGCGTTCCCGGTGATCTGAGTACCCAGATCAATGATGACGCTGTTGGGTATGCCGAATCGGTGGATGACATGGTCAATGAACGCAACAGCCTTTTCTGAAGATGCCTTGACCAGGGGCATGTACTCTATCCACTTGGAAAATTTGTCGATCAGCATGAAGACGCATGTAAATTTCCTAGGGGCTGGTTTGAAAGGCCCGATCATATCTAGTCCCTAGCATGCAAAGGGCCAGGAGGCTAGTATTATCTAAATCTTGTGTGCTAGTATGTGGATTCTCTTGGCGAAGAACTAACAACCTTCACAATGGCAGACTAGCTTCTCTACATCGGCTACGGCTGACGGCCAATAGAACCCTACTCAGAAAGCCTTGCCAACCAGCATTCTCGAGGCCGCGTGGTTGCCGCAGGAGCTAGAGTGGATTTGGTCTAGGAGATGTTCACCATCCTCCTGGGTTATACACTTCATACAGATTTCCTCCTTTGTGTTCTTGCGCCACAATTTGCCATTGACGAGCAGATACTGCTTACTATGATGCATCAGGCATTCATTTTCTATCTGATCGGTGTAACCGCTACCATCTGTCAAGTACTTGATGAAAGGTACTCTCCAGTCAGGTTCCTTAGTGGTTAGAGGTGGTTCAGTGGTGTTTGATGCCAGAACTGTAGCCACCAATGGCTGGTCTGGAGGCTTGTCAACCACGGGATCTTCTTCTTCAATGGAAGGCATGAGCAGGTCTTGAACAAATACGCTATGTGGGACTTTAGCTCAGGATGATCCTAACTTTGACAGCGCATCTGCTGCTTGATTTTTGTCCCGAACCACATGTGTGTACTTGATGCCATAGAACTTGCCTTCTAGCTTTCTGAACGATTTGCAGTATGCATCCATCTTTTTGCTGGTCGTATCCCAGTCCTTGTTGAGTTGGTTGATGACCAGAGCCGAGTCTTTGTAGACATAGAGACGTTTGACACTGAGCTCAACCGCAATGCGTAGACCATGTAGGCATGCTTCGTACTCGGCGGCGTTATTAGACGCTGGGAAATAAATCCTAAGGATGTATTGGAGCTACTCCTTGGATGGTGACACAAAAAGGACTCCTGCTCCTGCGCCGTTGATGTTGAGAGAGCCATCGAAGTACATCTTCCAATACTCATCGGGCCCCTAAGAGGCAGGTGTGCTTAAGTCTATCCACTCGATGATGAAATCGACAAGTGCCTAAGACTTGATTGTAGTATGGCTTGCAAATTCTAAGGAGAAAGGGAATAGCTCCATTGCCCATTTGACGATGCAGCTGTTTGCATCCTTGTTGCGAATGATGTCTCCTAGAGGGTACTCAGTCATGACCACCACATGATATCCATTGAAGTAGTGTTTCAACTTTCCGGATGTGATTAGTATGGCGTAGATCAGTTTCTAAATCTGTGGGTACCTGGTCTTGGATTCATTGAGCACCTCATTGATGAAATATATTGGTCGCTGTACCTTGTAGACGTGGCATGGCTCATCGCGCTCGACCACCATGGTAGTGGAGACCACTCGATTAGTTGCCGCAATGTAAAGCAGGAGGGTTTCATCTTCTCTAGGAGCAGTGAGGACCAGAGGTGATGTAAGGAATTGTTTCAGCTATGTAAAGGCAGCGTCCGCTTCCTCTGACCACTCAAACTTCTCAGATGCTTTGAGCAGCTTGAAAAATGGTAGTCTTTTTCACCTAATCTTGATATGAAATGACTTAGGGCAGCCATGCATCCGGTAAGCTTCTGAACATCCTTCACCTTTTTGGGCGGCTTCATGTCCAAGACAGCTTTTACCTTCTCTAGATTAGGGCATATGCCATCATGACTGATGATGTTGCCGAGCAATATACTAGATGGAACACCAAAGATACACTTCTTTGGGTCTAATTTCCATTGGAATGTGTTAAGAGCGGCAAAGGTATGTTCGAGGTTGTCAACAAGGGTGTATGCTTCCTTGGTTTTAACAACTACATCGTCAACATAAGCCTCGACGAGGTCATCTTTTATCTTGTCTTTGAGGCAGGCCTGTATGGCATGTTGGTAGGTAGCCCCGGTGTTCTTGAGCCCAAATGACATGGTCATGTAGCAGTAAGTGTCGAAGGGCGTGATGAAGGATGTCTTGATCTGGTCATCCTTTTTGAGAGCGATCTGGTGATAACCAGAGTAGCAATAGAGAAAGAAAAGCAACTTGCAACCGATAGTTGAATCTATGACCTCGTCTATGCGAGGTAAGCCAAAGGGGTCTTTAGGGCAGTGTTTGTTGAGATCAGTGTAATCAACGCACATTCTCCATTCATTATTCTTTTTGCGTACAAGAACCTAGGTTGGCTAACCACTCCGGATGATACACTTCTTTGATAAATCCGGCTGCCAAAAGCCATGTAACTTCTACCCTAATAGCCTCCTTTTCGTCGCGAGTGAACCATCGTAGCTTCTGCTTGATAGGTTTGGCCTTGCCGTTGACATTTAAGGAGTGCTCGATCAAGTTCTGAGGTACACTAGGCATGTCAGCGGGTTTCCATGCAAACACACTCACGTTGCTCCCCAAGAACCTAATGAGCGTGTCTTCCTATTTAGGATCCAGGTTGGCCCCAATAAGGGCCATTTTGCTGGGATCACCATCGACCAGTTGGATCACTTTGTGCTCTTTGGACTTGACATTCTTGCATGGGGCCTTGAGCTCTGGGATCTCCAGGTGGTCGGCTGGGGTCTTCTTGGCATCAAGCATGGTCTCGGCCATGCGAATAAAGAGGTCATGAGCCTCTACTATTTTGAAGCTATCATCCTCGCAGGTATAACCTACGTATACGTTGCCCCTGAGAGTTAGAACCCCTTTCTCGGTAGGCATCTTGAGCACCAAATACCTATAGTGAGGTATGGCCATGAATTTGGTGAGCGCTGGTCGACCAAGGATAGCAGGGTAGGTGCCGTCGAAGTCAGCGACCACGAAGTTGGCATAGTCGGTGCAGAAGTGGTCCGGGGTACCAAATTGCACAGGTAGTGTGATCTGCCCAAGAGGTGTGGAGCTCAGTCTAGGGAGAACACCCTAGAACTATGCCTCATATGGCTTGAGGTCAGCCTGGGTTATGTTTAGGGCTGGCAAACTGTTCTTGAATAGTATATCGATGGAACTGCCGCCGTCAATCAGCACTTTGTCGAACTAAACCTTGTTGATACAAGGATCGAGAACCAGAGGAAAATGTCCTAGCTCAGGTATTGCAGCCCATTGGTCCTTTTTGCTGAAGGAGATCTCAGCGGTGAGACCGAGGGAGCCACGGATCGGCGATGAGGTTGTCGGCGTTGGCCACGTTGAAGCAAGCGTGGGCGAGCAGCTTGCGTTCTCGTTTGGTCTCGATGGACACTTTGCCTCCAATGACTGTGCAGACGCAATCGGTTGGCTTGACTGTACTTGTGACAGGGATCTGCGTCTTCATCATCGTTGTCCTCATTATGCTGCTCCCCTATGTCGTTAGGCTTGTCAGCTGTATCCAGAGCCTATTGGCGCGTGTAGATAGATTTGAGGACATGACAATTCTCTATGGTATGGTTTGACCTAGGATGGAGCTGGCAGTGTCCTTTCAATGCTTTGGCATAGTCTTCTTCATAGTTGCGATGTCCGCCACCCTTTTTAACAGTGTTGACCTCGCCATCGTCTTCCTGAGCACGCTTGCCCCTATAATCATCACGGCGATTACACCGCTGATTACGCTGGTCACGGTGGTCACGGTAATTGTTGCACTTCTTGTGGTGATCAAAATTGTCGTTCTGACCATGATTGCCATGGTAGTCATCGTGGTGTGGGGGGTGGTTGGAGCATGGAACCCTTGCTGCTTCTTCGATGATTATCTTTTTAGCATCATCTGCATCTGCATATTTTTTAGCAGTGGCCAGGAGCGCTATGACTGATTCAGGTCTCTTGCGGAGGAGCTTGTCCCTTAGGGCATCGTGGAAGTGGAGACCAGTGATGAAAGCCTCGATTGCCTTGTTGTCGGAGATTGATGGGACCTTGATGTGCATCTCTGATAAGCGTCGGACGTACTCGCGTAGAGGCTCATCTTTGCGATCTCGAATCCGCTGTAGATCATATTTGTTGCCGGGTTGCTCGCAAGTAGCAATGAAGTTGTCGATGAATGCTTGCTTGAGCTCTTGCCAAGAATCAAAGTAGTTCGCTGGCAAGCTGACCAGCCATTAGTGGCCTGCATGGCCGATGGTGACTAGGAAGTAATTAGACATGATGTGCTCGTCAGCCATGGCTGATCTGCATGTGGTTTCATAGAGCATGACCCATAATTCGGGGTTCTCCTTGTTGTCGTACTTCTGAAGTTTTTCGAGCTTGAAGTTCTTGGGCCATATGACTTGGCGAAGGTGTGGAGTAAACTGCTTCAAACCTGAAGGGCCATGGGTAGTATCATATTCCATACAGCGATAGCTTCATGGGATGCCCGATCATTGGCTCTTTGGTTAATGCGATCGCGCAGATCGCGTTCTCCGAGGAAATGGCGGAGATCGTTATTGCCATCACGGTGATCCCGGTTGCCACCCTAGGTTAACCCTACGACCACGGTTATCACGGCGATAGTCGCAGTTGTCTTGGCGGTTGTTCGTCCTAGGTAGTCATGGCGGTTGTCGTCTCGACCACCATCATGGCCACCGTTTCTACCTTGACGGTTGTCTGATAGGTCGTTGTTGCGTGAGCCACGTTGGTTGGGTGGCCATGAGCGACTTGAGTACTAGCGGCTGTGGCTTGATTCGACTGAGATGGATGGAGCCCAGGCTTGATTTACAATCTCTATGGTCTAGGCCATAGCAGCCATCAGGTAAGCTTGTATATCATCACGAACTGCCTAGGTTTCCGGGGTATTGGGTAGTCGTTGCATTGTCGCCATAGCAACAGCTACTGTTGGTGCTTGGAGCCCTAAAGACCTGCTTGTCCCCCCCACCTTGTTAAAGGCATTGTTAAGGTCGCATGGCTGGACCCTTATGCGTCGTGCCTCCTCTTGTGCCTTGGCTTCAATTTGTCGTCGATTAAATCGATCAATATTGCGTGCTTCGCATGCTAGCCATTCTTGTTCTGTTTCACCAACTGCCGATGGTTCATCATTACTAACAACATTAATCAAGTCTCCTCACCTTGGTGGGAAGGATGGGAATTGTGGGAACCTCGAGGCGTGGTTTGGGATATCCAGATCATATTCAATGCCTTCATTATCATGATGCTGGAGCTCGGTGTGGATAGAGCCATTAGATGCGATGCCGGACGAGGAGCTTGAGCCACCCTCTTGAACTATGTGGACCGATCTATCTTGATAATCCTCAATCCGGACCATGTTGACAAAGTTGCAGTAGGCCATAGGGCTAGGGCCTGGTAGTTCTCCACCGAGGCTTCATACTCAGAGAGCTGGAGACCCATCACAGGGGCTAGTTGGGGATGAATAGAGCGCCCTTTAGGAGTAGATGTGACCACGAGATCTATACCAAGTCGTGCAGGATGACTGGCCTGAGCTGGTCGGGTAGATCTGTTGTAGGTAGTGGTTACCTGCTCATTAGGTTGACTTTGAATCAAACTTACCAGAGCTAGGGTTTTCAGCAAGTTTAGTGCTGACACGATCGATGGAGTCGAGCAGGTCGGTGTTGTCGATCTGCCTCCCTTTATAGCGAGGAAGCGGACGACTGGGTTGTCGGCGTGGCTAGAAACGATGCTGGCAGTGGCCAAAGCTAGATCCACCATGGTTAGAGTTGTAGCCAATGCAGGTGAAGCAGTGGTTGACATAGATTGAATCCGCGACTCCTCCAGTGGTCATGGTGATGAAGTCGTCGGAGCCAGTAGTCCAGGTGATCTGGCCGATGGTGAACGTGAGGCCATTCGGCGTAGCCATGGAACCGGGGATGATGACCATCTTGTTCGTCTGGGGAGTAGTACACACACCCCCTACCTAGCATGCCACTATCAATGAAATATGGTCAGCAGTCTACCTAGGGGTATGCCCAAGGTAGTAGATTATTGGTAGATAGATGCGCAAGCTACAAACAAGATGGTGACACAAGACAAACATGAGGTTTTATCCAGGTTCGACCACCGTGAAGGCGTAATACCTACGTACTGCATCTGATTGTATTACTATATGTCAATGAGAGATGATTTTTAGAGGGGTCCCTTGCCTACCTTATATAGTCCTGGGGGGCAGGGTTATAGATCTAGAAACTAATCCTAACCAGTTACAATCGCCATAGGTGGCCGGATAAGGATTCCTATTATAACCGACCAGGATCTTGCTTGATCTCCAAATCTGCCTTGATTCCTTACGTGGGACTCCAAACAGATTGGACAAGCCGCACGTCGTCTTTAGTGGGCCAGACGCCCTAGTCCGTGCCGGCCCAAGCCTAGCCGTAAGGGTATAGGGGTTAATACCCCCACAATGTATTCTATGATGCATCAGGTATAGGTTTGGGGTGTGTGCTCATGCAAGAAGGCCTGAGTTATTGCCTATGCTTCTCAAAAATTGAGAAAGCATGAAGTCAACTATCCCATCCATGATTTAGAGCTTGCCATAGTTGTTCACAGCATTGAAGATATGAAGACATTACTTGTTGGGAAATATGTCACATATACACTGATCACAATATTCGCAAATATATCTTCACTCAACCTGAGTTGAACATGAGACAACATAGATGGTTGAGCTGATTAAGGACTATAACTTGGAAGTGCATTATCATCCTGGTAAGGCAAATGTGGTAGCAGATGCCTTGAGCCAGAAGTATCATTGCAATTCTCTGTTGGAGGATGGATTTAATCTGTTGCATCCTGTGGTGCTACACAATATCACTGTCAGTTGCTCACTTGAGAGCAAAATCATAGAACTATAGAAGACAGATGTGAGTGTGTTCCACATCAAGCAAAAGATGAAAGAATAGGAAACCAAGCATTTTAGGTTACATGAAAGAGGTGTGTTATGGTTCGAGGACCGACTTGTGGTACCAAAAGACCAAGAACTTAGAAACCAAATTTTAGATGAAGCTTATTCATCCAAGTTGTCTATCCATCTAGGTAGTAGCAAAATATACCAAGATTTTAAAACCCATTTTTGGTGGACCAAGATGAAGAAGGAAATCACCGCCTATGTCGCTAGGTGTGATAGTTGTAGTAGAGTCAAGACCATTCATTTGAAATCTACTGGATTACTTCCGTCGTTGCCTATTCTAGGCTAGAAATGGGAGGAAATAAGTATGGACTTCATTATAGGCCTCCCGCTAACACAACAAGGTCTCGATTCCATAAGGGTCTTGAGCTAATTTAGTGTCTAACATGGTCAAATAGAGCTCACAAGTATCAACAAAATGCTATTTTCAAAACTTGAAATTTCAATAAGTCTTGAAGTTATTTTCAGTTTCAATGTAGCCCACTTTGGAGCCTTGTAGTTTGAAAACCATTCCAAATTAGACAAAACTCCTTTAAGCAATCATGTAGTACTCACATAGCTCTACAATTTTTATTAAGGAAGTTTTTGCTCAATCACCATGGATTAGGAGGACTAGGTCGCTTTAACTTGCTTCATTAGTCCTAGTTTAGTGGAGTCTGAATCAGCGCCGTGGATGCGCGTCAGTGGTCTACCAGTGTCAGGCTACGACCACCACATGGAGGCTATCCACCGACGTTGGGCCTGTGCATTAGGCCGATGTGGGCAACAAAATGGCAGCAATGCATCCCTCCCTCCTCACTCACTCTCACTCACCTCGCTCTGCCTCTCTCTCACCCTCGCCGCGCCTGAGCGAAACCGCAGCGCCTGCCATCGTCATCACCTAGGTCCACTGAGCTCGCACACCACTGCCATCAGTGCCATTGTGTGATTGCTCATGCACATTTCTCGGCCATCACCTCCTCCACCTCACTGGCCCACCATTGCCTTAGCTTGAGCCAAGATAAAGGCCTACGGGCCGTTGCTGTCGCCGCATGGCCATGGAGCGCCACCGAGCTATGAGCTAACGTGGCCAGCCCTATTCACCACTCCTCAAATATCTCTCTCTCTTGATTCATCTTTGTTGTAGGTCCTAAAAGCTACAGCCGTAGCTCGTTGAGTTGCTACCGCGTCGTCGATGCTGAAATGCGGGCAACAGTGCCATGAGCCAAGAGCACCATCGCCATGCACGTCACCATGGTCGTGCCTGTCCGATCATCATTCTCTCTCGTAGTTAGGCGTTAGGGTTTAGCCTTAGGACAACGAAGCTCATGGGGAAGATGGATGAACGCTTGCATCACCTTTCCCACTAGAACATCACTATGCTGCCACCGTGCTCACACCGCCATGCCACCATGCATGCAGCCAAGCTTCGCCGCTACAACACCCTAACCTAATCCACATCGTAGAGCTTCGCTAGGGTTTGTAGATGTCGTAGTAGTGCTCACCTAGGCTCACCGTCACCGAAGATGATGGGCTCAACACAGCGCACCACCATCGAGCCACCATGCTCACCGACGAGCTAGCTCCGGTGATCCACCGAGCCAACCAAGGGTACCAACGGGTGTGCAAGGGTGTGGGGAACACGTCGGTGGTGACCTCGTCGCCGGTGACCTCACCGTCGGCGAGTTCTCATCGGTCAAAGCGCCACCTCTGATCTATTTTGCTGATGCATGGGGCTAGGGTTAACTGTGGGACCCGTGTGTCAGCCACCATGGGTGTATGGACCGGGTGCACCTAGCTATAGCGCTCGAAGTGAAAATTTGATTTTCTTTGTTTATATTTCATAGATTTTGTTGCTAACTTGCAAAAATTATATATTGAGCTAGGAGTATCCAAATGGGGTGAACCAAATTTTGTTAGATTGATCATGAAGTGTACCATTTGATAAAAATATTAAATCTACTATTTAAGGTATTTTTCTAGAAGAATTGAATTGAGCAATATATGTGTTTTTAAAATAGTTTCTATCTTATAAATTGCATAACTTGAGCTAGGAAGGTGATAAAATTATGATTCCAATTTTGCTAGTCTTGTGTTGACATTCTCTAGCTAGGAAAAATGCTAAACCTACTGGTAGGCATAATTGAAATATGGTCTTCATATTTAATCCTAATTAATTGCTAGTTTCTAGTAAAATTAAATGCGGTAAAAATGAATAACATATGATCATACAAATTTTTGAACAGTATTCTCATGATTGGATGAAAGTAAGAAAAATATTAAATCTATTGCTTGACACTTTTCACTATGCTAAACTATTTTTGCTAAAATAAGCATATGTAACATGTCATTTTTCTAGAGGTAGCTATACTTATCCAAATGGCATGAAATTTGTATAGTAGACTATTAGGCTCATGTATAGCCTATTGTAAATTTCTTGAAATTTATTGAGCACTCGAAGTATTTACTTTGTAAATCACCTTATTATCTAAGAAAATTAATAAATGAATATAAATAAATTAGTTAGGCTTAACCATAATGTTTTTCTATGGTGTGTGTGATTGATATAATCTTTTGATACTATTAGTGAGGCTTAGAAGTATTTAATTATACGGCAACTAGTTAATTATTGCTTTATAATTCGATTAGATAACTTCATGTGTAGTTTCTGTTGTGGTGATGATTTCATAATGATAATGATCATTTCTATAAAACTTGTTAGTAAAAAAGTTGTAGATAACTTACTTATCTACCTGGTATTAAATTTTCATAGTAATAAGTCTTATGGTTTAAGAATTATGGCTGTTAGAAGTCTACTATTAGAAATGCTTCCTCTCTAGACAAATCTAAAAGATTGATTTGTTTGACCTAGATAACTGCTGAATCACATTAAGATGATTAAAATAAAGTTGTAGGAAATTTCATAAACTTTCTAGAAAGTCCACAACCATATTATTTTAATGTGTGTAACTCCAGTTATGATCAAAACAAGTGGCTACTAGTCTTGTAGTCCAGAAAATGATTTACATAAGTGTTTGTTTAAGTTACTAGAGAAGAGCTATGCACCTACTCAGTAAAAGAAAATCTAACTTGTTATCACTGTAATGCAATGCTGCTGAGAACACTTATGAGGATATATTCATCATATCATATCATATTATACATGTCATTATATATGCATTTGTGATATCTTATTTCATGCTCATGCATATAGGATCGTCCGAGGGGATCACTCTATTGGAATTCAACGAAGAAGAAAGAGGAACAATAGGAGGCACCTTAGGCCATAGCTTCAGAAGGAGAGGAGCAAACTCTTGAGGACTTAATCAAGTGCTTGGATCATAGGCCAACTTCCTTTATCAAAGGCAAGCCCTGGAGTATTCTAAGTCTCCCATGTTTTACAAAATATCACTTGAGTCCTTTGTGTTTGATGCATTAAGTTATAAGAGTTGAATTGGAAACACTTGATGCATAGAACTACCTTGTCTAGATAAATATACCTTTAACCCTATGTAGGTCTAGGATCGAATATATGCTTAGCCATGCTTAGACTGGTAGAATTCGGGTGATTTCCTATCACCTACGAGATATAGGTGGATATCGGAGCATGGTTGGCTATATTTGCTATCGTAGAAAAGAACCATGGGGTAATGTAACTGGAGGTTGGATGGAGTCTATGTGTAGGTTGGCTCATGTGATTCCTGTCTATGCCAATTAAGGACCGTACCATTGTTGGAACTTCTATTGAGATTGAACGCATGACTCTCACTTAGCTGACCACGAAGCTAAGTAGCTCAACTCAGGATGGGCCCTATTCTATAAGAGTGTGCACTCTGGATGGTAGTAAGGATGTGCGGTGAGCCAGACATGAGCCCAAGGGTAGGGTAGTCCTAATTGTCCTAGCAGCTGGTCGTCCCTGATTATGCGACACTGATCGAACCTATGAAATGTGGACCTGAGTTGTACCAAAGGTGACCTAAGGTGACTGTTGATCTAGTCTGCCTAGGTTTGTATTAGGAATAAATTCCCTAGCTAGTTGAAATCGATTTGAATCGCTGTCTCTCCTAGATAGTGGGAAACTTGGCTAGCTCTAGCATCGTAGTAACTGTATTATGGAATGATGGTTATGAAGAACATGGAATTACTACATCAGCTATGGTTATTATTGTTATGCTACTAAATGATATACCACATGTTTAGCACATGTTAGTTGCTAATCTAGAGATGAATAGCAATAATTAACTTGATGATTGGATTATAAAAGGTATAGTTGAATTAGTGGCTTTCTATGTAAAATGTTGTCAAGCTAGCTCCACTTATAAAGCCTTGCATGATCCTTGGAGTCACTTTATTTTTGGTTTATGATGGGTAAGTCTAGCTGAGTACCTTCTTGTTCTTAGGGTTTATTTCCCATTGTTGTAGATAATACGATGTATCATGGCTACTGTAAGAACTGCTTCTATCCGACCATGGATGAGGAGTAGGGCCCTGGGCAAGTCATCTCTCATTAATTCCTCTCTTATGCTTTTGTAGAAATGTGATCATGACTAGCACCATATTTGAACAGTGATGATAGATGTTGGTTTCAAACTTTATTTGCTTTCCCTACTATTTTACCTAAACTTGGTTTGTAATAACTTTTAATCATACTCTGATGTATGGAACTATATTTGTGAACTTTATGTAACATGTGACATGTATGTTAAATCATGTATGACCTTGGTTGTATGTTGGTTGAATCGAGACCCTTTGTGTTACTCGATGGACTATCGGGTTTATCTGGGCTCAAGTATGATAGTGCGACCGCTTACTGGGCTGCTATTGTACTTGTGCTCTTATAAATTGGATGGTACTGCTACATCGAAGCCTTCTCTTCTCCTCTCATCTTGTGCATGACATGTCCCTTGATGAGGTGAAGCTTGCTGAGGCACTCGTTCTACCTCTACTAGTCCAAGGTGGTCGAACCACTGACTGTGCCATGGCGTGGTCTGGCCATGGCGAGCATGGCGGGCGTGTCATGGTGGCACCAATGTTCTCAAGCCCATGTTGCTTAGCAAGGCTGAGCCTTGGCTTATGTGCATGTGTGCGTGTGTGCGATGCACCATGATGGCGAAAAGGGTGGCCTTTGGCCCTCCCAAGGGGGAGAACACGGTGGCATGGCATAGCGTGTCCACGACGGCGAGCATAGGAGAACAGCATCGGGGGACTCACCGTGGTGGCGGTGTAAGTAGTATGCTGCTACGGTGGCGAGGCAAGGCCATGATGAGGTAGTGTAGTGTATGGAGAACCGTGATGTCGGTATAGCCAATAGGGGTGGTGTCCTCTGCTCCTATGGCTACGGCGGTGCTCTAGTGGCTTAGGCTCCTTCCTCCCTCCTCCTCCTTTCTTCTCCTCCCTTCCCTGGCTTGGGGTGTGGTTGGTGAAGCCACTAGTGGTGGTAGGGTGGATGGAAGAGCGCTAGGGCACCAACGGTGCCCTCTTATAGGGAGGTTGCAGCCACGGTGATCGGTGAACGACAAATGGAGGGGAAGGGGGTACGTGGAGGGCGATCAAGGGCTCTGGCCTAGGGTTTTAGGAGCTTGGGGTGGTTGCATGGGCATAGGCGCCTCCAATTTGAATCCCTAGTGGTCAAGGAGAGGAGAGGAGGTGTCAAGGGGGCGTGGGTCCACAGCGATGTCATGCACATCGTGACACTAGCTAGGGAGGCAATGCGTGCTAGGATTGCAGACATGGCGTGCATCCGTGCATTGGAGTGCAATGGCCAGGGGCACGGACAGCCAGGGCATATGGGGGATTGCCAGATTCCCCTAGTCATTGGTGCTCTGCTTTTGGAAAAGTAGAGAAAGGGCGGGGGATGGGGATGATAGGTAGGTCTAGGCTATCAGCTGCAGGGGAGAAGACGATGACTGTGCATCGCTACATGAGTGGGTGCGGCATGGGCTGTTACTGGGCCATCTCTACCATGTGTGGGCATCGTTGAGCATGGGAGCAGAGCTAGGCCATGGCGCTAGCCGGGCTGCTTTGGCCTTTCCATTTACTTCCCCTTTCCTAATTCCTTTTCTATTTCTTTTCCCATTCCATGCTACACCTTGGGCTCCTATGTGTGTGTACATGTGTTGTGAAGCATGTACACAACCTTATGGGGTCCACTAGGGGTCAACTAGGGTATTATGGTACACGCCAAAGGTTGGCAACACACACAACAATTTTATTAAAAGGTTTAGTTGATTTTATTATATCACATAAAATCATGAAGATGTAACTCACAAGTTGAATTTAAAATGCAACATGCTCAAACAAGCTAGCCTAGGGGATATACTTGTGCAACTACATGGGTGGTTTCCTAGTATGCACACTCACCATACATGGGTTTTGTTAGAAAAATTTTTAAGTTTAGATTTTTGGTTATTGGAAAACCTAGGTTTTTATAGTCCTCCCTCCTCACAGGAATCTTGTCTTGAGATTTAAGGTGAGACGTACCTTTCAAAGAGGTAGGGGTAAAGCATCCGAAGTTCTAACTCTTTCTCCCAAGTGGCCTTCCATTTAGTGTGGTTGCTCCACTAAACCTTGCACATGGGTATGATCTTGCTTCTAGTTTCCTTATCGACTCTGTCAAGTATCTAGATGTGGCTGATGCTGAAGGCCTAGAGGGCGTTAGACTCCTATGCCTTTTTATCTCCCTATACTCTAGAGTGTCCTGTATATCAAGTGCCTCTATAGGTACTTTCTCATCTAGTAGCTTTAAGCACTTGGGTAGTTGAGATACATGGAACACTAGGTGCACTCTGGTCAATTCCTTAGGTAGTTCCAACTCAGTAGGCTAGCTTGCCAACTCTCTGACAAATCCAGTAAGGTCCTACATACTTTGGTGCCAACTTACCTTTCATATGGAACCTGATGATGCCTCGAAGTGGGGAGACTTTGAGGTAAACATAGTCCCCAACTTTGAACTCAAGGCCTCTTCACCTTTTATCTATGTAACTCTTCTATTAGCTTTGAGCAATTCTTAGATTCTCTTGCACTTGGGCGACTCCTTTGGCATGCTTGATGTTTGCGGGGCCAAAGAACGATCCTCCCCTCCTTCTGACCATATCAGAGGGTGATGTAGACAAGTCCCAATCTTCCAAAAGGTATGATAGCGTCGATTGGTAGAGACTCGACGTTCACGATCTAGGCTCTAAACCAAGACTGATTCGGACCCCACAACCGTTACACCATTGCTTCGTTGGTTATCAACCACGCGAACGCGATTGACCTCACCGAGAAGGCTTTCCTGCAAGCGAATCGAGAACACAAGCAAGAACAGGATGAACGCAATCTAAAATTGCAAATAAATATGAGGCCTATGAAGACAAGAAGGAGTTCAAGTCTTTATTTGAAAGGACTAATCGCCACAGGCGAACAAGATCAAGAACTGGGGCCCTGGTTCACAGCAAGCAGCCTTGGCGGAACAGTTGCAGCAAAACGACAGTCTGTTTCACAAGGAAATCAAGAACTAAATAAAACCCAAACCCTAAGGAGAGTGATAGCTGCTATTTATAGAGTCTTGGGCATCACACCCCCTGGACGCGCCCCCTAATGGGCCCAAACACGATACACGGTCCAACGGACCAAAAGACTGGTGTCGCAGCACCCTGACAGATTCTGGATGCTGAATTTTTTCGATGATTCCTATTGATTCCGAAGGTCTTTTAACATGAAACCACTTGGATTGGCTTCCTTATCAAATTAGCTTTCCAACCATATGTGGATCATCAGGAAATGGAGTCCGGATGCATCCTGGGTGACTAGTTTAAGGCAGACTGGTCCTGGGGGCCGAGATGGACTCGAACTTGATTTGGGCCTCCACCTTGGTGACTCGAACCGGATGATCTTCGGGCCTCCTTCATGCTTAGGACACCCTCGCTGATCTCCTTGGTCTCCATATAGTTCTTCAAGCATGGTCATATGTATGGAGGTCATGTCCTCATCATCCTCCCTTTCTTGACGAAAAGCCATCCTCGGTGTCGATTTTGTTTGAAGTCGATCCTGCACAACATGAGGACAAACGAGGTTTCCAAAATAACGGGAATCAACAATGTTGTGAGAAAGAATATGACCACATGTCTAGGTTTGTAGCATGTCTTGTCCTATAGACATGTAGTCTACTCGATTGAAATACACACAATTTTTGCCAATACTATCCTGCAAAAGATTAGTACTAACAAGAAATATATGCTCCCTTTCTTTGGATTCCACTTGTGTTCGAAAAGCAAAACTAGAGGAATATGGCATAACAACAGTATTGATTTTACTGTCTTCTAGTTGATCATTAATTTGCACAATAAAAGAAGAATTCGGATTTGTACAAATGTAAACTCGTTGTATCAAATATTGCCCTTGGTTGTTATATTTACCAAAAACATGATATGTATGTCTAGAGAACCATGGCAAATCAGCATATGCATAAAGTTTCTCCTCTAAAGAACTAAGATTACACAGAACATCAAATTCAATGTAACCCAAAGTATTTAAAGAAGACAACAATTTTAGCTCATCAACTTCACTAGCATTATGAATAACAAGTCTCATTTTCAGCACAAATATAGCATGATCATTCTTCAATGATTGCATGGGTATAACATAAATATCATCATGCAAGTCATCTTCGTCACAAGAAACATCAAGCAAATCATCTTGTGATAAAGGTAAATCAAACGAATGCTCCACTAAAATTTGCTCTATCATAGCATGATTGGTGGAAAAATTCAGCACATCAAGAGAACTCTCACCTTCTGTGAGTTTAGCATCATGGGCATTACCTTTGCTCTCATATTCAATAGGGGTAATAGTTGATAGTTTTGAATTTTCACATGAGGTTGTGAACTTCTCATTTTTTGTCATGTCATCCTCGCTCTTTTCTACATTGTCCTACAAAAGGTTAGGCATAGCAGAAGGAATAACAACAGACTCTTCCTCTAAATGGTGCACCTCATCATATGAAGTCAAAGCAGGAGGTGGATTAACAAAGGTTTCTTGCATAAGAAGTTTCATATCATTCCAAATTTGAGGCTTATTAGAAGGATCTAAAGACTTCCACCAAGATAAAGCAGAATGTCGTAAAACACTAACTGCATTTTTTACCTTCCTCCTTGGACACATAAAGCGAGTAGCAAATATGTTATCGATGGCAATTTCCCACTCCATGTACTCATCAGCACCTATACCATCATAAGTCGATGGATACGAACAACCTATCATTGTTAGAAGACAGTAAAAGACAACACAAAAGTATTATCCCTACCATCTACTTAGGTTGTGGACAAGGAAAAACAAAGCACTCAACTCTCAAGCATATTACCATGGTCTTACAAGTGTTCTTACCAAAGCAACAGGCGGTGTAATCGGCCAATGACTGTGATACCATTGTAGCTTGAGTATAACAGTTGCAAGGCGAACCTATACTTGGTTAGAAGAAAGTGGAGCTTGGACAGGCACTAATATAGTAGCAAGGAATAACAAAATTTGCAACTAAATAGCAAAGCTGAATAAGTATCCCAAGTACTTGTCTTAGTTGCTGGCCTACTCACATTCCAAGTACCAAATGTATCAAGTGATGTGAACAGCAAGAATACGATTAGGAACAAGGTAGAAATCAGCACACACAAACATAGCTCAAATGACGCTCTCTATGTGCTCCTCTAGATATTGTTCCTCTTTTGCCCCCTCTCTTTTTTCTATTTTTTGGGTTGTCGTTGTTTTTTTAAGAAATTTTGACTTTTTCTTTTTATTTTTTGATATTTTTTCTTCACTTAGGAGCACAAAAGAAGTAACCACAGAAAATATGAGCTTAAACAAGTGAAATACGTGGCCTGTGGAATTTTCATAAGATGTGCTCGAAATTGACAAAAACCTTGTGACTACGAAAAGAGGATCTTGTGACCACTTTTTGACCAAAACAAAAATCTTTGACCTCGACAAGACGGGGGATGGACAGATCCAAAAAATTTTTTCTGATCAATTTTGATATATGGAACGTCAAAATCCGAGTTTGTATACGAAAACTAGACTAGTTTTATGAACGCACTCCAAATAGAGGATAAAATAGGAACAATGCGTGCAAAATTGGTCACAGCAACAATGATTTGATGGAAACAGTGAAGATAAGTGTAGGAAATTAGATGGCGTAGACTAGGGTTTGATGTATACAAAGGAAACTCAATAAGACTTGGAGATGTTCATGGATTATGATGAAAAACAAAGGGGAAAACACAAACTGGACTAAAAAATGATCTAAAACCAGCAACCAGAACTTGACCTAGGGCACAAACACAACAACACGAAACAGAGATGAAATTGCATGGCGCAATAAGGATATAGGATAGGGAATATGTGACGATGTATATTTTTTTGGCTTTTTGTGGACTATAGGTAATGCAAAAACAGTAACAATCTAAAGGAGAAAACAAAGTTATACCTAACGGGCAACAAGGTCTCTGATACCACTTGATGTAGACAAGGCCCGATCTTCCGAAAGGTATGATAGCATTGATTGGTGGAGACTCTATGTTCACAATCTAGGCTCTGAACCAAGACTAATTCGGACCCCCGCAACTGTTACACCACTGCTCCATTGGTTATCAACCACGCGAATGCGATTGACCTCACCGAGAAGGCTTTCCTGCAAGTGAATCAAGAACACAAGCAAGAATGGGATGAACGCAATCTGAAATTGCAAATAAATATGGGGCTTATGAAGACAAGAAGGAGTTCAAGTCTTTATTCAAAAGGACTAATCGCCACAGGCGAACAAGATCAAGAACTGGGGCCCTGGTTCACAACAAGCAGCCTTGGCGGCATAGTTACAGCAAAACGACGTCGGTTTCACAACGAAATCAAGAACTAAACAAAATCCAAACCCTAAGGAGAGTGATAGCTACTATTTATAGAGTCTTGGGTGTCACCCCCCTGGACGCGCCCCCTAATGGGCCCAAACATGATACACGGTCCAACAGACCAAAAGACGGTGTCACAGCACCCTGACAGATTCTAGATGCTGATTTGTTTCAATGATTCTTGTTGATTCCAAAGGTCTTTTGATATGAAACCACTTGTATTGGTTTCCTTATCAAATTATCTTTCCATCCATATGTGGATTGTCGAAAACGGAGTCTAGATGCGTCTTGGGTGACCAGTTTAAGGTAGACTGGTCCTAGAGTCCGAGATGGACTCGAACTTGATTTGGGCCTCCACCTTGGTGACTCGAACCGGATGAGCTTCGGGCCTCCTTAATGCTTAGGACACCCTCGCTGATCTCCTTGGTCTCCATATGGTTCTCCAAGCATGGTCATATGTATGGAGGTCATGTCCTCATCAGAGGGGTCCTACACTTCCTCCCATACAAGGCCTCAAATGGTAACATCTTGAGACTAGCCTGTTAACTGTTGTTGTAAGAAAACTCTACTTGTGGCAAACTCTCCTCCTAATCAAACCCATATTTTAGAACACAAGATTGGACCATATCCTCCTAGATCTAGTTTAGTCTCCCTATCTACCCATCTGTCTAAGGGTGGTAAGTAGTGTTGTAATCCAGTTCAGGTCCTGATTGCCTTGTGGAGACTCTTCCAGAACTTGGACACATATTGTGTCCCTCAATTAGACACTATGCTCATAGGGGCTCTGTGAAGCCTAATAATGTTATCCATAGAGAGATCTATGAGTTTCTCAGTTTGGTAGTCATTCCCCACAGCTATGAAGTGAGCTACCTTGGTCAATCTATCAACAATTACCCATATCGAGTCATGGCCTTTTGGGGTTTTAGGTAAACCCACTATAAGGTCCATGTACATGATTTCCCACTTCCACATCGGAACATCTAGGGGCTTCAATAGTCCTACTAGTCTTTGGTGCTCGACCTTGATCCTATTTTAGATGTCACAATGCACAACATTCCCTGCAATATCAGCTTTCATATTCTTCCACCAGAAAAGCTTCTTCAAGTCGACATACATCTTGGTACTTCCTTGGTGAATACAATACTTGGAGTCATGACCCTCGGCTAGGATCTCCTCTCGCAAGGCCACATCCGAGGGCAGATAGATTTTATCCTTGTACCAGTACACTCCTTGTTCATCTTCCCTGAACTCAAGACACTTGCCTAGCTCCATGAGCTCTTGAATTTCCAAGATTTTAGGGCATTCTTGCTAGGCTTTCCGGATTCAATCTTCAAGATTGTACTGCACTTGAAGTTCATTCAACATTCCCTTCAGTAGAATCTCGAGTCGGAGGTCCTCCATCTCCTAACTCAGCTCTAGTGGTATGGCTTCTGCCATTAGACTATGGCAATAGCTCTTATGGCTCAGGGCATCTATGACTACATTGGCTTTCCCTAGGTGATAGTGTATCTCTAGGTTGTAGTCCTTAATTAGCTCTTGCCATAGGTGCCATCTCATGTTTAGATCCTCCTAAGTGAAAAAGTACTTCAGACTCTTGTGATCGATGTAGATGTCACATTTGTTTCGGATTAGATAGTGTCTCTAGATCTTTAGGGCATGCACAATAGCTACTGCAAGCTCAAGGTCATGGGTAGGGTAGCATTGCTCATGGTCCTTCAACTAGTGGGAAGCATATACTATAACTCTCCCATTCTGCATTAGAACATAGACGAGTCCCTATCTGGATGCATCACAATAGACCATGAAGTCTTGCTGAATGTCAGGCAATGCTAGCATAGGAGTGGTGGTAAGCTTCTGTTTTAAGGTCTAGAAGCTATGCTCGCACTTGGGCATCCACTCAAACTCATTTGTGTTCTTCAATAGGTTGGTCATTGGCTTGGATATCTTGGAAAAGTTCTCAATGAAGTAGTGGTAGTATCCTGCCAACCTAAGAAAACTCTAGATATCAGTCACATTGCGGGGTTGTTCCAACTCTTTCATAGCTTCAATCTTGGTGGGATCAACAACTACTCCTTCAGTAGTGAGATTGTGACCAAGGAGGGTGACTTCTTCAAGCTAGAACTCGCACTTGCTAAACTTATCATATAGTTGATTCTATCTTAGCTTCTCCAGCACTACTCTCAGAATGCTGCTCATGTTCTTCTACAGTGGCCAAATAGACAAGAATGTCATCAATGAATACCACCATGAACTTATCTAGCTCCTCCATGAACACCTTGTTCATCATATTCATGGAGTAGGCTAGGGCATTAGAGAGTCCAAAGGACACAATGGTGAACTCATATTGCCTATACCTAGTGACAAAGGCTATCTTCAAAATGTCCTCAGTCCTGATCTTCATCTAATGGTACCCAGATCAAAGATCAATCTTGGAAAAGAACTTGGCATTCCTCAGGCAATCTAGTAGGTCATCTATCCTCGGCAGTGGGTACTTGTTCTTGACAATCACAGCATTCAAGTTCTGATAGTCAATGCACATCCTCATGGAACCTTCTTTCTTCTTCACAAACAAGACAAGGGAACCCTAGGGTGAAGCACTAGGCCTAATGTACCCCTTGTCAGACAACTCCCTGAGCTACTTCTTGAGTTCCTCCAGCTCATCAGCCGACATGTGGTAGGGCCTCTTAGCAATAGGTCCCATACTAGGTAGAAGGTTGATCACAAACTCCACATCCTGAATAGGTGGCATACCTAGCAGCTCTTTGGGGAACACATCAGGGTACTCACATACTATGGACACCTCCTCAACAGACTTGGCCTCCAAGGCACACAACTTGGAAACTGTCCTCTCAAGGTTGGGCTCACATTCATATTATGTGACCACTTGGATGTGTTATCTCCACATATCATGGTGAGCAAGATATTACTCCCTTGTGTTGAGTCAGTCAATCCATCCCCAATATGACATCCAGTCCATTAGAGGGAAGCAAGGTAAGATCGGCTAGAAAAGGGTGACCCTCAATGATTATGCTCACTCCCTGACATCTCTTCGTGCATATAATGCAACCCAAGGGTGAACTAGTGTCTATAGGCTCCTTACATGGAGTCACTGCTATGCTATGCTCTCATGCAAACTTGGTGGACAGGTAAGAATAGGTAGCTCCTAAGTCAAATAATACCAAAGATGTAGCTCCATGCATAATGAACATACTGTACACCATGTCGTGGGCATTCTAGGTGTCCTCCAGTGGTCAGATGGGTGAGATGATCACGGGCGGCTCCTAGCAACGTTCTTGTGATGTGTACCCTAAATAGTAACCTATGTCACTAGGGTTGGAGCAGGTGGTGTAGCATTCTTCATGGGGTAGTCAATGACCTTGTGAATTGGCAGACCATAGCCAAATCAAGTGTAGAGCATGCTGCTTGTGGTGGTGGGCACAATGGTCTTCCATGTGCTAGGGCTCCGAGCAGGGTGGCTTAGAGTGGGTGGTTGTAGTTGGCAATGTAGGTACCACCTCTATGGCTTGGAGCAGGTGTGGCTCCCTAGATGGCATGAGGGCAAGGCAGCGAGGGCATGTGAGCATGAGAGGTACTCTAGGATTAGTGCTTCTTCTCCTTGTAGAGGGCATCAGCCTCCAAACGATCCCTCTCCATCTCTAGGACCTTGTTGATCATCTCTCGAAGGGTGTAGTAGGTATGACCCAAGAGGGCCACCTTGATGCGTGTGGTTAGACCCTTCTTGAAGAAGTATATCTTCTTCTTCTCAGAGTCTGTCTCACCAGGAGCATACCTCATCATGTGAGTGAAGGGGTTGGCATACTCCTAGATCTTCTAGGAACCTTGGGAAATGTTGTGCAACTCTTCCACCTTGGCATCCATCACTGCCCTTGAGCACATGGTGCTTGTGGAAGGCTTTGTTGAACTCCTCCCATGAGATGTGCGTGGGGTCAGCATGGGTGTCACAGTAGCTGTCCCACCACACACGTGCGGATGCCAGTGAGCTGATGGGCTATGACTCCAACACACTCCTCATCAAAGCAAGTGGTTAGGTCTAGCTTCTTCTCCATCTCATGCAACCAATCCTTGGTGGTGATGGGGTCATCATCAGAGCTATCGAAGGTAGGGGGCCATAGCTTGAGGAAACCTTCTAGCTTCCTCTTGAAGTCATTAGGTGGACCTCCATTGTAGCACAATAGCCCGTCAGCCAGTGTCTCCATGAGATGTGTCTAGTGGTCCATCACCTTAGACAGAAGTGGTGGTGGTGGTGGAGCATTGTCGCTCCCAAGAGGAGCATCCTCACCCCTAGGCTAGTCTGCGCTTGGCTCCTCCATGTGCTGCTCTCTAGCAGGTGGTACCTCCTCCTCAAGGTTGAGGGCAGCATGGGCGGCAGTGCATCCTCCTCCATGGCCATGGCCACGACCACGACCATGGCCAGCTGGGCATGGGGGACGGGGAGCGATGGTTCAAACGTTCAAAGCAGCGACACGACATCTTTGCTGCAAAATGTTACCTCACAAGTTATTATCAAGTTGTTAGGTGTTTCATTAGCAATTTAATTATAGCCAAACACTCAAACAAAGAAGCAAGAACAACCATAAGAAGCATTAAAATCCAAGCATTCATTACATGAGTTTATTACATGGCGATGTCTCCAGTAGCTACACTAGAAGACTCATGGGAAATCGCACCACACGTAGGTAGGCTCCAAAAGAGGGACATTCTACTCTACTATTGAAGGGGACTCATGTCTCATAGCCACGTAGGGTTCATCATCAACACTACAACTACTACATTATTAGAGCATCACTAGGAAGCTAACTCTAACTAGGTGGTGGAGTAGTGCTAGCATCCATCTCTTGGAGCTCTGCATCGGTACGGTGTATCCTCAAGATGTACACCAAGGCCTCCTCCAACTGCTCAGTCTTCGGGGCCTCGGGGTAGTCCTCAGATGGGCATGCATTTAGATTGAGCTTAGAGGGCTCAACCCAGAAGGACTCCTTGCGTGGCCTCTTGCACGACTCAGGTAGTAGGAACTTCTGCATCTCCTTAAACTCCTTGACTTGCCTGATGTCAGTGTCAACCCATGCCTGGCTTATCCTATCTGCCCTATCCTTCTAGAACTCCATGTACTTCATGTACTCAATAAGGTGACGCTAGTTGTGAGTGGTGTTAATGCTCAACTGAACGACCTCCCTCTCCAACATGTTGCAATGGCTCTCTAGCATTATCTTCCTAAAGCCAAACCTCTTCTCCATCTCAATGTGATCCCTTAGGCACCTCTTCTTGTGCTCGAGGGCATCCTCAAGCTCGAGCACCTTGTAGTCTAAGTAGTCATTGTGGAGCCCAAAGTCTCTAGCCTTGTCTCTTAGATCTACAACCTCCTCCTTTAACTTGCTCTCACATGACTTGTAGTAGGCCTCCATGCAATCATAGCCCTCACACTCCACACGAATGATCTCCTTGAGTACCTCCTTCTTCTTCTCTTCCTCTAGGAAGGCCTCGTCAGCCTAGAACAGCATGTCCTAGTACTGATGGTTCTGTGACTTGACCTCCATGATGTACCTATCCTAGTAGAGGATGTACTATCTAGACACCTAGAGGCAAGGGCCCTCATTGGTATAGATAGTCTGGTCAAATTCCAAGACCTGCCTCCTAGTACTCTAGGTGAGGTCTAGGGCTCAGGGTAGGAAGCGGTATGGTCCCCTCCTAAGGTGCTCAGTGGGCATCACACATCACGCAGCGAAGGGCCAAATGTGAGATGGACTAGACACAAGATATGATTAAGGTCTCCACCTATAGCTCCTGGAAGACATGTAGCTCTAGCAAGGTCTCACTTGTAGGAACCTTGAGGTGGATGATGATGTGGCCCTATAGTCCATCGGGTCTTGGTTTGCCATGACAGACGTACTCGACCTGCTCGGTAGGGACACCAAGCTCCCTGAGGATGTCATAGAGCATCTGAGCAAAACCCTTGTAGCTAAGACCATTGACGGGAAGCTCAACTATGGGTGCCATCTGCAAATCGGTCCATAAAAGGGGATTAGTAGACTAGAAAAAGATATAAGCCATGCATAAAAAGATGCAATGTTGGTACATATAACCAAAAAAGACAAGTTCCACTCCAAATTTTATCATCCAGTCCTAAGGGTCTCATCCTAGGGTCAAGTATGGCTCTGATACCAATTGAAATGATCCTAATTTCCTTGAAGGGAAATCCATAGATTCGAAGTATAACGTGATAGTCCTAGGCGATCATCCCATCACATTATCAAATATCAGTCAATATTATAACACCCCTATGTTAAGCTTTGCATTTGGCATTTGCATTTCATGAGCACAAGCATCATCCAAGCATTCATGAACATGAGCATATGAAATTTTATCTCATTCTCATACATTATCACATGAAATGTTGATTTTATATATATGATTATGCTTGCAATTATGTATAACCAATGTATGAGATGGTTGTGAGGTCATGAAAACACCTTAGACATGTCTAGGATGCTAAATGGAACAATGTTTGCTATCATGACCTAGTACAATTTTACTTCTAAGTGCTGGTTTCAATTGAAATGCCATTTTCATGATGCTAGTTTGACTAAAGTTAAACAGTAGCTTAGAGTGTTTGCATGGCTATGTGACCTAAATGAAAGTTCTAGTACTTGACTAGGGTAACAACTTTTATTTTTGGGTCAAGGTCTAATTCAGTGCATAGCATTCTCAAAAATAGCTCACAAGTATCAACAAAATGTTGTTTTGTGACTCAGGAAATTTGTGTGGAAATGATTTTTAGTTTCAAAGTACCTCACTTTGGAGCAGTGTAGTTTGTTAACCATTGAGAATTAGATGATGGTTCTTAAAGCAAAGTTGGAGATCTCATGTAGCTCTACAACTTTCGTTAAGAAGTGAAAGGATCAAGATGCCCAAGAGGGGGGTGAATTGGGCTAATTCTAAATTTCTTTGCAATAATTAAGTCCTATGGTTAGCCCAATTAACCCCTTGTGCCTAGAAAGTGTATCTATTGATCTACCGCACAAAAGTTTAGCAACCTATGTTCCAATCCTACTCTAGCATGGCAATTCTATGAATGTAAATGACAAGAATTGAATTGCTCAAAGTAAATTATCAAAGTAAATAGAGAAGGAGGAACATGGCGATGTTTTGCCGAGGTATCGGAGAGTTGCCACTCCCCACTGGTCCTTGTTGGAGCACCCGCGCAAGGGTGTAGCTCCCCTTGATCTGGACAAGGATCAAGTGCTCTCTATGGGTTGATTCTTCGACACTCCATTGTAGTGAATCACCCACAACCGCTCACAACTTGAGTTGGGTAATCCACAAGCTCCACCAGATGATCACCAAACTCCCAATCACCACTAAGCCATCTTGGTGATGGAGATCACCAAGAGTAACAAGCATGAACTCTCACTTGACAACGACAAGCCTAATGAGAAGGGTGGATGCACACTTTGCTACTCTTGATCTCACTAATGAAGGCTCTCTTTGGGATTCTCAAATCTCAATCACCTCACTAGGACCTTGCTCTTCTTGGCACTCTCAAAGGTGTTTCTTAGCTGTTAGAATGAGCAAAAGTACCCCCACACATGAATGGAGGAAGTATTTATAAGCATGGCTGAAAAATAAACCGTTATGTGCCTCTGCGGGGTGACTGGACGCTCCGGTCATTTTGACTAGACGCACCGGTCAGTTCACCCCAAATTCTAGTGATCAAGTGGTGACCGGACGCTGGACAACGTCCGATCAGCACTGACTAGACACATTCAATTATGATTTTCCCTCTCTGGAACCTTACTGGAGTCAACCAGACGCTGGGACTCAGTGTCCGGTCAACACTGACCGGACACGTCCGGTCATGATTTTCCTTCTCTAGAACTTTATTATAGTTGACCGGACGCTAGGACTCAGCGTCCGATCACTTCACCTCTCAGCATCTGGTCACTTCCAAATGACTTCACCTTGATCAAGGCGTTCGGTCATGATTTTCCTTCTCTAGAACTTTATTATAGTTGACCAGACGCTAGGACTCAGCGTCCGATCACTTCACCTCTCAGCATCTATGCCAGCGTTCGGTCACACCGAAGCCAGCGTCCAGTCAACATTTGACCCTCCATTCACTTCCAACTTTCGATCATACCTGAATGAAGTTTCCTCCAATGGATCTAAGGGCTTTTTAGGAGCTACCTAGTGCTAGGTTTAGCAAGTTTGCACCACACCTAACCCACTATACTCACCTAGGTCAAGCTACCCATCCATACCCCCCTTAATAGTATGGCCAAAGGAAAAAACAAAGTCCTAAACTACTCAAAGTGTCTCTTCAACTCCAATCGACACTTAGAACTAGTCCATCCTTAACCTTGTCGTCCATCCTTTGAAAACCAAAATCATTTCCATCATAGGGGCATGACCACCATGATAGCCCAATCGATCTCCATTACCATGACCTAACTTAATTGCCTCTACAAAACACACGTTAGTTATAGTAATCACATATTGTCATTAATCACCAAAACCCAACTAGGGGCCTAGATGCTTTCAATCTCCCCATTTTTGGTGATTGATGACAATACCACCTCGAGTATGTGAAAAAGTTGAGGTTTTTAACATGTTTGGTTCATATAAGCTTTTAACAATAAGAACAAAAGAGTTAGGCAAGCTTATATGACCCAAGCCAACATGATGTACTCAAAAGATATGAAATAAGCATGAGTACAGGTAATAAAACTCATTTGCATCGAAGTAAAACATGGAAGCAAAGCAAATGAGCATAACACAAGTGATATGACATATACAAGATTCAAAATAGAGAGCACACATGTCAAATATCACGATCACAAAGATATCACTATCACATAAATATAGTTTGATGCACAAAAGTAAGCACACGAATGCATAATAGTGTATCACACATAAAAACCAAATATAACAGATAAACTAAGCTCCCCCTAAGTCACTCCCCCTAAGTCTAACATACTCGATCCCTCTCCCCCTTTGGCATCAAACACCAAATCCTAAGGGACGGTCGGCGGGGCTACAGCGGATGAGTCGGGCACTGAGGTACGAGAAGCAAGCTAGAACTGTGTGCCATCATCATCTGACCCTGAGCTCTGAACTGTCTGACCCTCTGTAGTTGGAAGCGATGCTGAAGTGGTCTAGGCCAAATTAGGGACTAGAGCGGCCGTAGACGTTGTAGGTATCACTGAAGCAGGTGGCTCTAATGATGCAACTGAAGAAGGGAGCGTCTCTATAGTCCCGGTAATAGGTGCAACTATAGAAGGACCTGAGACATGCAAATATGGTGGAGTAGGCTACCCTGTCAACTCACTGAAAGCCGCTCTAAGGCTCTTGCAGACTGAGGTATCTAGCACTAGCAGCGAGGAAGTTTGAGCCGATGTGAAGCCCATTTGAAGAGGTGTGAACTATGGGGCTAGCACTGGCGAGGCAAACCATAGGACACCGGCTCTATAGGTGAAGCAAACTATGTTGGTGGCTATCCCTGACTCTAAAGCCCACTTGGCTATACAGCTGGAGTCTTAGAAGTAGTGGTTGGCTGACATAGCTGGGGCGAAGACTATGGCGGTGGAGCCCTAATAGCTGTCACAACATGCTACATAAATCTAAGGAGCTGCTGCTACGTGAGGAGCTGCTGCTGGTGTATGGCCTACTGTTGCTGCTCGATTACCTGTTGCTATCGCTGGAACTCATCCTGCCTAGTCTAAAACTAAGCAAAAGTCGCAGCTGTCTCCTGAGCCTGGCAAGCCTGATGCTGCCTCATCCACTCAAGTATGGCAAGTTGAGCGGGGTCAGTCTATGGTATAGATGGAGCTAAACTAGAGCTACCAGCCTTATGGTCATGTTGTTGTGGAGGCATCTAAGGAATAGGCTGATAGTCATCATCTAAGCTATCACTGGGGTCGTTCGCAACAAACCCCTCCTACTAAGCATCAAGCTCCTCCTCTATAGCTACTATGCTCCTGATGGTCTCATCCTGCTAAGCTACAGTCTCTAGCACCTCTGGGCGTTGGCTCGACTGGCTAGGTGTCTTCACTACACTATGTCAGATCATCTAAGTCATGTTGTATGTAGGGAACTCTGTAGTAGCACCACTATACTCTGCCAGCATCTCTGGTGGCCTCATAGTAACTGCCCTATGGATCAAGAATGTAATCCAGTGAGCATATGACAGTTGCCTATGACCCTGAACCCCTCTGCAATAGTATCCTCCATCTCTGATAGAAGGAGATCCCAAATGTCATACACTATCTCCTGCATTAGAGAGTTCAGTAACTATAACTGTATGTGAGTCAAGCCCTCATGATACCCCATCCTCAGAAGTAGTGTCCTCCTCATAATGGCATCAAGCACTCTAGAAGTGGGAGTGAGATCACTGGGTGTCCTGCTAGACCCCTCGCCGAATGGCTCTATGAAGCAATGACGGACTAGATCTATAGGGGGCACCATACCACCATGAGGGCGTCTAGGGCACTATCTGTCCATAGCAAACCTCATGTAGCCAGACGGGCTACTCCTAAAGCCTTAGTATCTCTCTAACCCTAGTGCTTATCAGCCTATAATCTCTGCCACTGAATACAAAGTGTATAAATTTATGTTGTGGGTCAATCCAGAGTGTAGCATAGAACTGACGGACCCAAGATGGAACATATAAGCATGTCTGTCCAAGTAAATCTGTTAGCCCTGGCAGGTAAGATAGGTAGGGGTGAATGTGCTCTCTAGCTGCTACTCCAATGGTCTCAATGTTACACACCCTCTAAGATCTGAATACTGCCCCACTATTAAGATATGCATTATAAAAATCTTCCTGCAGAGGTGTCTAGAAACCCTCTAAAGCACACACATCCTGCCTCGATGGAAACCACTACTCAAAGCCACAAATCTGAGCTACTGAACCTAGTTGGTTGTGGTGGCCCTCAAATCCAAGTGGGTCACTGGAGGCGGACCCTATGGTCTAGGCGGTGGACATGAACCCCTCTACTGTGTCTTTGACCTCGGAGTGACTGGAGCATGGGTACGATTAGAGCGGCAAAGCTATGGCTGAGGTGCCTGCTCTATCTCCTCGGCTTGCTCTCCCTCCTGAGTCTACTCTGCTGGCTATGGCTCCTACTATGACTCCCCCTGAGGCTAACTCTCATCCAAGACAACTCACCGTCCCATAACCATAACAGTCCCTAGCTGGACCACCATGACGGTGCTCAACCTGCTCTAGTGCAGCCCTCATAGATGGCAAGAGCTGATCTATGATCTGGACTCCACCTCTAGCACCTCCTGCCTCTGCACGCTTTGCTAGTTGCTGCAACTGTGGCTGCTCTAGCTGTATCTGCATCTAGATACTTCTGCTTCTTTGTTGCAAGCTTGTTCGTCACCTTGTCTTTTGTATCTGTAGGCTAGCGAGGTGGGGGACTCGGATCCTCATCACTAGGACCTACCTCTGACATTCTTGACACGAGCCATCTAATGGATCTAAAAAGAATAACTATCACTAACTGAAGATCAACTGCCAACTGTCACTTCTGAGGCTTGGCCTCGATCCATACTCGCGAGCTTGGCCCCGAGTTGACTAACAACTGCAAATAGGACCACAACGGCAATGACTCACTACACAATAGAATAGATAGGATATACAAATAAATACAATATATCTAAAGATGTGAAACCCTAAGAAAGCAATCAATTTGGTACAAAATTAGAATCGAGGGCTTGCTACCTGACAAACCGGTGATCCGAAAAGAAGAGGAACGACAATCGGGGAACCACCAGAAAGCACTGTGAAGCTAGGGTTCCGGTGAAGCAATGTGGCATGGATTAGTGATGCAATGCGATGAATCAGCCATGGAGAGGCGATGTGGGCACTGGCACGTGCTGGTGAGGTGATGCTTGGTGGTGCTAGGGCATGATGGCGCTAGAGTAGGGTGTGGGCGTGGTGGCGCACAGGAGCGGCATGGGCGAGCTGCAAAGGCACGGGCACGGTGGCGCATAGGAGCAGCGCGGGCATGGATGGCGCGGGCGTGGTGTTTCGGCAGGCGGCAAGGCACAACTGTGTGGCGGCAGAGGTGAGCTCGGTGGTGCTAGGGTTAGGGCATGGGCGAGCTTTGGCACGGCGTGGAGGCTCAGGAACGACGATGTTGGCACAATGAAATGATTAGGTCAAGGTACGGTGCAATTTATGGTGGCCCCCAACGTGACGGGAAAGGAAATAGAGAAGAGTTGGAATCAAGCATGTTTTCTACTGACTGAACGCTCTAGTGGCAGCAACCAGATGCTGCCACCCAGCATCCGGTCGATTCCAAAGAGGTCCAAAACCCCTTGAATGATGATCGGACGCATCTGGTGAACCTTGACCGGACGTAGCCAGAGTCCGATGCAAGCTGTCTCCTTCGTCTTCGATCGACCAGACATTGAGCCACCATCAGACCAAACGCTGGGAAGGCACTGTTTCAGTGTCCGGTCACTCCTTCTCAGCAACAGTTCACCTCCTATGAACTGACCGGACACTGGACTTCAGAGTCTGGTGCAGCATCCAGTCACTCTTTTTCCAACAAATCTTCAAAGCCCTTCATGATGCCAGTTCCCAATCAAGTCCTAACTCCAATAAGATCCAAATAAACACCAATTGGGACTGATGTGAGTAACCTCTCTCAAACCCTCAATTTTTTCAAAATATTTTGCCTTAGGCTATAATTCTTTTTAATAAAATAGGCAATAAGGGGGCAATTGAAGACAAACGATAAAGCAACATTCATGCATATGCAATACAATACTTGAAAGTAAATCTAGTTGCTTGTCAAGTTTGATCCAAGGTTAAGCTTCTTCACACACTTTACGACGGTTATCTTAACCATGTTAGACAAGCCCTATATGCATTACCAAAAATTAAATATGTTGTATATTACAATGCAATGCAAGGGACAACACAAGCTCATTTTTTTGTGAAGTTACTAAAATCAAGAACATTAAGCTCATTCGGCAATCGGAAAAAAAGTCACCTCATCTAGTGGTTTAGTGAAGATATCCGCCAATTGATCTTCGGTCCTTACACCTTCTAGTGAATTATCATTCTTTGCAACATAATCTCTAAGAAAGTGATGACGGATATCTATGTGCTTGGTGCGATAGTGTTGAACCAGATTATTTGCAAGTTTTACCACACTTTCATTGTCGCACAAAAGAGGTACTTTTTCTAGAACTACACCATAGTCCAGCAAAGTTTGTTTCATGTAAAGAATTTGTGCACAACAAGCACCCGTGGCAATGTATTCCACTTCGGTGGTGGACAAAGCCACACTATTTTGTTTCCTGGAGGACCAAGGCACAAGTGATCTACCAAGCAAATGGCACCCTCCGGATGTGCTTTTTCTATCCACTTTGCAACTGGCATAATCCGAATTAGAATAGCCAACTAATTCAAATATAGATCCTTTGGGATACCAAAGGCCAATGCTTGGTGTGTGCTTAAGATACCTAAAGATTCTTTTAATGGCAATTAAATGAGTTTCCTTAGTATTAGCTTGAAATCTAGCACACATACACACACTAAACATGATGTCGGGCCTAGATGCGGTTAAATATAACAAGCTACCAATCATAGAGCGGTAGAGAGTTTGATCAACCGTGTTACCTCCCTCATCTAGGTCGAGATGTCCATTAGTTGGCATTGGTGTCTTGATTGGCTTACATTCATCCATCTTGAATCTCTTGAGAAGATCATTTATATATTTCTCTTGAGAGATGAAAATCCTTTCTCTCATTTGCTTGACTTGAAAACCAAGAAAGAATGTAAGCTCTCCAATTATTGACATCTCAAACTCCTTCGACATCAATTCACCAAACTCTTTGCAAGAATCTTCATTTGATGATCCAAAGATGCTATCATCAACATACACTTGACAAAAGAAGATGTGCCCATCAAGCTTCTTGGTGAATAGTGTGTTGTCGACCTTCCCAATAGTGAAGCCCTTCTCAATGAGGAAGTCCCAAAGACGCTCATACCAAGCTCTTGGGGCTTGCTTAAGCCCATATAGCGCCTTGAACAACCTATAAACTATGATTAGGATATCTAGGGTCTTCAAACCTAGGAGGTTGATCAACATAGACTAGTTTATTAATAAAGCCATTTAAAAATGCACTTTTCACATCCATTTGATATAGTTTCATATCATGATGTGATGACAATGCAAGGAGGATACGAATGGCTTCTAGTCTTGCAACCAATGCAAAGGTCTCTCCAAAATCCAAACCTTCGACTTGAGAGAACCCCTTTGCAACTAGTCTTGCCTTGTTCCTCACAACTACGCCTTGATCATCTTGCTTGTTGCGGAACACCCACTTTGTTCC
Source organism: Miscanthus floridulus (assembly GCF_019320115.1). Lineage (NCBI taxonomy): Eukaryota > Viridiplantae > Streptophyta > Magnoliopsida > Poales > Poaceae > Miscanthus > Miscanthus floridulus. The sequence continues at coordinate 22,975,685 of NC_089591.1, read as the reverse complement.
AATCACTCTTGCACCTTTTGGCCAGCTCTTCAAGAGTCCAAACTTCATTGTGGGTGAAGTTGTTCAACTCTTCATGCAAGGCATTTATCCAATCTGGATCTTGAAGAGCTTCTTCTATCTTAGTAGGCTCATAGAAAGAGACAAAAGAGTGATGAGCAATGAATGAAGCAAGTTTTTGTGAGCGAGTTATTACACCCTTTGATGGACTCCCTATGATGAGATCTTACGGATGATCTTGTAGTAGAGGTGTATTTCTTCTATTGACCACTTGAGGAGGAAGGTTGTGGAGGATCAACATCTTGTGCTTGTACCACCATTTGATCATGGGAGACATGAGTATCTTTATTTTCTACTCTCCCATCTTTATCACCATCTTGTGGCACACTTGGTGAAGAAGGTGGATCAATCTCTTATACATCATCTTTAGGCTTGATGTCTCTAACCAGAATGTTCTTCATAGCCTCTCTCAATGGTATAATCACCTACATCATCAAGATTCTCATGTGCTCCTTAGGAGCCGTTAGATTCATCAAATTCCACATCAAATGTTTCTTCAACCAAGCCGGTGGCATGATTAAATACTCTATATGCTTTGGACTTTAACAAGTAACCAACAAGAAAACCAATATCACAACATCTTTGGAACTTCCCTAGGTGTTGCCGCTTCTTGTAGATGTAGCATTTGCAACCAAACACCCTAAAGAAGGAGACGCCCGACTTCTTCCCATTGAGCAACTCATAAGGTCTCTTGCCAAGGAATTTTTGAAGGAATAGGTGGTTGGATGCATAGCATACGGTGTTGATAGCTTTCGCCCATAGAGCTTTGAGGGTGTTGTACTCATCTAGCATTGTTCTCTGCAAGAGTGATCAATGTCTAGTTCTTTCTCTCAACTACACCATTTTGTTGAGGAGTATATGTTGTGGAGACCTCATGCTTGATCTCAACTTCATCACAATAGGCCTCAATGTTTATGTTGTCAAATTCCTTCCCATTGTCACTTCTAATCTTCTTGAGCTTCACTTCAAATTCATTTTGTGCTCTCTTGGCAAACTTCTTGAAGCAAGATGCAACTTCGGATTTGTCATGAAGGAAGAATACCCATGTATATCTTGAATAGTCATCAACAATCACAAGACAATAAAGATTTCCTCCCAAACTCTTGTATGTTGTTGGTCCAAATAAGTCCATGTGAAGGAGTTCTAGCACTCTTGTGGTTAACATAAAAGCTTTTGTTGGATGAGTATTTGCAAATTGCTTGCCGGCTTGACATGCACTACAAAGATTGTCCTTCTCAAACTTCACATCCTTCAACCCTCTCACCAAATCATTCTTCATTAGCTTCTTAAGTGAGCTCATCCCAACATGAGCAAGTCTTCTGTGCCATAGCCACCCAAATGTTGTTTTGGTGAATAAGGCATGTTTTCAAGTTAGCATCTTCGGAGGTGAAATCCACTAAGTATAGGTTGTTGTATCTAAATCCTTTGAATATCACTTGATCATCATCCTTCTTAGATACAACAACTTCCTTCTCGGTGAACAAGCATTGGAAGCCAAGATCATACAATTGTTTAACAGGATAGCAAGTTGAAGCTCAATGAAGCAACATATAGCACATTTGAGATAGAATGATCATTTGATATTTCCACTTTGCCCAACCCATTAACCTTGCCCTTTGAATTATCTCCAAATGTGATTCTTTCTTGTCCATCTACTTCTTCATCTAGTGAGGTGAACATACAAGGATCACGGGTTATATGTTGTGTGCAACCACTATCAATAACCCAATGACTTCCACTAGTCATGTAGTTCACCTACACACAAGAGATCAAGCTTTAGGAACCCAAACTTGTTGAGGGCCCTTCACCTTCTCAACAAGTGACTTTGTAACCCAAATTTTCTTAGGCCTATTCTTGTTGGGAGGTCCTAAGAACATGACTTTCATCTTCCCACTAGAATCCTTTCTAAGCATGTAATGAGCATTGAAGGCAAAAGGTCTAGCATGCTTGGGCAAGGGTTGTGGTGGTGGAGTTTGGCACTCATAGGCAAAGTGACCTTCGTGTCCACACTCAAAGCATCTCTTTGGTTTTGGCTTTGATTTGTGTTGTTGTTGAGCTTGAGCCTTCTTGTAACACCTTTGGTGTTTTGACCTAACACTAAAACTTCACCATGTCATCATATGCATTGCAAAGCATTCATAAAGTAGAAAATTTTGAATGCATTCACTAAATAAGCTTTATTTAGTAAGTAGTTATTTTATGTGTGATGTGATTCAAAACCCTAAATAAAGATCATGACCACAAGGGTCAAATTTCATGTGATCATGTGAGGCCATGTGTCATTTGACCCAAATAACCCTAATGGGCCATGTTACTGGTCAAAAATCAAAGTTAAAGCAAAAGGTAAACAAATCAAATTTGAATTCAAATTCAAATCCTAAAACTCCTTTTTGCCCCTTTTGTCTAATTCAAAATCCATTTGGATTTTGGGGTTGAGACAAAAAGCAAAGTTGAAGAATATTTTATAAGGATCAACTTTGGTATTCAAAGTTTTTCAAGTTTACATGTAAAATTTGGAGTAATTTTGAAATGATTCAAATGCTCAAATGCACCCCAAATTCAAATTTCAAAATGGAGGTAGAATTTGAAAAATGTTCCTTGAAGCAAAGTTGTAGAGTTTGAAAAGTTGAGCAACTTTCATTTTTGGAGATTTTCAACTTCTTTAGAAAATTTGTGAGTAATTTGAAAAATAGATGTAAGTGGCAAATCTGTAAATACTTCAAAGATCGAGTTGGTAAGAGGGTTTCACTGCCCCACCGCCGGTGTCCTTCTCTGGCCTTCTAGGCATGCCTGCGACCGCCCTTGGCTTCACGCTGGCACAGGGAGCACTCTGCATGTCGAGTCCGCGTGCTCCTGGCCGAGCTATAAGACCTAGACGACGTCGTTCACTTTTCTTCCTCTCCTCTGTTTTCCCGACATCCGCCGTCTCAACTCCAGCGAGCTTCCCTCAGCTTCCTCAGCACAAGATAGCCCAAGAAAAGCTATGTTCTAGTTCCGCCCAGTTCCTTGCACATTCGACCGAGTTGTTGCTATCGCCTGATTTTGCTGAGAGCTCGCTGTCCACGTTCATCTTCCTTGCGGCCGACGACCTCAACGGAAACTCTGGTTCACCAGTGGCTAGCATCATCGGGTGAGCCGTTGCCCTTGCTTGTTGCCTCTATGGATTCATCTTGATGCTGTAGTGCTCATTCCACTCTTGCCTACTTGTTTTGCCCACTGTAGTCGCTGAAACGCTGTCGTCGATGAGGTCTGCCTCGCCGTGATCCCGGTCACCGTCGAAATGCGTCACCTTAGCTTCTCCAGTCTCGCTTGTTGCTTTAACACGATCAGGGTGAGCCACTGATGCTTTCTAAACTCTCTGTTTCACCGTTACTGGCCTTGTTTCGCTGGCATAACATTGCCATGCCACCGCGTCCGCCATGGCCGGTGTCAGCCTTGTTCCATGTCGTAATCGGCCTCCAAAGTGCCACTAATCGATGCGCCTAGCTCTTGTGAACATGTTAGTGCTTTGGCCGTCGCTGTTGGGCTCACCATCGGCGAGTTTGCGTTGGTTAGCGCCGTCGCAGCCACGGTCAATGCCCTGAGGTTGGGGATGACAGGTGGGGGTCGGCTGTCAGGGAGAGCAAGAGAGAGAATAGTGAGTTTTGTTATTTTCTAATTTTGAATAGTGCTGAATCTTTGGAAATTTGTAGGAAAATGATCATAGCTCCAAAAATTCTTAAATTTTGTGTGTAGCCTCTGTACATGCTCTAGTATGATTTAAAAATTTGAAACTTGAAATTTGAGTAAATTTTTAATGTTCAAATATTCAGTCCATTAATTAATAAATGCAATTTCCATGATTTTTGTAGGCCACTGTATAATTCCAAAAATTATGAAATTTGTTTTGGTACACTAATTTATCATGAGGAAGCTTACATAAAAGTTTTAGGTCATTTGGAACAAGTTCATTTTTGGGCTTAATTCCAAATTAATTCAAAAATGAATAAAAGCAAACCCTAAGTGTTTGATTAGTGTTGGATCTGGTTTTGGTCATGTTTTGTGACTAGTAGGGTTTCAAGATCCATTTGGTCAAGTTACATGTGTGGTTCTTGATGGTAGCATTGCAAGTTGGTTTTGTTGGCTTGCAACTGTACCGTGAAAAACAGTCGTATTCGAGGTGTTGTTATATTTCTTGTACCATGACAGCATCATGTTTACATTATCATCATGTTAAAGCATATGTTATCATTTCATGTAGAATCTGAGAGTGAAATGATTCTAGTTGAGCAAGTTCTGGAAGAAACCCCGGTTGTCACGGGATTCGATAATTGTGGTACTAATCCGAAACCCGAGATAGTCAACGAAGGCAAGCCCCGATTTATGCATTAAACCATTACCTTGTTTACTTTGAAAAGTTTATCACCTATGTTACTTATTGCATTAAGTTAATTATGTCAAATGTCACCTACTTGATGCATTGCCTACCTTGTTAATTGTTTACCATCCTTAAAGATGATTTCATTTACAAAGGCATAGAATGCTTAGTATGCTTTATGGTAGGCTTTCAAAGTAAAAGTTTTGATACAATCAAAGATGACATTCTAGGCGAAAGAAAGAAAGCAGATAGAATGAACTAGAGACTAGTCGGGTAACTTATCTTGAATGCTGGGTAATGTTGCCTGACTATGTTGCTTAAAGGCCACTCATTGTGGATCTTCTAAACAAGACACTTTATAGTAGTGGTCACATACTCCGGTAAGCCTACTTCGGCTAATTCAATACTAAGACGAATGCCCATGCACTGGGAGTGGAGAGATGGTGGGAGTAGCGTGTACCCTCGTGGCTGGAATGTGGCCGGATTTGAGGTGTGCTGTGCTCTCGGGTAGGCGTGGAGACAGCTTAGTATAGGAGGATTCGGTAGCGAGGTTGATATATGCAAGATTAAGTTCTACATATGTCGTGTGATAAGGAATCCCTAGTTGGGACTTGAATCAATTTGAATTGCCAGTGCTCTGTGGATATGGAGACTTGATTCATTACAGAAGCAATGCAGGACTGGTGAATTACTAAAATATGAGAAAAGAATGGAATGAGAAGGATTGGAATATGGGAAAAGTACATTTAGTTTGAGATAATGAACTAAAAGGGACTTAGGGGTAAAACTTGAAAATAGGATAAGAATAGTAAGCTTTTGGCAAAGGACTTTGAATTTTGTTACATCCTTACCTTGCCCCAAACCCTGCATCTCTACAAGTCTTACACCCCTGTTACGTTGGGTTAGTCTTGTTGAGTACTTTTGTACTCAGGGTTTGTTAACCCTTGTTGCAGATGAGTCGCATGCACAGGCTTGTTTTGGTCCCTGCTGCATGTCTGTGTTTGAAGTCAATGACGATGAGGAGTGATGAATGGCCTTTGGACAAGGAACTAGTTTGTATGATAAATAAAGTTAATGTAATATTGTCCCGCTACTATGGTTGTATAACACTTATAGTATTATAAGTTTGAAAACAACTGGTTTGTAATCTATGTTACCTTAAGACTTTCGCTATCTTTTACTCTGATGTATATATTTGGATAAATTGTTGTAATCTATAATGTCTGTGATTGGGATCCTATTTGAAAAGAGAATCGTGGATGATTTGGGTTTCCTGAGGACACCCGACAGACCTGTTGAGTTGTTGGGAACTCGTGTACGCTATCTGAGGTCTGTTATGACAACGATAGGTGCAGGTGGGCCTAATTTCTTAGGAGGTTCTACCACAGCTAGTATCAGAGCAGTTCCCATCTAAGATCATTGTAGGTTACTTTGGAAAACCTTCAAATTGATTTGGATCAAAGAAAGTAAACTTGATATTTTAAAGTTCAAATTTCTTTCTTCTTACCTTTGATCTAGACTCAATCCTATTTTATTCAAAAGTTCATGGTGGATAATATGATTAGGTTTGTCCTATGTATTAAAAATCTAGTACTTATGATTATATAAATCTTTTGTACCTAGATTCGTAAGATCGATTCATGCATCATGCTTGAGCACCTTGCATAATAACTCCCCTTAATAGTGGTTGGGTAAGTAATGTCAATCCCATTCTTGCTAACCTCCTTTATCCTCAAGCTATTCTTATAGTCCTACCTTAAATCCTATAGGCTATGGCTAAGACCAAGGTGACCGCATGCAAGTCCACTAGACCTCATGGAGTCCCTCGTCATCAGTTGGCACCAAAAAACCATGAGCTTGGTGAAGGAAGTTCCAAGAAACTAGGAGATGAAGGATCTTCAAGCAACCCCGCCTGACATTGAGAATCTGACCAAGGAGCTCAACACTCTTTGTCGAGCTCATGCTAAAGATCAAGAGAAGCTGGTGGAAATGCAAAGGGGCATCACCATGACCATGAAGTTAGAAGAGTTCTTGGCTCTTAAGCAAGGGGAGCACCCGGTGATGCACTATGTTGGGCGCTTCAATCACCTATTGCAGTATGCTATAGAGTATGTGAATACTGACAGGAAGAAGAAGAATCATTTTCTTAGAGGCCTGAATACTAAACTTTAGACCATGATGGCAACTTGTGGTAATGTAACTTATCATGAGACAATCAACATTGCTATCGCTTCGGAGGAGAATTACCGCCGACACAAGGAGGCGAAGAAAAAGAAAATATCTGCTTTCGGATCATCAAGTGGCAAGCAGTCAGAAGATAGTCTACCATCCTCAGAATCATGGCCATGCACCATTCCAGCCCACAACAAGGCCAAGGCAGGCAGCAAATCTTTATTTGCCCTGCAACTAATACGCCTTACCCTCATCAAGCACCGCAACAGCAAAATAATACAAATAATGCAAACCGCAATGCTACTCCCTAGAATCATAATTATCCATGCTATAATTAGTGGTAAACCCAGACACTTTTCATAAGAATGTCCGTATCCTAGGAAGAATAATCTTGATGCACCCAAAGCCCCTGTTTATCAAGCTCAGAATCAGTACAAGGGCAATGCTCAGAATAATCAGAAGGGTTAGGCTAAGAAGAAACTAGAAGGGTCTTCTATACTCAGGTGGAATCCATTCTAGAAGGAGAACCAGTGATGATGGGTATGTTTCCCATTGCTAAGCATCCTGCAATTACCTTATTTGATTCCAGTGCATCCCATACATTCATCAATCGTATATTTATTGTGAAGCATGGGATAACTATTGGGGAAACAAAAGAACCCTATCATATACAGTCGCCCAGGAGACGAATCTATACAAGGAAGGTAGTTCAGCATGTACCTATTGATTTGGGAGGTTATGAGTTCCCTACCAATATGTTGATATTAAAGGATCAAGATATAGATGTGATCCTTGGTATGAACTGGTTAACCCAACACAGGGCTATCATAGATGTCCTGCGTAGAACCATAAGGGTAAATGCACCTGACAGCAAAACCCAACTTCTCATCCAACTTCCCTTTCCTAAGAGTACAGTGGAAATAGTCTATGCAACTATTGTTGAAGGAGCCAAGAAAATTTCAGTGGTATGTGAGTTTACGGATATCTTTCCCGATGATCTGCCTGGTCTACCACCAGATCGAGACGTAGAGTTCAGAATTGATCTAAAACTAGGAACAACACTAATGTCCAGAAGAGCATATAGGATGCCACCCAAAGAACTAGCAGAATTAAAAATGCAACTACAAGAGTTGTTAGACAAGGGTTTCATTCAACCCAGTTCATCACCTTGGGGATGCCCTGCTATCTTTGTGAAGAAGGACCAAACCTTAAGGTTATGTGTTGACTATCGGCCGTTAAATGAAGTCACCATAAAGAACAAGTACCCCTTACCCCAAATTGATTTGCTTTTTGACCAACTTGCGGGAGCTAAGGTGTTCTCGAAGATAGACTTGAGATCAGGCTATCACCAGATTAAGATCAGACGAGAAGATGTGTCGAAGACAGCATTTACTACCCGATATGGTCTATATGAGTATCTAGTCATGTCTTTTGGGCTGACCAATGCCCCGGCTCATTTCATGTACCTAATGAACTCAGTTTTCATGCCTAAGTTGGATAAGTTTGTAGTGGTGTTCATTGATGACATCCTTATCTATTCTAAAAGCAAAGAGGAACACACGGAATATCTCCGTATTGTTCTACAAAGATTAAGAGATCACCAACTATATGCCAAATTTAGTAAATGTGCATTTTGGTTGGAGGAAGTACAATTTCTAGGTCATGTGTTATCTGCTGAAGGTATAGCTATAGATCCGAGCAAGGTAGAAGAAGTCCTTAATTGGAAAGCACCTACCACTATTCATCAAGTTCGTAGTTTTCTAGGGTTGGTAGGGTATTATCGTCGATTCATCCCTGACTTCTCCAGAGTTGCGAAGCCAATTACTAGACTATTGAAAAATCAAACTAAGTTTGTATGGTCAATAGAATGTGAGAAAGCCTTTCAGACATTGAAGAAGTTGCTGACAACTGCACCAGTTCTAGCACAACCTGATATCGAGAGGCCATTTGATATCTATTATGATGCATCTAGAATTGGTATTGGCTATGTTCTTATGCAAGAAGGCAGAGTCATAGCATACGCTTCTAGACAACTCAAGAAGCATGAAGAACATCATCCTACTCATGATCTTGAATTAGCCGCTGTTATTCATGCACTCAAGATTTGGCGACATTATTTATTGGGCAATATATGTCATATCTATACGGATCACAAAAGTTTGAAATACATCTTCACTCAGTCAGAGTTGAATATGAGGCAAAGAAGATGGTTAGAACTTATCAAAGATTATGACTTAGAAGTGCATTATCATCCAGGCAAGGCTAATGTGGTTGCCGATGCCCTGAGTCACAAGAGTCATTGTCACTGTCTGATTATAGAACCTATGCAATGAACATTGTGTCAAGAGATGGAGCATTTGAATTTACAAATCATAGAACAAGGTTCCCTATCCAATATTGCAGTTGAGTCCACTATCAAAGATCAGATCATTGATGCTCAACAGAAAAGTAAGGGCATAGCCCATATCAAGGACAAAGTCAGATCTGGAAAACCAACATGTTTGAAGACAGATGAATCAGATGTCATATGGTTCAAGGATAGATTGGTAGTACCCAAAAATTCGGAGCTATGAAAGCAAATTCTTGATGAAGCTCATTCTACAAGATACTCCATTCATCCAGGTAGCAACAAAATGTATCATGATCTGAGAAAGAGATATTGGTGGACCAAAATGAAAATAGAAATAGCTCAATATGTGGCCAAGTGTGATATTTGTCAGAGAGTCAAAGCGGTTCATATGAAGACTACAGGTCCATTACATTCATTGCTAGTTCCATCTTGGAAGTGGGAAGATATCTGTATGGACTTCATCATGGGATTGCCAAGGACATCTATAGGCTACAATTCAATATGGGTTATTGTTGATCGCCTAACCAAGATAGCTCATTTCTTACCAGTTAGAGATAAATATCGAGCGGAACAATACACAAAGCTTTACCTTGATAGAATCTTCAATCTGCATGGGGCACCCAAGACCATTGTCTCTGACAGAGGATCATTATTCATATCCAAGTTTTGGAAAAGTCTACATGAGTTTTTGGGAACTAAACTTATCCATAGTTCTACTTATCATCCACAAACAGATGGACAGACTGAGAGGGTAAATCAAATTCTTGAAGATATGTTAAGAGCATGTGTCCTTTCCTTTGGTGCTAAATGGGATGAATGCCTTCCCTTAGCTGAATTCTCATATAATAATAGCCATCAAGAGAGTATTAAAATGGCACCATTCGAAGCATTGTATGGCCGTAGATGCCAGACACCTTTAAATTGGTCAGAAGCTAGAGAACGTTGGTTCTTTGGACCGGATGTGGTCAAGGAAGTTGAAGAGAAAGTTAAACTCATACAAGCTAATATGAAGATAGCTCAATCCCGATAGAGAAGCTATGCTGACAAGAGGAGACGACCGCTAGAATTCAAAGTGGGAGATTATGTCTACCTCAAAGTATCACTGATGAAAGGAGTTCATCATTTTGGGATTCGGGGAAAGTTGGCGCCCCGTTATGTCGGTCCTTTTCAAATCCAACAACAATGTGGACCGGTCGCCTATCGCGTCAAGCTACCAGAGCACATGTCAGTTATGCATGATATCTTCCATGTATCTCAGTTAAAGAAGTGTCTTCAAGTACCTGACCAAGTGATCGACTTTGGTGATGTAGAATTAGAACCTGATTTGACTTATGCTGAGTATCCCATTACAGTCTTAGATCAGAAAGATCGAGTCACTCGAAGACGTACAATCAAGTTCTACAAAGTACAATGGAATCAACACACTGAAGATGAAGCTACTTGGGAGTCCGAGGATTACTTAGAAGAAAACTTTCCTGACTTCTTTGCTTCTATCTAGTTGCAATACCTTGTCTATATTGTAACTTGTCTCGTTTGTTAACAGAATGGAAAACCCCCTCACTAGCCTTTTGAATAAAGTTATGATGTGTTAGCTTGACACATTTCCTTTTCCATTACTTAGCCTTAGGTTTTAAATCTCAGGACGAGATTTCTTTAAGGGGGAAGGGTTGTAACACCTCTGGTGTTTTGACCTAACACTAAAACTTGCCATGTCATCATATGCATTGCAAAGCATTCATAAAGTAGAAAATTTTGAATGCATTCACTAAATAAGCTTTATTTAGTAAGTAGTTATTTTATGTGTGATGTGATTCAAAACCCTAAATAAAGATCATGACCACAAGGGTCAAATTTCATGTGATCATGTGAGGCCATGTGTCATTTGACCCAAATAACCCTAATGGGCCATGTTACTGGTCAAAAATCAAAGTTAAAGCAAAAGGTAAACAAATCAAATTTGAATTCAAATTCAAATCCTAAAAGTCCTTTTTGCCCCTTTTGTCTAATTCAAAATCCATTTGGATTTTGGGGTTGAGACAAAAAGCAAAGTTGAAGATTATTTTATAAGGATCAACTTTGGTATTCAAAGTTTTTCAAGTTTACATGTAAAATTTGGAGTAATTTTGAAATGATTCAAATGCTCAAATGCACCCCAAATTCAAATTTCAAAATGGAGGTAGAATTTGAAAAATGTTCCTTGAAGCAAAGTTGTAGAGTTTGAAAAGTTGAGCAACTTTCATTTTTGGAGATTTTCAACATCTTTAGAAAATTTGTGAGTAATTTGAAAAATAGACGCAGTGGCAAATCTATAAATACTTCAAAAATCGAGTTGGTAACAGGGCGTCACCGCCCCACCACCGGCGTCCTTCTCTAGCCTTCTAGGCGTGCCTGTGACCGCCCTTGGCTTTGCGCTAGCATAGGGAGCACTCTGCGTGTCGAGTCCACGCGCTCCTGGCCGAGCTATAAGACCCAGACGATGTCGTTCACTTTTCTTCCTCCCCTCTGTTTTCCCGACACCGCCGTCTCGACTCCAGGCGAGCTTCCCTCGCCTCCTCAATGCAAGATAGCCTAAGAAAAGCCATGTTCTAGTTCCGCCCTGCTCCTTGCACATCTGACCGGGTTGTTGCTGTCGCCTGATTTCGCCGAGAGCTCGCTGTCCACGTTCATCTTCCTCGCGGCCGGCGACCTCAATGGAAACTCTGGTTCACCGTGGCCAGCATCATCTGGTGAGCCGTTGCCCTTGCTTGTTGCCTCTATGGATTCGTCTCGATGCTATAGTGCTCATTCCACTCTTGCCTACTCGTTTTGCCCACTACAGTCACCGGAACACTATCGTCGACGAGGTCCTGCTCCGCCGTGATCCCGGTCACCATCGAAACGCGTCACCTTAGCTTCTCCGGTCTCGCTTGTTGCTTCAACACGATCGGCATGAGCCACTGATGCTTTCTAACCTCTCTGTTTCACCGTTACTAGCCTTGTTTCACCAGCGTAACGTTGCTGTGCCACCGCGTCTGCCATGGCCGGTGTCAGCCTTGTTCCATGTCGTAATCGACCTCCAAAGTGCCACTAATCGATGCGCCTAGCTCTTATTAACATGTTAGTGCTTTGGCCGTCGCTGTTGGGCTCACCGTCGGTGAGTTTGCGCTGGTCAGCGCCGTCACAGCCATGGTCAATGCCTGAGGTTGGGGATGACAGGTGGGGGCCGGCTGTCAGTGAGAGCAAGAGAGAGAATAGTGAGTTTTGTTATTTTCTGATTTTAAATAGTGCTGAATATTTGGAAATTTGTAGGAAAATAATCATAGCTCCAAAAATTCTGAAATTTTGTGTGTAGCCTCTGTACATGCTCTAGTATGATTTAAAATTTTGAAACTTGAAATTTGAATAAATTTTTAATGTTCAAATATTTAGTCCATTAATTAATAAATGCAATTTCCATGATTTTTGTAGGCCATTGTATAATTCCAAAAATTATGAAATTTGTTTTGGTACACTAATTTGTCATGAGGAAGCTTACATAAAATTTTGAGGTCATTTGGAACAAGTTCATTTTTGGGCTTAATTCCAAATTAATTCAAAAATGAATAAAAGCAAACCCTAAGTGTTTGATTAGTGTTGGATCTGGTTTTGGTCATGTTTTGTGACTAGTAGGGTTTCAAGATCCATTTGGTCAAGTTACATGTGTGGTTCTTAACGGTAGCATTGCAAGTTGGTTTTGTTGGCTTGCAACTGTACCGTGAAAAACAGTCATATTCGAGGTGTTGTTATATTTCATGTACCATGACAGCATCATGTTTACATTATCATCATGTTAAAGCATATGTTATCATTTTGTGTAGAATCCGAGAGTGAAACGATTCTAGTTGAGCAAGTTCTAGAAGAAACCCCGGTTGTCACGGGATTCGATAATTATGGTACTGATCCGGAACCCGAGATCGTCAACGAAGGTAAGCCCCGGTTTATGCATTAAACCATTACCTTGTTTACTTTGAAAAGTTTATCACCTATGTTACTTATTGCATTAAGTTGATTATGTCAAATGTCACCTACATGATGCATTGCCTACCTTGTTAATTGTTTACCATCCTTGAAGATGATTTCATTTACAAAGGTGTAGAATGCTTAGTATGCTTTATGGTAGGCTTTCAAAGTAAAAGTTTCGATACAATCAAAGATGACATTCTGGCCAAAGAAAGAAAGCAGATAGAATGAACTAGAGACTAGTCGGGTGACATGTCTTGAATGTTGGGTAATGTTGTCGACTATGTCGCTCAAAGGCCACTCATTGTGGATCTTCTAAACGAGACACTTTGTAGTACTAGTCACATACTCCGATAAACCTACTTTGGCTAATCCGATACTAAGACGAATGCCCACGCACTGGGAGTGGAGAGATGGCGGGAGTAGCATGTACCCTCGTGGCTGGAATGTGGCTGGATTTGAGGTGTGATGTGCTCTCGGGTGGCGTGGAGACAGGCTTAGTATAGGAGGATTCGGTAGCGAGGTCGATATATGCAAGATTAAGTTCAACATATGTTGTGTGATAAGGAATCCCCAGCTGGGACTTGAATCAATTTGAATTGCTGGTGCTCCATGGATATGGAGACTCGATTCATTACAGAAGCAATGCAGGACTGGTGAATTACTAAAATATGAGAAAAGAATGGAATGAGAAAGATTGGAATATGGGAAAAGTACATTTAGTTTGAGATAATGAACTAAAAGGGACATAGGGGTAAAACTTGAAAATAGGATAAGAACAGTAAGCTTTTGGCAATGGACTTTGAATTTTGTTACATCCATACCTTGCCCCAAACCCTGCATCTCTAAAAGTCTTACACCCCTGTTACAGTCGGGTTAGTCTTGTTGAGTACTTTTGTACTCAGGGTTTGTTAACCCTTGTTGTAGGTGAGTCGCATGCGCAGGCTTGTTTTGGTCCCTGCTACATGTCTATGTTTGAAGTCAATGACGATGAGGAGTGATGAATGGCCTTTGGACAAGGCACTAGTTTGTGTGATAAATAAAGTTAATGTAATATTATCCCGCTACTATGGTTGTATAACACTTATGGTATTGTAAGTTTGAAAACAACTGGTTTGTAACCTATGTTACCTTAAGACTTCTGCTATCTTTTACTCTGATGTATATATTTGAATAAATTGTTGTAATCTGCAATGTCTGTGATTAGGATCCTATTTGAAAAGAGAATCGTGGATGATTCGGGTTTCCCGAGGACACCCGACAGACCTGTTGAGTTGTTGGGAACTCGTGTATGCTATCCAAGGTCTGTTATGACAATGATAGGTGCACGTGGGCCTAAATTCTTAGGAGGTTCTGCCACACTTCTTCTCTTGGTTTGTCAAGTACCCAATGCCACTTCTATCCGTCTTCAAAATGATGTTCATTAGTAGCTCACTTTGAAGATGCTTGCCTCTTATGAACTTGCTCAAACCAATCTTGAGATGCTCTTTATCCAACTTGAGCTTCTTGTTCTCTTCCTTGAGAGCATCATTGTTTTTCTCTCCCTTGAGCTTCTTGTTCTCTTCTTTTAGCTTCTCATTCTCAAGCATCAAATCACCATCATGATCAAGAGTTTTCTAGCACAATAGTGCTGTGGCTTTTGATTTCTTCAAGATCTTTCTTGAGCTTTTCATTATCATTCTTAAGCTTGACAAACTCATCATAATCATCGGCCTCAACCACTTGCTTGCCCTTGATACTAGAACTTTGCTCAATGCTCTCAATGATCAAATCATCGCATGATGTAGCTATATCAATCTTAACAACATCGTTAGTAACATCATGTGGCTTATTTGATAGAAATTCTTGAGCAATGACAAGATTATCATGATTAATCTTAAGAGTAATGTATTCTTCTTTTAGCTTGTTGTGGCTAGTGATGAGCTCTTTGTGCATCCCCTCAAGTTTATCATGTTTATCTTTAAGATCTTTCTTAGAAGATTTGAGCTCCTTGAGTTTGGATGATATATCATCATTGGCTTCTCTAAGCTCAACACTAGCCTTTTTGGCTATATCACATTTTGCTAAAATTGAATCATTCTTAGCCACTAGTTTTCCATTCCTAGCTCTACTCTTTCTAATGATCTTAGTGTATTGATTTAGCAATTTAACAAGATCATCATAAGAAGGTGATTCATATTCATCATCATCACTATTGCTATCATCATTGCTAGCATGTACATCACCACTACTATCATCATTTGATACCTTGTGATCACCCTTGTCCATAAGGCATAGGTGTGTAGGGGATGATGGCGGTGGTTGTCAGTGAAGATGATGAAGAGTCAATAACAATGGCGGCCACCTTCTCATTATCACTATCATCATCGGATGAGACACTAGATGAATCAATGTCCGTGAGCCAATCACTAACGATGTATGCCTTTCCACTTTTCTTCTTATGGAAGTCCTTCTTGCCATCTCTCTTCTTGTATGGCTTGTTTTTTTCTTCTCATCTTCTTCTTCATTGCTTGAGTCATCTTTCTTGCCCTTGCACTTATTCTTGTACTTGTCTTTCTTGGGCTTTGTGCATTGATGTGCTAGATGACCAAGTTCTCCATAATTGTAGCAATCCATCTCAGAGATTGGCTTCCTTCTAGAGCTTGTGAAGAACTTCTTCTTCTTGCCATCGAACTTGATGCCACTCTTGTTGAGCATCTTTAGCATCTTGGTGGTTCTTTTCACCATAAGAGCAAGGCTTTCATCATGAACTTCATCATCATTTGAGCTCTCATACTTAAGCCTTGCTTTGCCCTTCTCTTGGCTAGCTTTGAATGCTAAATCTTTTTCTTTCTTCTTTGTAGAGGATGAGCCATCTTGAGGTGTGATGTGCATGTACATCTCATGAGCATTGATCTTTCCCAAGATTTGTATTTGTGTAGCGGTGGAAAGATCACCTTGATGAAGCATGATCACAATATACCCATATTTGTCAATGGGGAGGACACTCAAGATCTTTCTTACAACATCGGATGGTTGCATTTGAGTGAGTCCAAGCCCATTGACTTCCTCTACAAGAACATTCAAGCGTGAATACATTTCATTAGCACATTCTTTAGGATGCATCTCAAAAGAGTTAAGCTTTTTCATGACAAGATGATAGCGTTTCTCATGCTCACTCTTTGTTCCCTCATGGAGCGCACAAACGTCTGACCATAGTGCATGGGTGTCTTTGTGGTTCCTCACCCGGTTGAACACATCTTTGCAAAGGCCTCTAAAGATGGTGTTTCGAGCCTTTGCATTCCATTTTTTGTAATTCACCTCATCGCCTTGTAGGTGTGTAGCATCCTAAGGTTTTGGGAAGCCTTGTGAGGCAGCTCTAAGTATTCCAACATCTAGAGCTTCTAGATACGCCTCCATGCAGATATTCCAATATGGAAAATCATCCCCCTCAAAGATAGGAGGAGGTCCATCCCCTGAGACATCTTTCTTTAGGCGGTTAAGCCTAAATACGTGAGCATGAGGCTTTGCTACCAATTGAAAGGATCAAGATGCCCAAGAGGGAGGGGGTGAATTGGGCTAATTATAAATTTCTTTGCAATAATTAAGTCCTATGGTTAGCCCAATTAACCCCTTGTGCCTAGAAAGTGTATCTATTGATCTAGCGCACAAAAGTTTAGCAACCTATGTTCCAATCCTACTCTAGCATGGCAATTCTATGAATGTAAATGACAAGAATTGAATTGCTCAAAGAAAATGATCAAAGTAAATAGAGAAGGAGGAACGTGGTGATATTTTGCCGAGGTATCGGAGAGTCGCCACTCCCCACTAGTCCTCGTTGGAGCACCCGCACAAGGGTGTAGCTCCCCCTTGATCTATGCAAGGATCAAGTGCTCTCTATGGGTTGATTCTTTGACACTCCATCATGGTGAATCACCCACAACCACTCACAACTTGAGTTGGGTCATCCACAAGCTCTGTCGGATGATCACCAAACTCCCAATCACCACGAAGCCATCTAAGTGATGGCGATCACCAAGAGTAACAAGCATGAACTCTCACTTGACTATGACATGCCTAATGAGAAGGGTGGATGCACACTTTGCTACTCTTGATCTCACTAATGAGGGCTCTCTTTGGGATTCTCAAATCTCAATCACCACACTAGGACATTGCTCTTCTTGGCACTCTCAAAGGTGTTTCTCAGTTGTGGAATGAGCAAAAGTATCCCCACACATGAATGGAGGAAGTATTTATAAGCATGTCTGAAAAATGAACTATTATGTGCCTCTGCGGGGTGCCCGGACGCTCTAGACATATTGACCTGGACGCACCGGTCAGTTCACCCTGAATTCCAGTGATCAAGTGGTGATCGGACGCTGGACAGCGTTCGATCAGCACTGACTGGATGTGTCCGATCATGATTTTCCCTCTCTAGAACCTTACTAGAGTCAACCAGACGCTGGGACTTAGCATCCAGGTCGTGATTTTCCTTCTCTGGAACTTTGCTGTAGTTGACCGAACGCTGGGGCTCAGCGTCCGGTCACTTCACCTCTCAGCGTTCAGTCACTTCTAGGCGACTTCACCTTGATCAAATGAACTGATCAGACTCTATGGTAGCGTTCCGATCACACTGAAGCCAGCGTCCAGTCAACATTTGACCCTCCATTCACTTCCAACTTTCGATCATACATGAATGAAGTTTGCTCTAATGGATCTAAGGGCTTTTAGGAGCTACCTAGTGCTAGGTTTAGCAAGTGTGCACCACACCTAACCCTCTCGACTCACCTAGGTCAAGCTACTTGTCCATACCCCCCTTAATAGTATGGCCAAAGGAAAAAACAAAGTCCTAAACTACTCTAAGTGTCTCTTCAACTCCAATCGACACTTAGAACTAGTCCATCCTTAATCTTGCCGTCCATTCTTTGAAAACCAAAATGATTTCCATCATAGGGGCATGACCACCATGATATCCCAATCGATCTCCATTACCATGACCTAACTTAATTGCATTTGCAAAACACACATTAGTCATAGTAATCATGTATTGTCATTAATCACCAAAACCCAACTAGGGGCCTAGATGCTTTCAAGAAGGTTTTGCTAATTCACAATAGTTTAGGAATAATTGAATCACAAAGTCATGCTGTCAGATGGATTCAATGGCACCTGAATCGGCGCTCGTGCGCACAGCAGTGGTCGACCTGGCCACAGGACATGGCCCCCGTGTGGTGGCAGCACACCGGTGTTGGCTTGACCGGTCTGGCCTAAGCACACACTTAAGCACCATGCACCCGCCACTCCATCCACTTGCCCACTATCACTCTCTCCTGCTCGCTCTGCCTCTTCAAGCGCAACGTTGAGCTTGCCGTAGCATCATCGTGGCTTTGCTGTGGCTCTATCGTAGCCGCTCACCACCGATGTAGCTCCACTAGCCAATTTATCTTAGCCAGAGCTGCTATGCCATCACCTCCAACTCCTCGAGCCACCAGCACCACCTACCAACCATAGGTATAGTGGCATTTCACCTCATCGTAGCCGCCGTCGTCACTGGAGCGCCGCCATGCTAGCGGCTCACCATGGCCCCGCCATTCCACTGCACCGCATGCCTTCATTCTCTTTGGTCCAACACCGCGCTAGAGTCTAGATGTTTAGGCCTAGATCTAGGGATGATGACACCACTTGATGGTGTCATAACGAGTCACTGCTCTACCCATGTACGCCATGGTCACCGTTGAGCTTGCTCGGGTGAGCCATCGAGCCAATTAATCCCACCAGTCGATGCACGGGGATGAGTTGAGTGCATTGGTGATGACGCTATCCGCCAGAGACCTCGCCGCTGGCGAGTTCTCACCGATCAGCGCCATCCCCTATTTTGGTCTCGCTGATGAGTGGGTCCCCATTAACCGCGGGGCCCTCGGCTATCAGTCTATATGATGTCTGATTTTCTAATTTATTTCAAAGATTTGAATGCTTGTTTCAAAAATTCGTATCTAGAGCTAGGAGTGTCCAATTTTGGTGAACCAAATTTTATTAGGATTCCTCATGAAGTGTAGTATTTGATAAAAATATGAGATGCACTGTTTCTAGTATTTTCTAGGAGAATAAAATGTAGCTAGATAAATGTTTTTTAATGGTTTCTATCTTGTAAAATGCATAACATGAGCTAGAAAGGTGATAAAATTGTGATTCCAATTTTGCTAGGTCTTGTGCTGACATTATCTAGCTAGGAAAAATAATAAACTTGGAGTGGTCATAATTTGAATATGGTATTCCTATTTAATCCTAATTAATTACTATTTTCTAGTGGAATTAATTGGGGTAAAAATACATAGCATATGATCATGAAAATTTTTGCACAGTATTCTTATGCTTGTAGGAATGTAAGAAAAATATTAAATCTGTAGCTCGACACTTTTCACTAGTTCTAAACTATTTTTACTAAAATAAGCCTATGCAACTTGTCATTTTTGTAGAGGTAGTTATATCTATCCAAATGGTATAGAATTTGTATAGTAGACTATTAGAGTAATTTATAGGCTATTGTAATTTTCTTAGAATTTATTGAGCAATGTAAGTATTTATCCCTTAAATCACCTTATTATCTAAGAAAAGTAATAAATAGATATAAATAAATTAGTTATGTTTAACCATGATGTTTTCTCATGGTTCTTGTGATGCATATGATCTATTGATGTTATTAGTTAGGCTTGAAAGCAATTGGACGTTTGCAACTGGTTAATTATTGTTTTATAATTCAACTAGATGGCTGCAGGTATAGTTTTCGATTGTGATGATGATGATTTAATGATGATAATAGCCTTTTCTATAAAACTTGTTAATAACAAAGTTATAGATTACTTACTTATCTACCTTGTGTTAAAATTTCATAGCCATACGCATTATGGTTTAAGAATTATGGCTGCTAGAAGTATGCTATCAGAAATGCTTATTCTCTAGAGAGATTTGAATGATTGAATTGTTTAACTTAGATAACTGCTAAATCACATTAAGATGATTAAAAGAAAGTTGTAGGCAATTTCATAAGATTTCAATAATGTCCATAATAGCATTATTTTGATATGTATAACTCTAGTTATGGTCAAAACAAGTGACTGTTGTCTTGTCATCCAGAAAATGATTTATATAAGTGTTAGCTTAAGTACTAGGGAAGAGATATGCACCTACTCAATAAAATAAGATGCGACTAGTTACTACTTTAATACAAAGCTATTGAAAACACTTGGGAGGATGCATTCATCACATCATATCATATTATACATGTCATTATATATGCATTCGTGATATCTTATTTCATGCTCATGCATATAGGATCATCCGAAGGAATAACTCTGTTAGAGTTCAATGAAGAAGAGGAGGAGGATCAGCAGGAGATGCCTTAGGCTACAGCTATAGGAGAAGACGAGCAGACTCTAAAAGATCTCCCTGAGTGCCTAGATCACCGGCCAACCTCTTTCCTCAAATGCAAGCCCCAAAGCATTCTAAGTCTCCAATGTTTTATAAAATATCACTTGAGTCCTTTATGTTTGATGCATTAGGTTATAAGAGTTGATTGAAAACACTTGATGCATAGAACTACCTTGTCTAGTTACATATACCTTTAACCCTATGTAGGTCTAGGATCAAACATATGCTTAGCCATGCTTACACCGGTAGAAGTTCAGGTGATTTCCTATCACCTGTGAGATATAGGTGGATACCAAAGCACAATTGGCTATATTTCTTATCATGGAAAAGAACCATGGGGTAATGTAAATAGAGGCCGAGCAGAGTCTATATGTGGGTGGACTCATGTGATTCATCTGAGCCAGTTAAGGACTAGTACCATTGTTGGCACTTCTGACAAGATTGAATGCATGCCTATCACTTAGCTGGCTGGATAACTCGTTCTGACCGTGAAGCCAAGTAGCTCAACTTAGGTCGGGCCACATTCTGTTAGAGTGTGCACTCTAGATGGTAGTAAGGATGTGTGGGGAGCCAGATGTGAATCCAAGGGCAGGCCAGGCCTGAACGTCCTGGTAGCTGATTGTGCGGCGCTAGGCGAACCCATGAAATGTGGACCTGAGTTGTACCAAAGTTGAATGTTGATCTGGTCTACCTAGGTTTGTGTTAGGAATAAATTCCCAACTAGTTGAAATTGATTCAAATCACCATCTCTCCTGGACAGTGAGAAACTTGGCTAGCTCCAACATCGTATTAACTGTGTTATGGAATATGATGGTTCAGATGAACATGGAATTACTACACCAGCTATGGTTACTATTATATGCTACTAAATGATATACCATATGTTTGGCACAGGTTAGTTGCTAATCTAGAGATGAATAGCTATAATTAACTTAATGACTGAATTATAATTGTACAATGGAATTAGTCAGCTTTTTATGCAAAATATTGTCAAGCTACCTCCACTTATAAAGCCTTGCATAATCCTTGGAGTCACCTTATTTTTGGTTTTTGATGGGTAAGTCTAGCTGAGTACCTTCTCGTACTCAGGGTTTTATTCCTATTATTGCAGATGGTATAGTTTATAATGGCTATTGCAAGAATTGCTTTTATCCCGCCATGGATGAGGAGTGAGCCCTAGGCAGGCATCTCCCATTAATCCTTCTTATATGCTTTTGTGGGAGCGTGATCACGAGTTGGCACTATAATTGAACTATGATGGCAAATGTTAGCTTCAACCTTTAATTTGCTTTCGCTACTATTTACTAAACTTGGTTTGTAATAACCTTAATTCGTACTCTAATGAATGAACTATATTTGTGAACTTTATGTAACATATGACATGTATGTTGAATCAATTACGATCTTGGTTGTATGTTGATGTTTAATTGAGACCCAGTCATGGTACTCAACGGACTATCGAGTTTTTATGGGCTCAAGTATGACAGTGCGACTGCTTATGGGCTGCCATCGTACTTGTGCTCTTATAAATTGGTCGGTTCTGCTATAGCTAGCATCAGAGCAAGGTTTAACATTAATTGCCACATGTATATTTAAAATAAAGGTTTTTGTTTTCCAAAACTAGTTTTTAGCAACTTATAGCTGTATATATATGTGTTTAAAAACCTAGAGTTTGAATCTAAAGTGTGCCTATGATCACTTCCTTTATGCCCAATTAAGGACTTCAGGTGGCAAATTAAGTACTAACTTGGGGGGGTTTCAATTTCATCGTCCATGCGGTGTGCTATTGTATGGATGCCTTTCACTTGAGTGGTAATGTATGGATCAAATGCCTCTATGCCCAAGGTAAGATGCCAATCATCATCCTAGTTGCATGACCACAAGTTGTGAGCGTGTGTTCTAATGGGGAGAGTTGGCTTTGATATTGAAGTGTATATATGCCTCATATATATTCGAAAGTATTTAATTGTGGGTTAGCTTTGATATGACTGTGTATGCATATTTATATGTATATATAGGACGTATTTACTTTCAGGTAGCTTTGATACGGAAGTATATATATATATGGAAGTATTTGGATTGCAACCTAGAGCCCAGATTTACATTCTACATATATAATTATGGGGTTGAGCTGAAATGAATTTCTTGTGTAGGTACACTAATAGAGAAACATGTAGCCCGACTAGTTACGATATATATGAGAGAATGTATGTATACCACCGTGTATGCCATTAGAAGTTTTAATTTTCCTAAGTTTGTGAGAATGTATGGAACGTGCATGCATCATGATAAATCATCATTATTACATACTTGCATTGTTCCTCCCCTTATAAGTCTCTTACTCAGTTATATAACTCTTATCCATTATGACTTTGTCTCATGAGAGTTGCACCATGTTGTTGGTATAGATGTCAGCATCGGCTGGAAGTGAGAATTTCCTATTGATGTTTGGTACTCCTGCCCTACTTTGGAGAGTCTTCCATTATGCGGGGTATTACGAACTACCCCTCTATTACTAGAATGAAGTATACCTGGAGGGACAACCATGGTATGAAGTACAAGCTGACCATACTAGCTCGTAACCAAGCACCCTTCTAGTAGGAATGGAAGGCAGAATTTGAAGGAAGAACTCTTTGGGAGGCTGCCCAAGTAGTGGCTTTCGAGGTGCTAAGTGAGATTTGTCAACAGCATGGGGATGAGCTTACCGGTAGTGCCGCTAGGTACTTTTCCTCGAGTGGATCCATCCACAATAGTATGGGCATAGCACAATAGCAATGCGTTGATCTGAGATCAGGGATGAGCAAGCAGAAAGTTCTAGTCCCACTATGAGCATAATGTTTGCAGTGATGAAGATGTTATACACTCATCAGGACACTAGGAACTTCTGGCAAGAATCCTATACCACCTACAGTGGATAAGCTCATGAGAGATGAAGCTGCACAGCGTACGCTAAAGAACCGTGTGCGCAAGCACAAAAAGGCAGCAAGTGAAGCTCGATGGGAAAGTGATCAAGCTTATGTAGCTTTAGGAAATCTCCACACCCAAATGGAGCAAGTTGATCAGCAGAGAGCTACCACCCAAGAGGCAAGAGCAGATGATCAAGATGTACTAGCAGGACTATGGGAGCAGTTGGAGGCCAGCCCATGCTGAGGCATTCACAGCTATGCGCTAGTGAATCCTAGCAAACAACCATACAGCTATGGCAGAAGCAGAACAAGACAGAACCCAAGCCTTGAATGTGCAGCAAGACTATGTCAAGAGGGACTTGTGCCAGCAGCTTGCACATGCCTAGAACATGGTGGTTGATCTTCAGCATGAGGTGCATTTCCTGAATAACCAACTGCACCTGATCCTTAATGAGGAAGAAGAAGATCTAGAGATGTTGGTCGAGGATGATGGTTGGGAGGAAGAAGTAGAGCTAGAGGATGAGGACAATCCTATCTCTGACCTCAATAGTGAGCATGTGGAAGATTAGAATCACCTAGTGACTAGTTAAAGGGCTAGATGTATCCCTGTTATTCATGTAATGGACTTGTAGCTGAAGTTCGGTATTCGTGATTTGACTTCAGCGTAATGTTGACATTTTGCATGTTGTTTCTTTATGGGTTGAACTTTAATGAAATTCTAGTTTTGTTTTATTGGTGGTTATGACATGCATGTTAACACACTACGAGCCCAATAAGTGATCAAATTGGTGATATCATATTACAAGAATGAATTATTATGCCTTAGTTTTATTGTATGAATTTAAGATTCTCTCTAGTAATTTTAGTTTGGAATGATTATACAATTCATCTGCAATCTCTTGACATCATCCATTAATCACTTATTGTTGTAACTTTGTAGATGACTTGCACTCGCACTAGAGCCAGCAACGGCCAAGGTGGCAACGATGGTGACTTACCACCACCGCCACCACCATCTGTGAATGAATTCTTCACATAGTTCTTGGGTAGTCAGAGAACAATGGAGGAAACAATGTGCCTCATTACGCAGAACACTGCTCACGCCCATCAACAACAACAAAGGCCTAAGCTGAATCAATATAGCTCTTTCAAGGATTTCCTAGACACCAAGCCTCCTATCTTCAAGGTGGCTAAAGAACCGTTTTAGGTAGATGAATAGCTAAACACAATCAAGCAAAAGTTTCATTTATTGAGGGTTATGAAACATCAAAAGGCAGAATATGCATCCCATCAGCTGTAGGGATCGGCTAGAATATGGTGGACCCATTTTCTGTCATCTCTACCTACCAATTCTTAGGTCACATGGGAGCAATTTAAGTTAACCTTTTGGGGACATCACATTCCCCTAGGGCTAATGCACATGAAAGTAGCCGAGTTCATGTGACTCACACAAGGGACAAAGACCCTTACAGAGTACATGCATGCTTTCAACAATTTGTCCCATTATGCCCAAGGGTCCATTGATACAGAGGAAAAGAAGATTGAAAGCTTCAAGAGAGGCCTTAGCACTAAGCTGATGAAAGCTATGGCCAACTCGAGGTGCACCACATACAATGAGTTCTTCAGTGACACCTTGACTCAGGAAAACTAGAACAATCTACATGCCGCGGCGAAGGGCCGCATGAGAGCAGCTAAGGTGGGAGCCTCAGTATCTTCCTAGACAATAGCTCTAGTGGTGGCTAGGACATAGTTTTGGCCACCCACACCCAAGTTTAGGCCTCCTTCACCAAAGGCCTAGGCCAACCGACCTCAGAAGGTGTTTTATAAGGCATTCACCGTTGCCTTAACCAAGGGAAATAGAGGGCAAGGAAGCTCAGCAGGACCTAGGAGCAATCAACCATGCTTCAACTATAATTAGTTGGGCCATTGGTCTAAGGAGTGCCCCCATCCTAAGAAGAATAGCAATCAAAACCAGGGCAATTAGAGACAGGCAAATTCTAAAGCACATCCTGGATATGTGCATTACACCGCTATTGAAGAGGTTCCTATAGGAGAGGTTGTCATAGCTGGTATGTTTCTTGTTAACAAACATCACGCCATTGTTTTATTTGATTCTAGAGCTTCTCATGAATTTATGAGCCAAGCATTTAGCATCAAAGTATGATCAGAAAATAATTGAAGTAAACAAGGGTGATCATAGTATAAGTTCAGGCTAGAGCTACTATCTCAACAAATTAGATAGTCAGAGATGTGCTCATCTCTATACAAGAGAGAGAGTACATGATGGATTTAATAGTATTGCCCATATTAGCCATAGATGTGATCTTAGGCATGAGTTGGATGAGTGACCATGGTGTTCTTATTGACACATCCACTCGGACAATTATGTTGAGAGAACTAAAGGGAGGTAATGCTTTTCTAGTACCACTTCCCCGAAGTTTTGATCTCCAAAACTTGTCTTGTGCTATCCAAGACACTACCCTTTGTGATATTTCAGTGGTTTGTGAGTTTCCTGATGTATTTTTAGATGAGTTGCTAGGTTTACTAGCCTAATAGGGATGTGGAATTTAAGATTGAGTTAGTGCCTAGGTATGGCACCTATCTCGAGAAGACCGTATAGGATGCCACCCAATGAGTTAGCTAAACTTAACATTCAGTTACAAGAACTGTTGGACAAAGGTCTCATTGAACCTAGTTGGTGTCCATGGGGATGTCTAGCTTTATTTGTGAAAGAAGGACAAATCCTTAAGAATATGTGTGGATTATAGGCCGCTTAATGCTAGTGACCATTAAGAACAAGTATCCTTTGCCCCATATCGATATCTTGTTCGATCAGTTGGCAAAAGCAAAGGTATTCTCTAATGATTGACTTGAGGTCATGCTATCATCAGATTAAGATCAGGCTAGAGGATATACCTACAACAGCTTTCTCCACTAGGTATGGTTTGTATGAGTATTTGGTCATGTCTTTTGGACTGACAAATGCTCCTGCCTACTTCATGTACTTGATGAATTTGGTATTCATGCCCAAACTTGACAAGTTCGTGGTTATGTTTATCGATGATATCTTGATTTATTTAGAGAATGAGGCAGACCATGTAGAGCATCTGAGAATTGTTTTGTCCACATTGAGAGGACATAAGTTATATGCCAAATTCAGCAAGTGTGAATTTTGGTTGAGCAAAGTACCTTTCTTAGGTCACATCTTATCAAGAGATGGAGTTTTTGTAGACCCATCTAAAGTACTCGAGGTCATGGATTGGAAGACCCCGACTTTAGTTTATGAAGTTTAGAGTTTTCTAGGACTAGTAGGCTACTATCGTCGTTTCATTCCTGATTTCTTCAAGATAGCTAAGCCCATGACTAGACTACTTCAGAAAGATAAAAAGTTCAGTTGGACGCCAGAGTGTGAAATTGCTTTTCACACCCTAAGGACCTTGTTAACTACAGCTCCTATTCTAGCACAACCCGATATTGAAAAGCCTTTTGATGTATTTTGTGATGCCTCAGGTATAGGTTTGGGGTTAGTGCTCATGCAAGAAAGAAGAGTTATTGCCTATGCTTCTCAGCAGTTGAGAAAGCATGAAGTCAATTACCCCACATAGGATTTAGAGCTTGCAGTAGTTGTTCATGCGTTGAAGATATGGAGACATTACTTGTTGGGAAACTTATGTCACATATATACTGACCACAAAAGTCTTAAATATATCTTCACTCAACCTGACCTAAACATGAGGCAGTGATGATGGTTAGAGCTAATTAAGGACTATAATTTGGAAGTGCACTACCATCCAGGGAAGGCTAATGTTGTAGCATATGCACTTAGTCAGAAATCACATTATAACACATTGGAAGCCTTGTTGGAAGGTGGATTTAATTTGTTACATCCTGTTGTGCTTGCATAATATCACTGTTAGTTGCTCACTTGAGAGCAAAATCATAGAACTGCAGAAGACAGATGTAGGTGTATTTCACATCAAGCAGAAGATGAAGGAACAAGACACCAAGCATTTTAGGTTGGATGAAAGAGGTGTGCTATGGTTTGAAGACCGACCTATGGTACCGAAAGATCGTGAGCTTAGAAATCAAATTTTAGATGAAGCTCATTCAACCAAGTTATCTATCCATCCAGGTAGTAGCAAAATGTATCAAGATTTGAAAACCCATTTTAGGGTGGACCAAGATGAAGAAAGAGATCGCCGCCTATGTCGCTAGGTGTGATAACTATAGTAGAGTCAAGGTCGTTCAATTAAAATCTATTGGATTACTTCAGCATTTGCCTATTCTAGGCTAGAAATGGGAGGAAGTATGGACTTTATTACCAGCCTTCCGATGACATAGCAAGGTCATTATTCCATATGGGTCATTGTAGATCGTCTCACCAAATCAGCACATTTTATATTGGTTAACAAAGCGTATCACGCAGGGAAATACGCTAAGCTGTATGTTTCCCAGATCGTGAGACTACATGGAGTACCAAGGACCATAATCTCATATTAGGGACCATAGTTTATAGCTCATTTCTAGGAACACTTGCACCAAGCCTTGGGAACTAAACTAATCAGAAGTTCAGCATACCATCCACAAACTTCTAGATAGACCTGAGCGAGTGAACTAGATCTTAGAAGATATGTTGAGAGCCTATGTTATATCTTCTAAGGGTTCATGGGAGAAATGGCTACCTTTAGCCAAGTTCTCCTACAACAATGGTTATCAAGCGAGCATCAAGATGGTCCTTTTGAAGCCTTATACGGTCAGAAATGTAGAACTCCTTTGAATTGGATTGAACCCGGCGAAAGAAGATACTTTGGCATTGACTTTGTCAGCCGAAGCTAAAGAGTAGGTATGCATTATCTAATAGCATATGAAAGCAGTTCAGTCAAGACAAAAGAGTTATGCTGATAAAAGAAGAATATCACTAACTTTTGAAGTGGGAGACTATGTATACTTAAAAGTGTCACCTATGAAAGGAGTGTAGAGATTTGGAGTAAAAAGGAAGCTTGTGCCTAGATATGTAGGGCCATACAAGATTATTGGATGGAAAGAAAATGTCGCATACAAGTTATAACTTCCTCCAGAAATGAGTGCGATATTCGATGTTTTCCATGTTTCTCAGTTGAAAAGATGTCTTCACATTCCTGAGGAAGCCATTGCACCCACCAACATTAAGCTCCAATCGGATTTGACCTATGAGGAGAAACCAATCCGAGTGTTAGAAGAGATGGAAAGAGTAATGCAGAGCAAGGTCATTACGTTCTACAAGGTGGTGTGGAATAACCATAGTAAACAAGATACCACGTGGGAACAGGAGGATTACTTACGTAAGGTTTATCCTGCCTTTACGAAGAATGGTAGGTCTTGCAAATCTCAGGACGAGATTTCTATAAGGGGGGCTGTAACACCCTTGTGTTAAGCTTTGCATTTGGTATTTGCATTTCATGAGCACAAGCATCATCCAAGCATTCATGAACATGAGCATATGAAATTTTATCTCATTCTTATACATTATCACATGAAATGTTGATTTTATATATATGATTATGCTTGCAATTATGTATAACCAATGTATGACATGGTTTTGAGGTTATGAAAACACCTTAGACATGTCTAGGATGGTAAATGAAACAATGTTTGTATTCATGACCTAGGCCAATTTTGCTTCTAAGCGTTGGTTTCAATTGAAATATCATTTTCATGATGCTAGTTTGACTATAGTTGAACAGTAGCTTAAACTATTTGCATGGCTATGTGACCTAAATGAAATGAAAGTTGTAGTACTTGACTAGGGTACCAACTTTTATTTTTGGGTCAAGGTCTAATTTAGTGCATAGCACGCTCAAAAATAGCTCAAAAGTATCAACAAAATGTTGTTTTGTGAGGAAATTTTCTAAGTGTGGAAATGATTTTTAGTTTCAAAGTACCTCAATTCAGAGTAGTGTAGTTTGATAACCATTGAGAATTAGATGATGGTTCTTAAAGCAAAGTTGGAGATCTCATGTATCTCTACAACTTTCATTAAGGAAGTTTTTGCTAATTCACAATAGATTAGGACTAATTGAATCGCTAAGTAATATTGTCAAATCAATTCAGTGGCACCTGAATCATAGCCCACGTGGATGACAGTGGCCAACCGGCCACAAGCCATCGCCGCCATGTGGCGGCAACATGCCAGCATTGGCCTAGGCCGGTTAGGCCTGAGCGAGCACTTAAGCATCAGTTCACCCACCACTCCATCCACTTGCCCGCTCTCACTCCCTCCTGCTCGCTCTGCCTCTTCAAGCACAGCGCCAAGCTCGCTGTAGCTCCGCCATAGCTTCTCATTGCTGACATAGCTCCACCAGTCAATTTGCCTTGGCCAGAGCTGCTATGCCATCACATCCACCTCCTTGAGCCACCAGCACCACCTCTCGACCATAGGTAGAGCAGCATTTTGCCTCTCCGTAGCCAATGTCGTCATCGGAGCATCGCCGCGCTCGTGGCTCACCGTGGCCCACCATTCCACTACACCGCATGCCTTCATTCTCTTTGGTCTAGCACCACACTAGAGTCTAGATTCTTAGGCCAGATCTAGGGATGACGACACCACTTGACGGCACCTGAAATGAGTCGCCGCTCTACCTGCGTACGCCATGGTTCTCGTCGACCTTGCTCCGGCGAGCCACCAAGCCAACTAATCCTACCAGTCGATGCGTAGGGATGAGTTGAGTGCATTGGTGCTGACGCTACCGCTGGAGACCTCACCGCTGATGAGTTCTCGCCGGTCAGCGTCGTCCCCTGTTTTGGTCTCGCTAACGAGAGGGTCCCCGTTGACCGTGGGCCCTGGCTGTCACTATGTATTATGTCTAATTTTCTGATTTATTTCATAGATTTGAATGCATGTTTTAAAAATTCATATGTTGAGCTAGGAGTGTTCAATTTTGGTGAACTAAATTTGGTTGGATTCCTCATGAAGTGTAGTATTTGATAAAATTATGAGATGCACTATTTTTGGTATTTTTCTCGAAGAATAAAATGCAGCTAGATAAATGCTTTTTATATGTTTTTTATCATGTAAAATGCATAAGTTGAGCTAGAAAGGTGATAAAATTGTGATTCCAATTTTATGGGTCTTATGTTGACATCGTCTAGCTAGGAAAAATAATAAACTTGTAGTGGTCATACTTTGAATATGGTCTTCCTATTTAATCCTAATTAATTGCTAGTTTCTAGTGGAATTAATCGGGGTAAAAATACATAACATATGATCATGCAAATTTTTACACAGTATTCTTATGCTTGGAGAATGTAAGAAAAATATTAAATCTGTTGCTTGATTCTTTTCACTATGCAAAACTATTTTTGCTAAAATAAGCCTATGCAACTTGTCATTTTCGTAGAGGTAGTTATATCTATCCAAATGGTATGGAATTTGTAAAGTAGACCATAAGAGTAATTTATAGGCTACTGTAATTTTCTTAGAATTTATTGAGTAATGGAAATATTTATCCTTTAAATCACCTTATTATCTAAGGAAAGTAATAAATGGATATAAATAAATTAGTTATGTTTAACCATGATGTTTTTTATGGTTCTTGTGATGCATATGATCTGTTGATGTTATTAGTTAGTCTTAAAAGCAATTGGTTCATATATAACTGGTTAATTATTGTTTTAAAATTCAACTAGATGACTGCATGTATAGTTTTCAGTTGTCATGATGATTTCATGATGATAATAGCCTTTTCTATAAAACTTGTTAATAATAAAGTTGTAGATCACTTACTTATCTACCTTGTGTTAAAATTTCATAGTCATACGCATTATGGTTTAAGAATTATGGTTGTTAGAAGTCTGCTGTCAGAAATACTTATTCTCTAGAGAGATTTGAATGATTGAATTGTTTGACTAAGATAACTGCTGAATCACATTAAGATGATTAAAAGA
This sequence comes from Miscanthus floridulus, assembly GCF_019320115.1. Classification (NCBI taxonomy): domain Eukaryota; kingdom Viridiplantae; phylum Streptophyta; class Magnoliopsida; order Poales; family Poaceae; genus Miscanthus; species Miscanthus floridulus. The sequence continues at coordinate 22,944,535 of NC_089591.1, read as the reverse complement.
AAGTTGTAGGGAATTTCATAAGATTTCCCGAATGTCCACAACCACATTATTTTGATATGTATAACTCTAGTTATGGTCAAAACAAGTGACTATTGTCTTGTAGTCCAGAAAATGATTTTATATAAGTGTTTGCTTAGGTACTAGGGTAGAGATATGCACCTACTCAGTAAAATAAGATGCAACTAGTTACTACTTTAATACAACGTTGTTTAAAATACTTGGGAGGATGCATTCATCATATCATATCATATTATACATGTCATCATATATGCATTCGTGATATCTTATTTCATGCTCATGCATATAGGATCGTCCGAAGGAATAACTCTGTTAGAGTTCAATGAAGAAGAGGAGGAGGATCGGCAGGAGATGCCTTAGGCTGCAGCTCTAGGAGAAGAGGAGCAGACTTCTCAAAGATCTCCTTGAGTGCCTAGATCTCTAGGCCAACCTATTTCCTTAAAGGCAAGCCCTGAAGCATTCTAAGTCTCCCATATGTTACAAAATATTACTTGAGTCCTTTATGTTTGATGCATTAGGTTATAAGAGTTTACTAGAAACACTTGATGCATAAAACTACCTTGTCTAGTTACATATACCTTTGACCCTGTGTAGGTCTAGGATCAAACATATGCTTAGCCATGCTTAGACCGGTAGAAGCCCGGGTGATTTCCAATCACCTACGACATATAGGTCGATACCAAAGCACGGTTGACTATATTTGCTATCGTGAAAAGAATCATGGGGTAATGTAAATGGAGGCTAGGTGGAGTCTATGTGTAGGTTGACTCATGTGATTCTGTCTATGTCGATTAAGGACCATACCATTGTTGGCACTTCTGACAAGATTGAATGTATGCCTCTCACTTAACTGGCCGGATAACTCATTCTGACCATGAAGCTGAGTAGCTCAACTTAGTCCAAGCCCCATTCTGTTAGAGTGTGCACTCTAGATGGTAGTAAGGATGTGTAGGGAGCTAGGCATGAGCCCAAGGGCAGGGTAGTCCTGATCGTCCTAGTAGTTGGTTGTTCCTGATTGTGCGGCGCTGGGCGAACTCATAAAATGTGGACCTAAGTTGTACCAAAGGTGACCTAAGGTGACTATTGATCTGGTCTGCCTAGGTTTGTGTTAGGAATAAATTCCTAGCTGGTTGAAATTAACTCGAATCACCATCTCTCTCGGATAGTGAGAAACTTGACTAGCTCCAACATTGTAGTAACTATGTTATGGAATATGATGGTTCAGATGAACATGGAATTACTACACTAGGCTATGGTTACTATTATATGCTACTAAATGATATACCACATATTTGGCACAAGTTAGTTGCTAATCTAGATATGAATAGCTATAATTAACTTAATGATTGAATTATAAATGTACAATGGAATTAGTCGCTTTTTATGCAAAATGTTGTCAAGCTACCTCCACTTATAAAGCCTTGCATAATCCTTGGAGTCACCTTATTTTTGGTTTATGATGGGTAAGTCTAGCTGAGTACCTTCTCATACTCAGGGTTTTATTCCCATTATTACAGATGGTACAGTTTATCATGACTATTGCAAGAACTGCTTCTGTCCCGTTATGGACGAGGAGTGAGCCCTAGGCAGGCATCTCCCATGAATCCTTCTTATATGCTTTTATGGGAGTGTGATCACAAGTTGGCACTATATTTGAACTATGATGGCAAATGTTAGCTTCAAACTTTAATTTGCTTCTGCTACTATTTACTGAACTCGGTTTGTAATAACCTTAATTCATACTCTAATGAATGAACTGTATTTGTGAACTTTATGTAACATGTGATATGTATGTTGAATCATGTACGATCTTGGTTGTATGTTGATGGTTAATCGAGACCTGTCGTGGTACTCGATGGACTACTGGGTTTATATGGGCTCAAGTATGATAGTGCGACCACTTGTGGGCTGCCATAAATTAGTCGGTTCTACTAAAAATATCATAGTCATACATCAAATACCTAACTTAAAGAGAGTACAATATCAAGGTTTACTCTTTAATACATCATCACTTGGTGGAATCACTCAGAGCATGCAACAACTAGAACAACATCAAGTAGAATGGCAGCGGGGTCGACTCCATCTTCTCAAACAAAACTTGAGCGCAGCAACAAGACCTCTAATCCTCCCAACTATCTCCCTAGTAGTCATACTCAGGCTCAGAACTTGCCAAATAATTATCAGTATGATTTGTACTGGCCACTGGCTCCCACCCTATGCTTTGTGTTTGCTTTGTGGTAGTGGAATGCAAGGGTAGAGAAAAAGACCTATTTGTGGCTATAGTTTCCTATGCAAGTATGTCAAGTTCTAATAATAATTCAATAAGTTTGAAACCATCTCATCCACATGTTCTCCCATCCCATCATACACATCTCACCACTCTCGCACTCTCTAGGCAACAAGGATGACTCCATCTCGTACCTTGCCTCATTGGCCCAAGCTAGAAACCAATACCAAAACCGAGGGGGGAGAGAAGAAAGGACTCCACTCACTAATCAAGGGAAGCGTAGGTCATAGGAATGTCCATATCCGATGATGTAGTTATACGTATAGATCGATCAACTCTATAGAGCATGTACACCTAGAACCACAAGATCACCATCATCGGCGGTGCCCTGCCTAGGCTAATAATGACTGCCTCCCAACCGGTATGGTGCCACCCTACCACTCAGCCCTAGGCCACCGAGTAGTCCACCGGCACATTGAGACTATGAGACATAGTACCAAGCCCCCAAAGGTCACTACGTTGTCTTAGGAGGGTGGCCACACGCACATACCTTCCTACACTATCCACTTCCAACCTAGCAGTAATGGCACCATCCTAGTTGGTTGGGTAACCGTCCCCCACCCATTCAGGAGAGAGTGGTGTGTACGTAGGCTCCTATGATCCGGTTCTCTTGACATACCAATCCTTAGAGGGACCAGACAGGATATCTTCTCAACAGGGGATAACCAACACCTCATGCCTCGATGGCACCTCCATCCTAGGGCTTCATCCCACAAAGACACTCCACCCTAGGATCTCCTCATCTCACATGCACCCACCATAGGTACCTCTCGTAGGGGATGCCCAGGTCGCATCCCTCGACAAGACTCATCCAATGACTCATCGAAAGATCCTGCCCAATCAACTCAACCTTCACCACACACCCAAGATGCATGCCAAGATCTCCTCGGTTGTTACCACATTATCGTCACCAAGTGCCTTAACCACTCACAAACAATCCTCCACCAAGCATCACATCACAGATATCATGCATAGTAGAAGCAGTAATAAGTAAGTAAGCGAGGGTCCAACCTAACAGTGGATGTGTAGGGGTATACATTGTGACAAGGTAATGGCTCACAAGCAATTCTACTATGCAACCTATCACAGATCATTTGCATAAAAGTAAAGCACTAGCATCTACATTATAGCATGTCTAATAGGATTCTACATGGTTAGGTAGGACATGGCACCTGGTAGGTCATCTCTAAGCTCCTCGGTATTGTCGGGGTCATGCTCCTCAATCTGTGGCTCCTCCGGGTCTGCCAATCAAGACATATAGCCGTGATAAGCAACTCCTATAGATGACCACAAAGAAGCAACAAAAATTTGAAAGATCCAAATGCAATCAAACATAAGCCTATGATGTAGAGCTCATTTTTAGAAAAATTGGGACTCTAGTTTCACATTTTTCTGAAGTCGTATGAATTTTCTATGAATTTCCAAAGTTTAAAACATATTTTGAAAAAGAAAAAGGGCAGGAAAATCCAGGGCTTGACACGTGGCATGTTCTGATTGGATGTGGGGAATACAATCATTGATAGGTGGGACTAGGTCAACGATCAGCGTTGACCGGTAACGATCAACATTGACTGGGCTTGGACTAGATTTAGCAGGCTGGATAACAGACATGTGTAACGTAGGCAGGCGGCCATGTGGCATAAGTGGTGTGCTACTAGGCTCAGGTCCATGGGGCTGGTCCACGGTGGATAGCATGTTGTGGGTCTATGGACCGCAGGCACGGTCCATGGTGGACCACGTCTATCTCTCCCCCTTCTCTCTCTAGCTCATGGTGTGCCAGGTGCACGGGGTGGCAGCGACACAGCGGCTCCCTCTCTCTATCTCACGGTGGCCCTCCTCGCCAATGGTGAGCTCGCGTGTTCTCATGAAAGGCTGGCTCAGCGATGCTGCTATGGGGTCCTATGGCATCATGGGGCCATAGGAAACTCGCAAAGGGACTAAAGGTAGTGGCTTTGGGTCCTAGGTGGCCGACAAGGATGCCACAGCGGCAAACGGTGGCATAGGATCAGCAGTGAAGGTGCTCGGGGCCTTGGCTAGGCTCCAGCGTGATACTTTAGCTTCCTGGCGCTCTAGCGAGAATGGCTAAGGTACCGGGCCAATCTCTAGGGGCTCTAGTGAGGTTGGCCAAGGCAGTAGCATCTTGGCAGCGACAATGGGTTGCAGTGAGGTGGCTATGGCCATGATCGGAGCCAAAAGTGGCTCTTTTCCTTCAATCGGGGTCACAGGGACGCTAATCGGCCTACTAGTGGTGACCAAAAGGCATAGTGGAGTCTAAACCGCGGTGAGGTGCGCGGTGGAGCTCCGGCAAGCTTTGTGGCTACAGTGAAACATGGCAAGGCAGGGGCTTTCCATTCAACTAACCACACAGCAAGGTGTGTTGGGTCTTAGTGAAGCTCGATGGTCAGCCCTCTTCTTGCGAGGCAACTAGAGTTAGCCAAATCATCCTCGGCATGGCAGCGACATGGGCACACGGCGGTCCGATGAGGCAAACACGAACAACGGCCCTCAGGGCTTCTCTTCTCCTCTCATCTAGCGCATGACGTGTCCCTCATTGAGGCAAAGCTTGCCAAGGTGGTTGTTCTACCTCTACTGGTCCAAGGTGGCCAGAACATGGCTACGCCATGGCAAGGTCTGGCCATGGTGAACACGGCGGGCGCGTCACGATGGTGCTAGCATTCCTAAACCCATGTAGCTCATCAAGGTTGAGCCTTGGCTCATGTGCATGGGTGCATGTGTGCGGTGCACCATGACCGTGAAAAGCATGGCCTTTGGCCCTCCCAAGGGGGAGAACACGGTGGCATGGCATAACATGTCCATGATGGCGACCATAGGGGAGCAGCATTGGGGACTCACCATGGTGGTAGGGTAAGTAGGATGGTGGTGCAGTGGTGAGGTAATGCCATGATGAGGCGGTGCAGTGCAGGGAGAACCACGATGTCGGTGTAGTCGATCAGGACGGTGTCCTCTGCTCTGGCGGCTCCGATGGCTTGGGCTCCTTCCTCCCTCCTCCTCCTTCCTTCTCCTTCCTTCCTTCTCCTCCCTACTCTGGCTTGGCGTGAGGTTGGTGAAGCCACCAGTGGCGGCGGTGTGGACGGAACAGCGCTAGGGCATCAGGTGTGCCCTCTTATAGGGAGGTTGTGGCCATGGAGACCAGTGAACGGTGGATGGAGGGGAGGGGGTATGTGGAGGGCAATCAAGGGCTCCGGCCTAGGGTTTTGGGAGCATGGCATAGTTGCACAGTTGCAGGTGCCACCAATTCAAATCCCCAGCGGTCAAGGTGAGGACTATGATAGAACCGACCAATTTATAAGAGCGTAAGTACAATTGCAACCACCGAAACGATCGCACTATCACACTTGAGCCTATATAAACCTGGTAGTCTATCTATTACCACAAAGTGTCTCGATTCATCACCAACATACAACCAAGATCATACATGATTCAACATGCATGCCACATATTACATAAAGTTCACAAATACCTTAAAATACATCAGAGTACAATTAAAGTTGTAACAAACCAAGTTCAAATGAAATAGTAGTGGAAGCAAAGGTAGTTTTGAAACTAACATCTCACACCATTGTTCAAATACTTGCTAGTTTGTGATCATATCCCACAAAAGGATCATAGATTAGATATATGGAAGCGCCTTGCCTAGGGCCTCCTCCTCGTCCACGGTGGGACAAAAGCAGTTCTTACAATATCCATGATAGATTTTATTATCTGCAACAAGTGGGGAAATAAACCCTAAGTACAAGAAGGTACTCAGCTAGACTTACCCATCATAAACCAAAAATAATGTGACTCGAAGGATCATGCAAGGCTTTATATGTGGAGCTAGCTTGACAATATTTTGCATAAAAAGCCACTAGTTCAACTATACATTTTATAATTCGGGTATCAAGTTAATTATAGCTATTTACCTCTAGATTAACAACTAACCTATGCCAAACATGTGATATATCATTATATAGCATCACAATAATAACCGTAGCCGGTGTAGCATTCCCATGTCCAATATAACCATCAAATTCCATAGTCTAATTACTACGATGCTGGGACTAGTTGAGTTTCTCACTATCCGGGATAGACGGTGATTCGAATCGGTTGCAACCAGCAGGGCAGTTATTCCTAACACAAACCCATACTTCCCCCATCAGGGTCACGTCGGGTCACCTTTGGTACAGCTTAGGTACACATTTCACCGGTTCAATCAATGTCAGGACAACCAGGGACAACCAACTGCTAGGACATTCAGGCCTAGCCAGCCCTTGGGCTCATGTCTGGCTCCCAACACATCCTTACTACCATTCAGAGTGTGCACTCTAATAGAACAAGGCCTGACCTAAGTTGAGCTACTTGGCTTTGTAGTCAGAATGAGTTATTCGGCCAGCTAAGTGAGAGGCATGCGTTCAATCTTGATAGAAGTGCCAACAACGGTAAGGTCCTTAATTGACACGGACGGGACAAACATAGCCAAACCAAAACCATTGCATATAAGTTACCACCTGGTCTCCACTTAATAACACCCCATGCTTATTTTCTATGATAGCAAATATAGCCAACCGTGCTCCCGTATCCACCTATATCTCGCAGGTGATAGGAAATGACCCGACTTCTATCGGTCTAAGCATGGCTAAGCATATGTTTGATCCTGGACCTACATAGGGTTTAAGGTATATTTCTAGATAAGGTAGTTCTATGTATCAAGTGTTTCCAACCAACTCTTATAACCTAATGCATCAAACATAAAGGACTCAAGTGATATTTGTAAAAATATAGGAGGCTTAGAATGCTGCGAGGCTTGATTTTTAGAAAGGAGGAAAGTTTGTGATCGGGGCACTCCAGTAATTCCTTAGGAGCCTGCTCCTCGATTTTTGGGGCTACCTGTTGTGGTGCCTCCAGATTCTCCTCCTCCTCTACCTCAAACTCCAAGAGTGTGATTCCTTCTAGCGATCATATATGCATGAGCGCAAAAAATAAGATACAAGAATGCACGGTAATGATATGGATGATATGATATGATGCATAAACATAAATGTCCTTAACAACAAGGTATTAGGGTGATAACAAGATTAACTTTCTTTTACTAAGTAGGTGCATATCTGCTCCCTAGTAATTAAACAAACACCTATTTAGCATTTTCTGGGCTGCAAGACAGCAGATGCTTGTTTTGACCATAACTGGAGTTATACGCATCCAAACACTATGGTTGTGGCCTTTCTAGAAATCTTATGAAATTCCCTACAACTGTCTTTTAATCATCTTAAGGTGATTCAGTATCTATCTAGGTCAAACAATTCAATCTTCCAGATCTGTCTAGAGAATAAGCAAATCTGACAGCAGACTTCTAACAGCTATAACTCTCAAACCATCAGGCCTACAACCATGAAATTTTAGGACAATACAAACGAGTAAGTTATCTACAATTTTGTTATTAACAAGATTCACAGTAAACTTCATCTTCATTATGAAAACACCATGATAACAGAAACTATACATGCGGTCATCCAACTGAATTATAGAGCCATAATTAACTAGTTTCCTATAACCAAATATTTCTGAGCACCACTACTAACATCAACAGATCATATACATCACATGCACCCTAGAAAACATCATGGTTAAGCCCAAATAATTTTTTTATATTCATTTCTTAATTTTTTCTTATACAATAGGGTGATTTAGAGGATAAATATTTCTAGTGCTCAATGAATTCTGAGCAAATTACAGTAGGTTACATATAACCCCAATAGTCTACAATACAAATTTCATGCCATTTGAATAAGTATAGCAACCTCTACAAAAATGACAAGTTGATAGGCTTATTTTAGCAAAAATAGTTTAGCCTAGTAAAAAGTGTCAAACAATAGATTTAATATTTTTCTTACTTTTATCCTAGCATAAGAACACTATGTAAAAATTTGCATGAACATATGTTATATATTTTTACCCCATTTATTTTCACTAGAAAATAGCAAATAATCAATGTGAAAGCATATAGGCCCCTAGTTGGGTTTCGGTGATTAATGATAATACGTGATTACTATGACTAACGTGTGTTTTGCAGAGGCGATTAAGTTAGGTCATGGTAATGGAGATTGATTGGGCTATCATGGTGGTCATGCCCCTACGATGGAAATCGTTTCGGTTTTCAAAGGATGGACGACAAGGTTAAGGATGGACTAGTTCTGAGTGTCGATTGGAGTTGAAGAGACACTTAGAGTAGTTTTATGACTTTGTTTTTTCCTTTGGCCATACTATTAAGGGGGTATAGACGGGTAGCTTGACCTAGGTGAGTCTAGTGAGTTAGGTATGGTGCACACTTGCTAAATCTAGCGCTAGGTAGCTCCTAAGAAGCTCTTAGATCCATTGGAGCAAACTTCATTCACATATGATTGAAAGTTAGAAGTGAATGGAGGGTCAAATACTAATTGGACACTGGATCCGGGGTGACTGGACACTGGCGCAGAGTTCGGTCAGTTCATTTGATCAAGGTGAAATCATCTAGTGCGACCAGACGCTGAGAGGTGAAGTGATCGGACGCTGAGTCCTAGCATCCGGTCGACTCCAGTAAGGTTCCAGAGAGAGAAAATCATGACTGGATGATGTCTAGCGTCTAGTCACATTTTAAACAATGGAGTTCGAGGAGAACTGACCGAAGCGTCCGGTCAACATGACCGGAGCATGCGGTCACCCCGCAGAAGCACATAACTGGTTCATTTTTCAGCCATGGTTATAAATACTTCCTCCATTCATGTGTGGGGGTACCTTTGCTCATTCCAATAGCTGAGAAACACCTTTGAGAGTGCCAAGAAGAGCAAGGTCCTAGTAAGGTGATTGAGATTTAAGAATCCCAAAGAGAGCCCTCATTAGTGAGATCAAGAGTAGCAAAGTGTGCATCCACCCTTCTCAATAGGCTTGTCGTGGTCAAGTGAATGTTCATACTTGTTACTCTTGGTGATCGCCATCACTTAGATGGCTTGGTGGTGATTGGGAGTTTGATGATCATCCGGTGGAGCTTGTGGATGACCCAACTCAAGTCGTGAGCGGTTGTGGGTGATTCACCTGTGATGGAGTGTCAAAGAATCAACCCATAGAGAGCACTTGATCCTTGCGCAGATCAAGGCAGAGCTACACCCTTGCGCGGGTGCTCCAACAAGGACTTAGTGGGGAGTGGCGACTCTCCAATACCTCAACAAAATATCGCCGCGTTCATCCTTCTCTATTTACTTTGAGCAATTCAATTTTTGTCATTTACATTCATAGAATTGCCATGCTAGAGTAGGATTGGAACATAGGTTGCTAAACTTTTGTGTGGTAGATCAATAGAAACACTATCTAGGCACAAGGGGTTAATTGGGATAACCATAGGACTTAATTATTGCAAAGAAATTTAGAATTAGCCCAATTCACCCTCCCCCTCTTAGGCATCTTGATCCTTTCAATTAGTATCGGAGCCTCATGCTCACGTATTTAGGCTTAACCGCCTAGAGAAAGATGTCCCACGAGGATGGACCTCCTCCTATCTTTGAGGAGGATGATTTTCCATATTGGAAAATCCGCATGGAGGCGTATTTAAAAGCTCTAGATGTTGGAATACTTAGAGCCGCCTCACAAGGCTTCCCAAAACCTCAAGATGCTACACACCTACAAGGCGATGAGGTGAATTATGAAAAATGGAATGCAAAGGCTCAAAACACCATCTTTAAACGCCTTTGCAAAGATGTGTTCAACTAGGTGAGAAACCACAAAGACACCCATACACTATGGTCGGACGTTTGTGCGCTCCATGAGGGAACAAAGAGTGAGCGTGAGGAACGCTATCATCTTGTCATGAAAAAAATTAACTCTTTTGAGTGCTTCCTAAAGAATATGCTAATAAAATGTATTCACGCTTGAATGTTCTTATAGAGGAAGTCAATGGGCTTGCATAAAGCCCAAGAAAGACAAGTACAAGGGCAAGAAAGATGACTCAAGCAATGAAGAAGAAGATGAGAAGAAGAAAAACAAGCCATACAAGAAGAGAGATGGCAAGAAGGACTTCTACAAGAAGAAGAAAAGTGGAAAGGCATACATCATTAGTGATTGGCTCATGGACATTGATTCATCTAGTGGCTCATCCGATGATGATAGTGACAACGAGAAGGTGGCCACCATTGTTATTGACTCTTCATCATCTTCACTACCACCACCACCATTATCCCCTACACACCTATGCCTTATGGCCAAGGGTGATTGGAAGGTATCAAATGATGATAGTAGTGGTGATGAACATGCTAGCAATGATGATAGCGATAGTGATGATGATGAATATGAATCACCTTCTTATGATGATCTTGTTAAATTGCTAAATCAATACACTAAGATCATTAGAAAGAGTAGAGCTAGGAATGGAAAACTAGAGGCTAAGAATGATTCAATTTTAGCAAAATGTGATATAGCCGAAAAGGCTAGTGTTGAGCTTAGAGAAGCAAATGATGCTATATCATCCAAACTCAAGGAGCTCAAATATTCTAAGAAAGAGCTTAAAGATAAACATGATAAACTTGAGGGGATGCACAAAGAGCTCATCACTAGCCACAAGAAGCTAAAAGAAGAATATACTACTCTTAAGATTAATCATGATAATCTTGTCATTCCTCAAGAATTTCTATCCAATGAGCCACATGATGCTACTAACAATATTGTTAAGATTGATATAGCTACATCATGTGATGATTTGATCATTGAGAGCATTGAGCAAAGTTCTAGTAGCAAGGGCAAGCAAGTGGTTGAGGCCGATGATTATGATGAGTTTGTCAAGCTCAAGAATGACAATGAAGAGCTCAAGAAAGATCTTGAAGAGCTCAAGGCCACCAACACCATAGTTCTTGAGACTAGTGATCATGATGGTGACTTGATTCTTGAGAATGAGAAGCTCAAAGAAGAGAACAAGAAGCTTAGGCAAGAGAAAAATAATGATGCTCTCAAGGAAGAGAACAAGAAGCTCAAGTTGGAGAAAGAGCATCTCAAGATTGGATTGAGCAAGTTCACAAGAGGCAAGCATCTTCAAAGTGAGCTACTAATGAACACCGTCATGAAGATGGATAGAAGTGGCATTGGGTACATGGCAAACAAAGAGATGAAGGCTCAAGCTCAACAACAACAAAAGCCAAAGCCAAAGAAGTGTTTTGAGTGTAGATAAGAAGGCCACTTTGCCCATGAGTGCCAAGCTCCACCAGCACAACCCTTGCCCAAGCATGCTAGACCTTTTGCCTTCAATGCACATTACATGATTAGAAAGGATTCTAGTGAAAAGATGAAAGTCATGTTCTTAGGACCTCCAAACAAGAATAGACCTAAAAAATTTGGGTTGCAAAGTCACTTGTTGAGAAGGTGAAGTGCCCTCAACAAGTTTGGGTTCCTAAAGCTTGATCTCTTGTGTGTAGGTGAACTACAAGACCGTTGAAATTCATTGGGTTATTGATAGTGGTTGCACACAACATATGACCGGTGATCCTTATATGTTCACCTCACTAGATGACGAATGTAGATGGACAAGAAACAATCACATTTAGAGATAATTCTAAGGGCAAGGTTAAAGGATTAGGCAAAGTGGCAATATCAAATGATCATTCTATCTCAAATGTGCTCTATGTTGCTTCATTGAGCTTCAACTTGCTATCAGTTAGACAATTGTGTGATCTTGGCTTCCAATGCTCTATGTTGCTTCATTGAGCTTCAACTTGCTATCCGTTGGACAATGATAATCAAGTGATATTCAAAGGATTTAGATACAACAACCTATACTTAGTGGATTTTACCTCTGAAGATGCTAACTTGAAAACATGCCTATTCACCAAAACAACACTTGGGTGGCTATGGCATAGAAGACTTGCTCATGTTGGGATGAGCTCACTCAAGAAGCTAATGAATAATGATTTGGTGAGAGGGTTGAAGGATATGAAGTTTGAGAAGGACAAGCTTTGTAGTGCATGTCAAGCCGGCAAGCAAGTTGCAAATACTCATCCAACAAAAGCTTTCATGTCAACCACAAGAGTGCTAGAACTCCTTCACATGGACTTATTTGGACCAACAACATACAAGAGTTTGGGAGGAAATCTTTATTGTCTTGTGATTGTTGATGGCTATTCAAGATACACATAGGTATTCTTCCTTCATGACAAATCCGAAGTTGCATCTTGCTTCATGAAGTTTGCCAAGAGAGCTCAAAATGAATTTGAAGTGAAGCTCAAGAAGATTAGAAGTGACAACGGCAAAGAATTTGACAACACAAACATAGAAGCCTATTATGATGAAGCTGGGATCAAGCATCAGGTCTCCGCAACATATACCCCTCAACAAAATGGTGTAGTTGAGAGAAAGAACCAGACATTGATCACTCTTGCAAGAACAATGCTAGATGAGTACAACACCCCTGAAGCTCTATTGGTGGAAGCTATCAACACCGCATGCTATGCATCCAACTGCATATTCCTTCAAAAGTTCCTTGGCAAGACACCTTATGAGTTGCTCAATGTGAAGAAGCTGGATGTCTCCTTCTTTAGGGTGTTTGGTTGCAAATGCTACATCTACAAGAAGCGGCAACACCTAGGGAAATTTCAAAGATATTGTGATATTAGTTTTCTTATTGGTTACTTATCAAAGTCCAAAGCATATAGAGTATTTAATCATGCCACCGGCTTGGTTGAAGAAACATATGATATGGAATTTGATGAATCTGATGGCTCCCAAGGAGCACATGAGAATCTTGATGATGTAGGTGATGAACCATTGAGGGAGGCTATGAAGAACATTCTGGTTGGAGACATCAAACCTAAAGATGATGAAGATGATGTACAAGTAATTGATCCACCTTCTTCATCAAATGTGCCACAAGATGGTGATAAAGATGGGAGAGTAGAAAATGAAGACACTCATGTCTCCCATGATCAAATGGTGGTACAAGCACAAGATGTTGATGCTCCACAATCTCCTCCTCAAGTGGTCAATAGAAGAAACACACCTCTACTACAAGATCATCCACAAGATCTCATCATAGGGAGTCCATCAAAGGGTGTAATGACTCGCTCACAAAAACTTGCTTCATTTATTGCACATCACTCTTTTGTCTCTTGTTTTGAGCCTACTAAGATAGAAGAAGCTCTTCGAGATCCGGATTGGATAAATGCCATGCATGAAGAGTTGAACAGCTTCACCCACAATGAAGTTTGGACTCTTGACGAGCGGCCAAAAGGTGCAAGAGTCATTGGAACTGAAAGCATCTAGGCCCCTAAGTGGATTTTAGGTGATTAATGTCAATACAAGATTACTATGACTAACGTGTGTTTTGCAGAGGCAATTAAGTTAGGTCATGGTAATAGAGATCGATTGGGCAATTGAGGTTGTCATGCCCCTACGATGGAAATCATTTCGGTTTTCAAAGGATGGACGACAAGGTTAAGGATAACTAGTTCTAAGTGTCAATTGAAGTTGGAGAGACACTTAGAGTAGTTTAGGACTTTGTTTTTTTCCTTTGGTCGTACTATTAAGGGGGGTATGAATGGGTAGCTTGACCTAGTTGAGTCTAGTGAGTTAGGTGTGGTGCACACTTGTTAAAACTATCTCTAGGTAGCTCCTATGAATACCTAAGATCCTTTGGAGCAAACTTCATTCACATATGATCGAGAGTTGGAAGTGAATGGAGGGTCAAATACTGACCGGACGCTGGCTCCGGTGCGACCGGACGCTGGCCGTAGGGTCCGGTCAGTTCATTTGACTGTGAAGAACAAGTCTGGTGTGACCGAACGCTGGAAGGTCGTGTGACCGGATGCTAAGGGCCAGCATCCGGTCGACTCCAGTAAGGGTCCAGACTTGAGAAAGAGTGACCGGACACGTCCGGTCAATGGTGACCGGACCCTGAGTACCCAGCGTCCGGTCGTTTACAGTAAGCATCCAAGAGCGACCGGATGCGTTCGGTCAGTACTGACTAGACCCTAATAGCGTCCGGTCATCACGTGAAAACTGTTGCACGGGTTGAACTGACCGGAGCGTCCGATCAAAACGATCAGAGCGTCCGGTCACCCCGCAGAAGCTCATAACGGTTCATTTTTCAGGCTGCCTTATAAATAGAAGCTCTACTCATGAGTGGAGTCACTTTTGCTCATTCCAATAGCTGAGAAACACATTTGTGAGTGCCAAGAAGAGCAAGGTCCTAGTGAGGTGTTTGTGATTTGAGAATCCAAGAGTGAAACCTCATTAGTGAATCAAGAGTAGACAAGTGTGCATCCATCTTCTCATTAGGCTTCGTGTGGTCAAGTGAGAGTTCGTGCTTGTTACTCTTGGTGATCGCCATCACCTAGATGGCTTGGTGGTGATTGGGAGCTTGGTGATCACCCGGCAGAGCTTGTGGGTGACCCAACTCAAGTTGTGAGCGGCTTTGGGTGATTCGCCACGACGAAGTGTCGAAGAATCAACCCGTAGAGAGCACTTGATCCTTGCGTGGATCAAGGGGGAGCCACACCCTTGCATGGGTGCTCCAACGAGGACTAGTGGAGAGTGGCGACTCTCCAATACCTCGGCAAAACATCGCCACGTTCCTCTCTCCATTTACTTTGAGCATTTACTTTGAGTATTTACTTTGAACAAATTCAATACTTGTCTTTACATTCATAGAATTGCTATGCTAAAGTAAGTTTAGAACATAGGTTGCAAGTCTTTGTGCGTAAATTTGATAGAAACACTTTTCTAGGCACAAGGGGTTAATTGGGCTATCCGTAGGATTTGATTATTGCAAGAAAATTTAGAATTAGCCCAATTCACCCCCCCCCCCTCTTGGGCATCTTGATCCTTTCAATTAGTATCAGAGCCTTGTGCTCACGTTTTTAAGCTTAACCGCTTAGAGCAAGACGTCTCACGGGGATGGACCTCCTCCTATCTTCGAGGGGGATGATTTTCCATATTGGAAAATTTGCATGGAGGCTTACCTAGAAGCTCTAGATGTTGGAATTCTTAGAGCTGCCTCTCAAGGGTTCCCAACACCTAAGAATGCCACACAACTCCAAGGCGATGAAGTAAACTATGAAAAATGAAATGCAAAGGCTCGCAACACCATCTTTAGAGGCCTTTGTAAAGATGTGTTCAATCATGTAAGGAACCACAAAGACGCCCATACACTATGGTCGGACGTTTGTGCGCTCCATGAGGGAACCAAGAGTGAGCGTGAGGAACGCTATCATCTTGTGATTAAAAAGCTAAATTCTTTTGAGATGCTTCCCAAAGAAAGTGCTAATGAAATGTATTCTCGTTTAAATGTTCTTGTAGAGGAAGTCAATGGGCTTGGACTTACTCAAATGTCACCATCCAACGTTGTGAGAAAGATCTTGAGTGTCCTCCCCATTAACAAATATGGGCACATTGTGACCATGCTACATCAAGGTGATCTTTCCGCCGCTACACCGACACAAATCTTGGGAAAGATCAATGCTCATGAGATGTACATGCACATCACGCCACAAGATGGCTCATCCTCTACAAAGAAGAAAGAGAAGGACTTAGCATTCAAAGCTAGCCAAGATAAGGGCAAGGCAAGACTTGAGTATGAGAGCTCAAGTGATGAAGATGATGAAGAAAGTCTTGCTCTCATGGTGAAGAAGACCGCTAAGATGCTAAAGAAGCTAAACAAGAGTGGCATCAAGTTTGATGGCAAGAAGAAGAAGTTCTTCACTAGCTCATCAATGCACAAAGCCCAAGAAAGACAAGTTCAAGAACAAGGGCAAGAAAGATGATTCAAGTGATGAAGATGAAAAGAAAAAGAACAAGCCATACAAGAAGAGAGATGGCAAAAAGAGAGACTTCTACAAGAAGAAGAAGAGTGGCAAGGCCTATATTGTCGGTGATTGGCTCACAGACATTGATTCATCAAGTGGATCATCCGATGATGAGAGTGACAATGAGAAGGTGGCCGCCATTGCTATTGATCTTGCATCCTCACCGCCACCATCGCCATCATCCTCTACACACCTATGCCTTATGGCCAAGGGTGAACGTAAGGTAACTAAGAGTGATGATAGTAGTGATGATGAGCAAGCTAGTGATGATGATAGTGATAGCGATGATGATTCACCCACATATGATGATCTTGTCAAAATATTAAGAAAATACACTAAGATCATTAGAAAGAGTAGAGCTACAAATGAAAAACTTGATGCCAAAAATGATTCACTCTTAGCTAAGTGTGATACATTGGAAAAGGCTAATGATGAGCTTAAAGAAACAAATGACTCTATATCATCCAAACTCAAGGAGCTCAAATCTTCTAAGAAAGAGCTTAAAGATAAACATGATAAACTTGAGTGGGTGCACAATGAGCTCATCATTAGTCACAACAAGCTAAAAGATGAATATACAACTCTAAAGATCAATTATGATACCCTTGTTATTGCACAAGAATTCTTACCAAATGAGCCACATGTTGCTACTAACCATGTTGTTAAGATTGATATAGCTACCTCATGTGATGATTTAATTGATGAGAGCATTGAGCATGGATCTAGTAGCAAAGGCAAGCAAGTGGTTGAGTGCAATGACTATGATGAGTTTGTCAAGCTCAAGAGTGACCATGAGAAGCTCATGAAAGATCTTAAAGAGATGAAAAGTCACAACACCATTGTGCTAGAAACTCTTGATCATGACAAAGAGTTGATCCTTGAGAATGAGAAGCTCAAAGAAGAAAACAAGAAACTCAAGGAAGAGAAGAACAATGATATTCTCAAGGAAGAGAACAAGAAGCTCAAGATGGAGAAAGAGCATCTCAAGGTGGGATTAAGCAAGTTTGCTAGAGGCAAGCATCTCCAAAGTGAGCTACTCATGAATACCGTCATGAAGATGGATAGAAGTGGCATTGGATATATGGCAAGTGTAGAGAAGAAGAAGGCTCAAGCTCAACACCAACAATCAAAGCCAAAGCTAAAGCCAAAGAGATGTTTTGAGTGTGGACAAGAAGGCCACTTTGCTCATGAGTGTCAAACTCCACCACCACAACCCTTGCCCAAGCATGCTAGACCCTTTGCTTTCAATGCTCACTACATGCTTAGAAAAGATTCTAGTGGAAAGATGAAAGTCATGTTCTTAGGACCCCCCAACAAGAGTAGGCCTAAGAAGATTTGGGTGGCTAAGTCACTTGTTGAGAAGGTGAAGGGCCCTCAACAAGTTTGGATCCCTAAAGCTTGAATCTCTTGTGTGTAGGTGAACTACAAGACCGGTGGAAGTCATTGGGTTATTGATAGTGGTTGCACTCAACATATGACCGGTGATCCTCGTATGTTCACCTCACTAGATGAAGAGGTGGATGGACAAGAAAAAATAACATTTGGAGATAATTCAAAGGGCAAGGTTAAAGGATTGGGTAAAGTGGCAATATCTAATGATCATTCCATCTCCAATGTGCTCTATGTTGCCTCATTGAGTTTCAACTTGCTATCCGTTGGGCAATTGTGTGATCTTAGCTTCCAATGCTTATTCACCGAGAAGGAGGTTGTTGTATCCAAAGTAGATGACAAACAAGTGATATTCAATGGATTTAGATACAACAACTTATATCTAGTTGACTTCACCTCTGAAGATGCAAACTTGAAGACTTGCCTATTCACCAAAACAACACTTGGGTGGCTATGGCATAGAAGACTTGCTCATGTTGGGATGAGCTCACTCAAGAAGCTTATGAAGAATGATTTGGTGAGAGGGTTGAAGGATGTGAAGTTTGAGAAGGACAAGCTTTGTAGTGCATGTCAAGCCGGTAAGCAAGTTGCAAACACTCATCCAACCAAAGCTTTCATGTCAACCACAAGAGTGCTTGAACTCCTACACATGGATTTATTTGGACCAACAACATATAAGAGTTTGGGAGGAAATCTCTATTGTCTTGTGATTGTGGATGATTATTCAAGGTATACATGGGTGTTCTTCCTTCATGACAAATCCGAAGTTGCATCTTGTTTCAAGAAATTTGCCAAGAGAGCTCAAAATGAATTTGAAGTGAAGCTCAAGAAGATAAGAAGTGACAATGGCAAAGAGTTTGACAACACAAACATAGAAGCTTATTGTGATGAAGTTGGAATCAAACATGAGGTCTCCGCAACCTATACTCCTCAACAAAATGGTGTAGTTGAGAGGAAGAACCGGACTTTGATCACTCTTGCAAGGACAATGCTAGATGAGTACAACACCCCCAAAGCTCTATGGGCGGAAGCAATCAACACCGCATGTTATGCATCCAACCGCCTATTTCTTCAAAAGTTCCTTATCAAGACACCGTATGAGTTGCTCAATGGGAAGAAGCCGGACGTCTCCTTTAGGGTGTTTGGTTGCAAGTGCTACATCTACAAGAAGCGGCAACACCTAGGGAAGTTTCAAAGATATTGTGATATAGGTTTTCTTGTTGGTTACTCATTGAAGTCCAAAGCATATAGAGTATTTAATTATGCCACCGGCTTGGTTGAAGAAACATATGATGTGGAATTTGATGAATCTAATGGCTCCCAAGGAGCACATGAGAATCTTGATGATGTAGGTGATGAACCATTGAGGGAGGCCATGAAGAACATTCCGGTGGGAGACATCAAGCCAAAAGATGATGAAGATGATGTTCAAGTCATTAACCAACCTTCTTCATCAAATGTACCACAAGATGGTGAAAAAGATGGGAGAGTGGAAAATAAAGATACTCATATCTCTCATGAGCAAATGGTGGTACAAGCACAAGATGTTGATGCTCCACAACCTCCTCCCCAAGTGGTCAATAGAAGAAACACACCTCTCCTACAAGATCATCCACAAGATCTCATCATAGGGAGTCCATCAAAGGGTGTGATGACTCGATCTCAAAAACTTACTTCATTTATTGCTCATCACTCTTTTGTCTCTTGCTATGAGCCTACCAAGGTAGAAGAAGCTCTTAAAGATCCGGATTGGATCAATGCCATGCATGAAGAGTTGAACAACTTCACTCGCAATGAAGTTTGGACTCTTGAAGAGCGACCAAAAGGTGCAAGAGTCATTGGAACGAAGTGGGTGTTCCGCAACAAGCAAGATGATCAAGGTGTTGTTGTGAGGAACAAGGCAAGACTAGTTGCAAAGGGGTTCTCTCAAGTTGAAGGTTTGGATTTTGGAGAGACCTTTGCACCGGTTGCAAGATTAGAAGCCATCCGTATCCTTCTTGCATATGCATCACATCATGAAATGAAACTATATCAAATGGATGTAAAAAGTGCATTTTTAAATGGCTTTATAAATGAACTAGTCTATGTTGATCAACCTCCTAGGTTTGAAGACCCTAGATATCCTAATCATGTTTATAGGTTGTCCAAGGCACTATATGGGCTTAAGCAAGCCCCAAGAGCTTGGTATGAGCGCCTTCGGGACTTCCTCATTGAGAAGGGCTTTACCATTGGGAAGGTCGACACCACACTATTCACTAAGAAGCTTGATGGGCATATCTTCATTTGTCAAGTATATGTTGATGATATCATCTTTGGATCATCAAATGAAGACTCATGCAAAGAATTTGGTGAATTGATGTCGAAGGAGTT
Source organism: Miscanthus floridulus (assembly GCF_019320115.1). Taxonomy (NCBI): domain Eukaryota; kingdom Viridiplantae; phylum Streptophyta; class Magnoliopsida; order Poales; family Poaceae; genus Miscanthus; species Miscanthus floridulus. The sequence goes on along the minus strand of NC_089591.1, from coordinate 22,924,660 downwards.
TGAGATGTCAATGATTGGTGAGCTTACATTCTTTCTTGGTTTTCAAGTCAAGCAAATGAAAGAAGGCATCTTCATCTCTCAAGAGAAATACACAAAAGATCTTCTCAAGAGATTCAAGATGGATGAATGTAAGCCAATCAAGACACCAATGCCTACAAATGGACATCTTGACCTAGATGAGAGAGGTAACCCTAGTTGATCAAACTCTCTACCAGTTCTATGATTAGTAGCTTGTTATATTTAACCGCATCTAGGCCCGACATCATGTTTAGTGTGTGTATGTGTGCTAGATTTCAAGCTAGTCCTAAGGAAACACATTTAATTGCCATAAAAAGAATCCTTAGGTATCTTAAGCACACACCAAGCATTGGTCTTTGGTATCCCAAAGGAGCTTTATTTGAATTAATTGGCTATTCCGATTCGGATTACGCCGGATGCAAAGTTGATAGAAAGAGCACATCCGGAGGGTGCCATCTGCTTGGTAGATCACTTGTGTCTTGGTCCTCCAAGAAACAAAATAGTGTGGCTTCGTCCACCGCCGAAGCGGAATACATTGCCGCAGGTGCTTGTTGTGCACAAATATTATACATGAAACAAACTTTGCTAGACTATGGAGTAGTTCTAGAGAAAGTACCTCTTTTGTGCGACAATGAAAGTGCGGTAAAACTTGCAAATAATCCGGTTCAACACCCTCGCACCAAGCATATAGATATCCGCCATCACTTTCTAAGAGATCATGTGGCTAAAAATGATATATCACTAGAAGGTGTAAGATTCGAAGATCAATTAGCAGATATCTTCACTAAACCGCTAGATGAGACTACATTTTGTAGATTGTGGAATGAGCTCAATGTACTCGATTTTAGTAACTTCACTAAAAATTGAGCTTGTGTTGTCCCTTGCATTCATTGTAATATACAACATGTTTAAATTTGTGGCAATGCATATAGGGCTTGTCTAACATGGTTAAGATAACCGCCGAAAAGTGTGTGAAGAAGCTTAACCTTGGATCAAACTTGACAAGCAACTAGATTTACTTACAAGTATTGCATATGCATGAATGTTGTTTTGTCAGTTTTGTTCCATTTGCCCTTTTTGTTGCCTATTTTCTTAAAAAGAATTATAGCCTAAGGCAAAATATTTTGAAAAATATGAGGGTTTGAGAGAGGTCACTCACATCAGTCCCAATTGGTGTTTATTTGGATCTTATTCAAGTTGGGACTTGATTGGGAACAGGCAGCGAGAAGGAAGTTTGAAGATTTGCTGGAAAAGGTGCACCGGACGCTGCACCGGATGCTGCTGTCCAGCGTCTAGTCAGTTCATAGGAGGTGAACTGCTGGTGACGGAGTGACCAGACGCTACGTCTGTGTGTCCGGTCAGGAAGGGTTTAGCGTCCGGTCGATCGAAGGAAGACCAAGTTGTACTAACCGGACCCTGCCTGCGTTTGGTCATGGACCACCGGACGCGTCCGGTCCCGATTCCAGAGGATTTGGACCTCTCTGGAATCGACCGGACGCTGGGTGGTAGCGTCTGGTCGCTACCACCGGATCGTCCGGTCAGTGGATCTTGCGCATATTCTAGACTCCTTTCTCCATTTCCTTTTCTATCGTGTTTGGGGGACTACTTAACCGTACCACCGCATCCCTTTTCGTATCCCACCGTGACCTACTCTCTGAGACCTAGCCTGCGCCGCCACCAACTCCCGCCATGCCCTAGCCCGAGCCGCTGCCAAGTCGTGCCGCCGCAGCCTAGCCCGCACCTCCCTTGCCCGTGCTCGCCTGGCCCCCTCGTCAGCCACGCGCCACCGCAACCCTGCGCCGGCCACCTTGCGCCCATGCCGCCATGCTCTAGCCTCGTCGTGCCACTGCGCCCAAGCCTTCCCGCAGCGCCACCGCGCCAGCACAACTCACAGCGCTGCCGTGCCTCCCCGCGCGCCACCGTGCGACCGGCCCTCTCTTCACCGTGAAGTGCCGTGTGCCCTAGCCCCATCTCCTCTTGGTAAGGCTAGCCCCTTGTTTCAATTTCAAATTGCGTAGATCAATTTGCAATCCAATGCACTGATCTCACAAATACTAGGGCCACCAGTTCATCATTGCTCCGTGTAACCCTAGCCCCTACCAGTTCTAAGGATTCCCCCACGTGTCGCCTTTTCTTTTCTCGGATCGCTGATCGTCAGGTAGAAAGCCATTCGATTCAAGTTCGTATCTACATTGCTTTCTCTATTAGGGTTTCGTATCTATTAGACATATGGTATTTATTTGTATATCCATCTATTCTATCATGCAGCGAGTCAGTTCTGTTGTGGTTCTTCTAGCAGTTGGCAGTCAACTCAGAGCCAAGCTCATGAGTAAGGATCGAGGCCAAGCCTCGAAAGCGGCAGTTTGATAGTTAATCTTCATTAGTGGCAGTTCACCATCTTGTCAGTTTAGATGGCTCACACCAAGAACGTTGGTGGTGGCCTAGGTGATGATGATCGGAGGCCCCCACCTCGCCAGCCAGCCGGATCTAAGGGCAAGTCAACCAAGCAGGTGACATCCAAGAAGCGGAAGTACCCTGATGCAGAGACAGCAAGAGCAGTAGCTGTTGCAGAGGCTGTAGAGTGTGCCAAGAGAGGTGGTGCCTGCAGCGGAGTTGTCATTGCAGATCAGCTAGTTTCACCAGCAGTTAGAGCTGCGATTGAGGAGGTTGAACGTCGTCATGGTAGTCTAGCTGGGACTACCACGTTTGTAGGATGATGGGTTGCCATTGAGGAGGGTCCGTCAGCACAGTAGCAGCCCCCACCAGCAGAGCCTCAGCAGACCCAGGAGGCCGAGGAGACAGAGCCGGCACCCCAGCTTCGCCGCTCTAGATGGACCCGTGTACCAGTCTCACCGAGGCCGCTGACACAGCGGAGGGGATCACGTCCTCCACCTAGACCATAGGGTCCACCTCCAGTGGTACACCTCGACTTGAGGACCGCTACCGCTAGGCAGGTTCAGCAGCTACGTTTTGTTGAGTTTGAGGTTTGGTTTCCTCCGAGGAGGGATGAGAGAGCAGCTAAGGGTTTCTACATGCCACTGCAGGAGGATTTCTACAATGCTTATCTCAACAGTGGGGCAGTGTTCAGATCTTAGAGAGTCTGTTAGATAGAGTCTATTGTGGTAGCAGCTGAAGAGAGTATTCGGCCATACTTGTCATATTTGCCAGGTCTGATAGATTTGATTGGACGGACGGGGATATATGTACCATCTTGGGTTCGTCAGTTTTATGCTTCACTCTTCATCGATCCACATCACAGGTTTATTCACTTTGCTTTCAGAGGTAAAGACTATAGAGTGATGAGTGGCAGGGCCCAAGAGATACTGAGGCTACAGGAGCAGCCTATCAAGATGCATGAGGTTTGTTATGGATAGCAGGGACCTCCCAGGCGTCCTCATGGAGGGCTGGTGCCCCCTACAAATTTAGTGCGCCATTGCTTCAAGGAGCCCTTTGGTGAGGGGTCGAGCAGGAACCCTAGTGACCTAACTCCTACAGCGAGAGTGCTAGAGGCCATCATCAGGAGGACACTGCTTCCCAGGTTGGGATATAGGGAGGGCCTGACTCGCTTACAGCTCTGGCTTCTCAATGCCATCATGTAGCAGACAGTATTTGATATCTAGGGATCTCCTGCTTTCAGAGATGGAGGATACTATAGCTAAGGGATTCAAGGGTCATAGGTAGCTTCCCTATGCTCACTAGATCACGTTCCTCATCCGTGGAGTAGTGCTTGATAAGCCCCCTGGCATGATGGATGAGTATACAGGTGCCACCATAGAGTTCCTAGCTTACAACCTGTCACAGAGGATCAGACACACCACTCCTTAGGCACTCAGACAGCCTAGCCATCGTCCCAATGTGCCAGAGTCCGCAGCTCAGCAGGATGAGATCATCAGAGGGATTGCAGCCACTAAGGAGGAGGAGCTAGAGGCATAGCAGGAGGTGAGCGAGTATAGTGACAGCTCTAACGATGACTACCAGCCCATACCTCAGATGCCGCCATGCAGACACGATGCAGAGGCCGGTAGCTCCAGTTCTGCTCCACCTGCTCCACAAACAAACCCCGCTCTCATTGCTATTCTTGAGTGGATGCAGCAGGATCAGACACGACAAGCACAGGAGACAGCTGCCAACTTCGCACAGTTTCAGGCTCGTCAGGACGAGTTCCAGCGGCAGCAGCAGCTCCTTCAGCACCAGCAGTTACTTATGCAGCAGCAGCTCATGGGATTCATGCAGCATGTAGTGACAGCCATTGGGGTCCCACTACCATAGCCTTCGCCCTAGCTTGCACAGTCCTCCTACCACTTCAACGACTCCAGCAGTACAGCCTAGTGGGCTCTAGAGTCAGGGATAGCCTCCAGCTCAGTTTGCTTCACCTCTTGTACATGTGTCCCAGTGGTTAGCCTCACCCGTGGTAGCCCCGCAGTTCACTCCATTTTAGACGGGCTTCACACCAGAGCAGTCTTCCTCGCTATTCATGCTTGAGATGTCAGTCTCTAGGAGTCTTGGAGCATCCTTCAGCGAGTTGACCGGCATGCCTACTCCGCCTCATATGCATACCGCTAGTCCGTCTACAGTAGCTCTAGTCGTAGTGACTACTCAGAGGCTCCCCTCGTCTATCGCCTTGTTAGATCCTACTGACAGACGTACTAGCAGCTTCACAGGCAGCACCAGACCCAGACCGCTTTAGCGACACTTCCTGCCACAGAGGGTCAGTCAGTTCAGAGCTCAGGGTTAGATGATGATGGTGCCCAGTTCCAGCTTGGCCCACGTTCTTCAGCGCTCGGCTCATCCGCTGCAGCCCCGCCGACCGACCCCTAGGTTTTGGTGTTTGACGCCAAAGGGGGAGAGGGTGTTCGAGTATGTAGTCTCAGGGGGAGCTACATTTAGGAGGAGCTCGTTATAAAGTATTAGCTTATTATATACATTGGAGTTTTATTTGTGTGATACACTATTACTTATGCATTCGTGTGTTAACTTTCATGCATACTATTATATATATGTGATAGTGCTATCTACGTGATTGTGATATTTGACATGTGTGATTTCTACTTTGCATTATCTATATGTCATATCATTTGTGATGCTCATTTGTTTTTGCTTCCGCGTTTATCCTTCGAAGCAAATGACCTTTGTTACTCGTACTCATGCTTAATTCATATTCTTTGAGTACATTGTGTTGGCTTGGGTCATATAAGCTTGCCTAACTCTTTTGTTCTTATCGACAAAAGCTTATATGAACCAAGCCCTTCAAAAACCTCACTCTTTAACATACTCGAGGTGGTATTGTCATCAATCACCAAAAAGGGGGAGATTGAAAGCATCTAGGCCCCTAAGTGGATTTCGGTGATTAATGTCAATACAAGATTACTATGACTAATGTGTGTTTTGTAGAGACAATTAAGTTAGGTCATGGTAATGGAGATCGATTGGGCAATTGAGGTTGTCATGCCTCTACGATGGAAATCGTTTTAGTTTTCAAAGGATGGACGACAAGGTTCAGGATAACTAGTTCTAAGTGTCAATTGAAGTTGGAGAGACACTTAGAGTAGTTTAGGACTTTGTTTTTTCCTTTGGCCGTACTATTAAGGGGGGTATGAATGGGTAGCTTGACCTAGTTGAGTCTAGTGAGTTAGGTGTGGTGCACACTTAGTTAAAACTAGCTCTAGGTAGCTCCTACGAATGCCTAAGATCCTTTGGAGCAAACTTCATTCACATATGATCGAGAGTTGGAAGTGAATGGAGGGTCAAATACTGACCGGACGCTGGCTCCGGTGCGACTAGACGCTGGCCGTAGGTTCCGGTCAGTTCATTTGACCATGAAGAACAAGTCTGGTGTGACCGGATGCTGGAAGGTCATGTGACTAGATGCTGAGGGCCAGCATCCGGTCGCCTCCAGTAAGAGTCCAGACTTGAGAAAGAGTGACCGGACGCGTCCGGTCAGTGGTGACCGGACCCTGAGTACCCAGCGTCTAGTCATTTATAGTAAGCATCCAAGAGCGACCGGATGCATTCGGTCAGTACTGACCGGACCCTAACAGCGTCCGGTCATCACGTGAAAACTATTGCGTGGGTTGAACTGACCGAAGCGTCCGATCAAAACGATCGGAGCGTTCGATCACCCCGTAGAAGCTCATAATGGTTCGTTTTTTAGGCTACCTTATAAATAGAAGCTCCACTCGTGAGTGGAGTCACTTTTGCTCATTCCAACAGCTGAGAAACACGTTTGTGAGTGCCAAGAAGAGCAAGGTCCTAGTGAGGTGTTTGTGATTTGAGAATCCAAGAGTGAAACCTCATTAGTGAATCAAGAGTAGACAAGTGTGCATCCATCTTCTCATTAGGCTTCGTGTGGTCAAGTGAGAGTTCAGTGCTTGTTAGTCTTGGTGATCGCCATCACCTAGACGGCTTGGTGGTGATTGGGAGCTTGGTGATCACCCGGCAGAGCTTGTGGGTGACCCAACTCAAGTTGTGAGCGGCTTTGGGTGATTCGTCGCGACGAAGTGTCGAAGAATCAACCCATAGAGAGCACTTGATCCTTGCACGGATCAAGGGGGAGCCACACCTTGTGCGGGTGCTCCAATGAGGACTAGTGGAGAGTGGCGACTCTCTGATACCTTGGCAAAACATCGCCGCGTTCCTCTCTCCATTTACTTTGAGCATTTACTTTGAGTATTTACTTTGAGCAAATTCAATACTTGTCTTTACATTCGTAGAATTGCTATGCTAAAGTAAGTTTAGAACATAGGTTGCAAGTCTTTGTGCGTAAATTTGATAGAAACACTTTTCTAGGCACAAGGTGTTAATTGGGCTATCCATAGGATTTGATTATTGCAAGAAAATTTAGAATTAGCCCAATTCACCCCCCCCTCTTGGGCATCTTGATCCTTTCAGGAACAAAGTGGGTGTTCCGCAACTAGCAAGATGATCAAGGCATAGTTGCAAAGGGGTTCTCTCAAGTTGAAGGTTTAGATTTTGGAGAGACCTTTGCACCGGTTGCAAGACTAGAAGCCATTCGTATCCTCCTTGCATATGCATCACATCATGACATGAAACTATATCAAATGGATGTAAAAAGTACATTTTTAAATGTCTTTATTAATGAACTAGTCTATGTTGATCAACCTCCTAGGTTTGAAGACCCTAGATATCCTAATCATGTTTATAGGTTGTCCAAGGTGTTATATGGGCTTAAGCAAGCCCCAAGAGCTTGGTATGAGCATCTTTGGGACTTCCTCATTGAGAAGGGCTTCACCATTGGGAAGGTTGACACCACACTATTCACCAAGAAGCTTGATGGGCATATCTTCATTTATCAAGTGTATGTTGATGATATTATCTTTGGATCATCAAATGAAGATTCTTGCAAAGAGTTTGGTGAATTGATGTCAAAGGAGTTCGAGATGACAATGATTGGAGAGCTTACATTCTTTCTTGGTTTTCAAGTCAAGCCAATAAGAGAAGGGATTTTCATCTCTCAAGAGAAATATACTAATGATCTTCTCAAGAGATTCAAAATGGATGAATGTAAGCCAATCAAGACACCAATGCCAACTAATGGACATCTCGACCTAGATGAGGGAGGTAACACGGTTGATCAAACTCTCTACCACTCTGTGATTGGTAGCTTGTTATATTTAACCGCATCTAGGCCTAACATCATGTTTAGTGTGTGTATGTGTGCTAGATTTCAAGCTAATCCCAGCGTCCAGCCAGATGGTGATCTAGCGTCCGGTCGATCAAAGACGAAGGAGACTGCTTGCACCAGACTCAAGCTGCATCCGATCGGGGTTCACCGGACACGTCTAGTCATGATTCTAGGGGTTTTGGACCTCTCTAGAATCGACCGGACGCTAGGTGGTAGTGTCTGGTCACTGCCACTGGAGCATCTGGTCAGTAGGAAATGTGTGATTTCAGGACTTCTTCTTCATTTCCTTTTCTATCTCATCGGGGGCCACCCATATAATCCAACCAGTCGTGACCTAAGGCTGCATCCGTGCCATCTTCGCCGTCCTGAGCCACCACTGCTACACCCTAGCCAGCCGCATCTTCTCCAACGCCCTACTCCCGCGCCAGCACTGCCCATGTCTATGCCTCCCCGCGTTAGCACCGCCACACCCTACCTATGCCACCAAACAGTGTGCCTGCGTAGCTCCAGCGCCGTCATCGTGCCTATGCCCTAGCATTGCCCACTGCCGCCTATAGTAATCCCTGCACCGCTATGCTCTGCTCTAGTGCCACCACCACGCTAGTTGGCATTCGAGTTCATGCCCTAAGCGCCGCCAGCATCACCAGCGCCACCACCAGTGCCTCGTCGGAATCCTTGTCACCTTCACCAGCATCTCCAGTGCCCACTTTGGATCTCCACAACCGATCCATGCTGACCAGTGTACCCTAACCCTAGGATTCCTGGTGGTTCCCCGCGTGTCGTTCCTTTACTTCACGGATTTGCTGGTTCATCAGGTAGCAAGCCCTCGTTTCCAATTTTGTATCCATTGCTTACTTTCTTAGGGTTTCATATCTCTAGATATATTGTATTTATTTGTATATCCTATCTATTCTATCGTGTAGCGAGTCAGTGCCGTTGTGGTCCCATTGGTAGTTGCTAGTTAACTCGGGGGCCAAGCTCACGAGTACGGATCGAGGCCAAGCCTCGGAAGTGACAGTTAGCAGTTGATTCTTGTTAGGGTAGTTGTTTCTTTCAGCTTCATCAGATGGCTCATGTCAAGAATGTCGGAGGAGGTCCTAGTGATGAGGATCCAAGGCCCTCGCCTCACTAGCCTATAGATGCAAAAGGCAAGGCGACAAAGAAGCTAGCAACGAGGAAGCACAAGTACCTTGATGCAGATACAGCAAGAGTAGCCGTAGTTGCAGAGGCTGCAGAGCATGTAGAGAGAGGAGGAGCTTGGAGTGGTGTTGTTATCACAGATCAGTTGTCTCCATCTACGAGGGCTGCACTTGAGTAGGTTGAGCATCATCATGGTGGTCCAGCTAGGACTCTCATGGTTGGAGGATGGTGTGTCGCTTTTGATGAGAGTCAGTCTCAGGGGGAGCCTCAGCAGCAGCCACAACTAGCAGAGCAGACTCAGGAGGGAGAGCAGGCCAAGGAGACAGAGCAGGCACCTTAGCCATAGCTTCGCCGCTCTGGTCATACCCGTGCTCTAGTCACACCGAGGTTAGAGACACAGTAGAGGGGTTCTCACCCACCGCCTAGACCATAGGGTCCGCATCTAGTGACTCACTTGGATTTGAGGGCCACCACGGCTAAGCAGGTTCAGCAGCTCATATTTGTGGACTTTGAGTAGTGGTTCCCACTGAGGCAGGGATAAGTGTGCTTCAGAGGGTTTCTACACACCTCTGCAGGAAGATTTTTATAATGCATATCTTAACAGTGGGACAGTATTCAGATCTTAAAGGGTGTGCAACATTGAGACCATTATAGCAGTAGCTAGAGAGCATATTCACCCTTACCTAGCTTACCTGCCAGGGCTGACAGATTTACTTGGATGGACAGGCTTATATGTTCCATCTTGGGTCCATCAGTTCTATGCTACACTCTGGATTGACCCGTAGCACAGATTTATACACATTGCATTCAGAGGCAGAGATTACAGGTGGATGAGCACTAGGGTCAGAGAGATACTCAGACTTCAGGAGCAGCCCATCCGACTACATGAGGTTTGCTATGGACAGATAGCGCCTCCCAGATGCCCTCACGGTGGTCATGTGCCCCCTATAGATCTAGTTCGCCATTGTTTTACAGAGCCATTTGGCAAGGGGTCGAGCAGGACACCTAGTGATCTCACTCCTATAGCTAGAGTGTTGGATGTCCATTATGAGGAGGACACTGCTTCCGAGGATGGGGTATCGCGAGGGCTTGACTCACATATAGTTATGGTTACTAAACTCTCTAATGTAGCAGACTAGTGTTTGACATTTGGGATCTCCTTCTATCAGAGATGGAGGATACTATTGTAGAGGGGTTCATGGGTCATAGGTAGCTGTCATATGCTCACTGGGTTACATTCCTGATCCACAGGGCAGTGACTGTGAGGCCACCAGAGATGCTAGCAGAGTATAGTGGTGCTACTACAGAGTTCCCTACATACAACATGACTCAGATGATCCATCATAGTGTAGTGAGGACACCTAGCCAATGTCCAGAGGTGCCAGAGACTGCAGCTCAGCAGGATGAGACCATCAGGAGCATAGCAGCTATTGAGGAGGAGCAGCTTGATGCTTAGTAGGAGGGGATTAGTCGCGAGCGACTCAAGTGATAGCTCAAATGATGACTACCAGCCTATTCCTCAGATGCCTCCACGATGACATGACCATGAGGCCGGTAGCTCTAGTTCAGCTCCACCTGCACCACATATAGACCCCACTCTACTTGCCATACTTGAGCAGGATGAGGTAGGATCAGGCTCCCCAGGCATAGGAGACCGCCGCTACTTTCACATAGTTCTAGACTAGGCAGGATGAGTTCTAGTGATAGCAGTAGGTGATCTAGTAGCAGCAGGACATGCATCAAGCAGTAGCTTCTCATGCAGCAGCAACTACTTGGGTTATATGCAGCATGTTGTGACAGCTATTAGGGCTCCACCGCCATAGCCTGTTCAGTCTACCACCACCTCTATGACTCCAGCTTTACAACCTAGTGGGCTTCAGAGTTAGGGAGAGCCACTAGCATAGTTTGCTTCACCTACAGAGCAGGTGTCCCATTGGTTTGCCTCACCAGTGCAAGCCCCATAGTTCACACCTCTTTAGATGGGCTTCACATTGGCTCAAACTTCCTCGTTGCTAGTGCCAGATACCTTAGTCTCTAGGAGCCTTAGAGCAACTTTTAGTGAGTTGATAGGGCAGCCTACTCCTACCATATTTACATGTCCTAGGTCCTTCTATAGTTGCACCTATTACCAGGACTACAGAGATGCTCCCTTCTTCTATTGCATCATCAGAGCCGCCTGCTCTAGTGATACCTGCACAGTCTATGGCCTGCTCTAGTCCTTGATCCGACCCAGACCGCTTCAGCATCACTTCTAGCTACACAGGGTCAGATAGCTCAGAGCTCAGGGTTAGATGATGATGGCACACAGTTCCAGCTCACTCCTCATACCTTAGCGCCTGACTTGTCCGCTGTAGCCCCGCTGACCGACCCTTAGGTTTTGGTGTTTGATGCCAAAGGGGGAGAGGGATCGAGTATGTTAAACTTAGGGGGAGCGACTTAGGGGGAGCTTAGTATTCTATTATATTTGGTTTGTATGTGTGATACACTATTATGCATTCGTGTGTTTACTTTTATGCATCAAACTATATTTATGTGATAGTGATATCTACGTGATCGTGATATGTGACATGTGTGCTATCTACTTTGAATCTTTTATATGTCATATCACTAGTGTTATGCTCATTTGCTTTGCTTCCGTGTTTTACTCCGATGCAAATGAGCTTTATTACTTGTACTCATGCTTATTTCATATCTTTTGAGTACATCATGTTGGCTTGGGTCATATAAGCTTGCCTAACTCTTTTGTTCTTATTGTCAAAAGCTTATATGAACCAAGCATGTTAAAAACCTCAACTCTTTCACATACTCGAGGCAGTATTATCATCAATCACCAAAAAGGGGAGATTGAAAGCATCTAGGCCCCTAGTTGGGTTTCGGTGATTAATGACAATACATGATTACTATGACTAACGTGTGTTTTGCAGAGGTAATTAAGTTAGGTCATGGTAATGGAGATCAATTGGGCTATCATGGTGGTCATGCCCCTACGATGGAAATCATTTCGGTTTTCAAAGGATGGACGACAAGGTTAAGGATGGACTAGTTCTGAGTGTTGATTGGAGTTGAAGAGACACTTAGAGTAGTTTTACGACTTTGTTTTTTCCTTTGGCCATACTATTAAGGGGGTATGGATGGGTAGCTTGACCTAGGTGAGTCTAGTGAGTTAGGTGTGGTGCACACTTGCTAAATCTAGCGCTAGGTAGCTCCTAAGAAGCTCTTAGATCCATTGGAGCAAACTTCATTCACATATGATCGAAAGTTGGAAGTGAATGCAGGGTCAAATACTGACCGGACACTAGATCCAGGGTGACCGGACGCTGGCGCAGAGTCCGATCAATTCATTTGGTCAAGGTCAAATCATCTGGTGCGACCGGACGCTGAGAGGTGAAGTGACCAGATGCTGAGTCCCAGTGTCCGGTCGACTCCCGTAAGGTTCTAGAGAGGGAAAATCATGACCAGACGCATCCGGTCAGTGTTGACCAAACGCTGTACAGCGTTCAATCACATTTTAAATACTAGAGTTCAGGGAGAACTGATCGGAGCGTCCGGCCAACATGACTAGAGCATCCGGTCACCCCGTAGAAGCATATAACGGTTCATTTTTTAGCCATGGTTATAAATACTTCCTCCATTCATGTGTGGGGGTACTTTTGCTCATTCCAATAGCTAAGAAACACATTTGAGAGTGCCAAGAAGAGCAAGGTCCTAGTGAGGTGATTGAGATTTGAGAATCCCAAAGAGAGCCCTCATTAGTGAGATCAAGAGTTGCAAAGTGTGCATCCACCCTTCTTATTAGGCTTCTCATGGTCAAGTGAGAGTTCATGCTCATTACTCTTGGTGATCGTCATCACCTAGATGGCTTGGTGGTGATTGGGAGTTTGGTGATCATCCGGCGGAGCTTGTGGATGACCCAACTCAAGTTGTGAGCTGTTGTGGGTGATTCACCATGACAGAGTGTCAAAGAATCAACTCATAGAGAGCACTTGATCCTTGCGCGGATCAAGGGGGAGCTACACCCTTGCGTGGGTGCTCCAACGAGGACTAGTAGGGGAGTGGTGACTCTCTGATACCTCGACAAAACATCGCCGTGTTCTTCCTTCTCTATTTACTTTGAGCATTTACTTTGAGTAATTTAATTTTTGTCATTTACATTCATAGAATTGACATGCTAGAGTTGGATTGGAACATAGGTTGCTAAACTTTTGTGCTATTGATCAATAGAAACGTTGTCTAGGCACAAGGGGTTAATTGGGCTAACCATAGGACTTAATTATTGCCAAGAAATTTAGAATTAGCCCAATTCACCCCCCCTGTTGGGCATCTTGATCCTTTCACAATGTTAAATAGAAAGACCATATTTCAACTATGTCTTCTGTAGATTTAGTATTTTTTCTAGCTAGAGAATGCCAACACAAGACCCACAAAATTGGAATCACAATTTTAGCGCTTCCCTAGCTCAAGTTATACATTTTACAAGATAGAAACAAATTTAAAAGCACTTATCTAGCTCAATTTAACTCCCTTAGAAAAATACAACAAACAGTAGGTTTCATATTTTTATCAAATATTACACTTCATTATGAATCCAAAAAAATTGGATCACCTCATTTGGACACGCCTAACTCTAGATATGATTTTTGCAAGTTTGCTACAAAATTTAGAAAAATAATAAAGAAAAATCAAATTTCCAAACGGGAGCTACAGCTAGGTACACCCGGTCTATGCACCCACGGCGACTAACAGCAGGAGCCCGTAGGTCAACGGTCCCACACGTTAGCAACACAGGAGCAGAGCGCGGCGTTTGACCGGCGATAACTTGCCGACGGTGAGGTTACCAGCGGTGAGGTCTTCACCACTATACTCGCCTCATCAAGCCGCATCAAGGGGTACCCTCAATTGGCTCAGTGCATCACCAAAGCAACCTTCGTCGGCGAGCATGGTGGCTCGGCAGTGGCGCATGGTGGTAGACTCACCATCTCTAGCAAAGGCACAGCTAGGCGAGTGCGGCTATAGCTTCTACAGACCCTAGCAGAGCTCTACAGTGTGGATTGAGCCATGGTGAAGCGACAGTGAGCTCCGGCCACGTGCATGTCGACACGGCGGTGCACAGCACATGCGGCGGTGCTTGCTGTTCTGATGCGATGGTGGTTAGTGATGGGTCTCCATCATAGGAGAAGGTGCTATGGGTCATGGTGGATGCAGAAACAAACACAAGAGGGAGAAGCGGGATCTAGCGAGGGCCGGCGGTGGTAAGCTTGAGCTCGTGGCCATGGCGGGCTTGCTTGGTGTGGAGGCGTGTTCTCGTGTGATGGCGGTGGTAGCAGATAAGCCAGCTGTGGTCTTACAACTAGTCCCTACAGCGATGACCAGACGAGAGAGAAAGAGAGGTCAGAGATGCTACGGTGGTGGCTGGCCACAGGCGAGCTCGGTGCTTGACAGCGCTCCACGGCCATGGCGGCGATGACAACATGAAATGTAGCTTTACGTCGGCTCGAATGGTGGCACTAATGGGTCAGGGAGGTAGAGCATCTCATAGCGGAGCTATGGGTGAGGTGGATTGCATGGTGGTGGTGCGTGGGCGGCGAGCGCTACCGGTGGTGCTCGGCAATGGTGACAGCGGTGCTCGGCTTTGCTGCTGCGAGCGTGAGAGCGAGCGAGACAGAGTGAAAGCGAGTGAGGGGAGTGAGTGAGGGCAGGGACATGTGATAGCCTCTTCACTTGCGCGCCCGGCCACCACGTGGCCCAACCCCAGCGTGCGCATGCCACACGACGGCCACGACCTGTGGCTGGTCGGCCACTGCTGTTGCTTGATCAGGCGGTTTTAGATCAACGGACAGCATGTTTTCACACCATCATTACTCCTAATCCATGGTGATTTAGCCAAAACAGTATTAGTGAAAGTTGTAGAGCTATGAGAGATCTCCAACTTTGCTTTAGGGAGTAACATCTAATTCATCATGGTTTTCAAAATGCAAAGCTCCAAAATGTGCTACTTTGAAACTGTAATCAGCTAACGACAGTAAAATTTTCTAAGTTTGTAAGCAGCATTTTATTGCTACTTGTGGGCTCTATTTGACCATGCTAGGCACTGAATTAGCTCATGACCCTTAAATAAAGTTTGTTACCCATGTCAAGAACTACAACTTTTATTAAGGGTGCACTACCACGCAAACACTCTAAGCTACTATTCAACTTTGGTCAAACTAGCATCATGAAAAATGACATTTTGAGTAAACTAGGACTTAGAAGCAAAATTGTCCATGTCATGAATACAAACATTATTCCATTTACCATCCTAGATGTGTCTAAGGTGTTTGTGTGACCTCACAATCATCTCTTACATTGGTCACACATTGTCACAAGCATATGCATGTATATAATCAACATCACATGTGATAATATGTCAGAATAAGATGAAATTCCATATGCTCATGCTCATGAATGCTTGGATGATGCTTGTGCTCATGAAAATCAAGTGCCAAATGCAATGCTTAACACTAGGGTGTTACAGCCCCTCTCCCTTATAGAAATCTCATCCTAAGATTTGGATGACCTACCATTTTTCATAAAAAGCGGGATAAACCTCACATAAATAATCCTCCCGTTCCCATGTGGCATCTTGTGCACCATGGTTATTCCACACCACCTTGTAGAACTTAATGACTTTGCTCCGGGTTACTCTTTCCATTTCTTCTAGCACTCAGATTGGTTTCTCTTCATAACTCAAATCTGATTGGAGCTTAATATTGGTGGGTTCAATTGCCTCATCAGGCATGCGAAGACATTTCCTCAGCTGAGAAACATGGAAGATATTGAAGATAGCACTCATGTATAGTGGAAGTCACAACTTGTAGGCTACCTTTCCCTTCTGTTCAATAATCTAATACGGCCCTACATATTTGGGTGCAAGCTTCTTCTTTACTCCAAATCTCTGTACACCCCTCATGGGCAAAACTTTTAAGTACACATACTCTCCCACTTCAAAAGTTAGTGGCCTTCTTCTTTTATCAGTATAACTCTTTTGTCATGCTTGGGCTGCTTTAATATGGCCTTGTATAACTCAAACCTGTTGTTCGGCTTCCTTGACAAAATCAATACCGTAGTACCTCCTTTCCTTGGGCTCTACCCAATTCAAGGGGGTCCTGCATTTTCAGCCATAAAGTGCTTCGAAAGGAGCCATCTTGATACTCTCTTAGTAACTATTATTGTAAAAGAATTCTGCGAGAGGTAACCACTTCTCCCATGATCCCTTAGAGGATACAACACATGCTCTCCACATATCTTCTAAGATTTGATTCACTCGCTCAGTCTGCCTGGAGGTTTGTGGATGGTATGCTAAACTTCTGATTAGTCTAGTTCCCAAGGCCTTATGCAAATGTTCCCAAAAGAGAGCTATAAACTGTGGTCCTCGATCTAAGATTATGGTCCTTGGTACCCCATATAACCTCATGATCTGAGAAACATATAGCTCGGCGTACTTCCCAGCGGGATACTTTATGTTGACTGGTACGAAATGCACTGACTTGGTGAGGCGGTCCATAATGACCCATATGGAATCATGACCCTGCTGCGTGTGTGTCACCCCTTTAATAAAGTCCATACTTATTTCCTCCCATTTCTAGCCCAGAATGGACAACGGTGGAAGTAGTCCAGTAGGTTTCAGATGGTCCAGTTTGACCCTACTACAAGTATCACATCTAGCAACATAGGTGGTGATTTCTTTCTTCATCTTGGTCCACCAAAAATGGGTTTTCAAATCTTGATACAATTTGCTACTACCTGGATGGATAGACAACTTGGATGAATGAGCTTCATCTAAAATTTGATTTCTAAGTTCACGGTCCTTCAGTACCACTAGTCGTTCCTTAAACTATAACACACCCCTTTCATCCAACCTAAAATGCTTGGGTTCATGTTCCTTCATCTTTCTCTTGATGTGAAACACACCTACATCTGTCTTATGTAGTTCGATGATCTTGCTCTCAAGTGAGCAACTAACAGTAATATTGTGTAGCACAATAGGATGCAACAGATTAAACCCATCTTCCAACAAAGGCTTCTAAGGTGTTACAATGAGATTTCTGACTAAGTGCATGTGCTACAACATTGGCTTTTCATGGATGATAGTGCACTTCCAAATTATAGTCCTTAATCAGCTCTAACCATCTACGTTGTCTCATGTTCAGTTCAGGTTGAGTGAAGATGTATTTGAGACTTTTGTGATTAGTGTATATGTGACATACATTCCCCAACAAATAATGTCTCCATATCTTCAATGCATGGACAACTGTAGCAAACTCTAAATCATGGGTAGGGTAGTTGACTTCATGCTTTCTCAACTGCCAAGAGGCATAGGCAATGACTCAGCCCTCTTGCATAAGCACACAACCAAGACCAGTCCCTGATGCATCGCAAAACACATCAAAGGGCTTTTCTATATCGGGTTGCACCAACATAGGAACTATTGTCAACAAAGTCCATAAAGTGTGAAAAGCAGCCTCACACTCTAGAGTCCAATTAAACTTTTCATCCTTCTAGAGTAATCTGGTCATGGGCTTAGCTATCTTGGAAAAATCAGGAATGAAATGACGATAATAAACTGCTAGCCCTAGGAAACTCTGAACTTCATAAACCAAAGTCAGGGCCTTCCAATCCATGACCTCTTTTATTTTAGATGGGTCTATAGAGATTCCATCTTTAGATAATATATGACCCAAGAAAGGTACTTTCTTCAGCCAGAATTCACACTTGCTAAACTTTGCATATAATTTATGCTCTCTCAGCAAGGACAAGACAACTCTCAGATGCTTTGCATGATCTACCTCATTCTCAGAGTAGATTAGGATATCATCGATGAACATGACCATGAACTTATCGAGCTCGGGCATGAATACCAAATTCATCAAATACATGAAATAGGTAGGAGCATTTGTTAGTCCAAAGACATGACCAAATACTCATACAAGCCGTACCTAGTTGAGAAAGTTGTCTTAGGTACATCTTTTGGTCTAATCTTGATCTTGTGATAGCCTGATCTCAAATCAATCTTAGAGAATACATTTGCTCTTGCTAGTTGGTCGAACAAAATATCAATGCGGGGCAAATGATACTTGTTCTTTATGGTTATGGCATTGAGTGGCCTATAGTCCATAGATATCCGCAATGATTTGTCATTTTTCTTCACAAACAAGGCTGGACAACCCTAGGGAGATGAACTAGGTTGAATGAGACCTTTGTCCACAAGTTCTTGTAGCTGAATTTTAAGTTTAGGCTAACTCATTGGGTGTCATCCTATAGGGTCTTCTTGAGATAGGTGTTGTACCTGGCACTAACTCAATCTTAAATTCTACATCCCTATCAGGTGGCAAACCTAGGCAACTCATCTAGGGAATACATCAGGAAACTCACACACTACTAGAATATCATAGAGATTAGTGGCTTGGATGGCACATGACAAGTTTTGAAGATCAAAACTTTGGGGAAGTGGTATTAGAAAAGCATTACCCCTTTGGGTTCTCTCAACATATTTGTTCTAGTGGTAGTGTCAATGAGAACTCCATGACCACTCATCCAACTCATGCCCAATATCACATATATGGCTAATCCTGGCAATACTATGAGATTCATAGTATACTCTCTCTCTTGTTTGGAGATAAGCACATCTCTAACTAATTGGTTTGTAGAGATAGTAGCCCCGCTGAACTTATACTATAGCCACCCTTGTCTACCTCAATTATTTTCTAATTATGCTTAGATGCAAAAGTCTGACTCATAAATGAATGTGAAGCTCTAGAATCAAATAAAACAATTGCGGGGTGTTTGTTTACAAGAAACATACCAACGGTAACAACTTCTCCCACATGGAATTCCTCCACGGTTGAATAATGCATATACCCAGGACATGCTTTTGGATTGGCTTGCTTTTGGTTGCCTTGATTCTGATTACTACCCTTTTTAGGATAAGGGCACTCTTTGGCCTAGTGGCCCATCTGATTGTAATTGAAGCATGGTTGGTTACTTCTTGGCTCTGTTGAGCTTCCTTGGCCTACGTTACCCTTGGGCAGGGCAATGGTGAATGCCTTGCGAAATACCTTCTGAGGTTGGCTAGACTAGGTATTCTTATAGGGAGGCCTAAACTTAGGTGCTGGGGGATAGAATTATGGCCTTGCTACCATGGAAGCCCTTGACTGAGATGCGCCTGAGGCACCCGCCTTAGCGGCTCGCTTGTGGCCATTTGCTGCCGCATGTAAGTTATTCTAGTTCTCTTGTGTGAGGGCATCGCTGACAAATTCATTATATTTAGCACATCTAGAGTTGGCCATGGTTTTCATCAACTTGGTGCCAAGGCCTCTCTTGAAGCTTTCTATCTTTTTCTCTTCGGTATCCATGAATGCTGGTGCATATCTAGACATGTTTGTTGAATGCATGCATATACTCAGTGAGAGTCTTTGTCCCATTTGTTAGCTTCATAAACTCTGCGGCCTTCATCCACATCAGCCCTGGGGGTATATGATGCCCCCTAAAGGCTGTCTTGAATTGCTCCCAGGTAACATTTACTCTAATAGGTAAGGTAGACAAATAATGAGTCCACCAGAAATCCACAGGCCCCTGTAGTTGATGCGATGCATACTCGGCCTTCATCATTTTCGGTGACCCTCAACAGATGGAACTTATGTTCGATAGTGTTCAACCACTCATTAGCCTAGAGCGGTTCTTCTGCCTCTTTAAAGATAGGAGATTAGTCTCCAAAAAGTCCTTGAATGTACTGTATTGATTGGGTTCTGGCCCCTGATTTTGCTGGTGGGCACGGGCAGTATTCTACTGCCATGAGGCATAGTGTTTCTTCCATTGCTCGCTGATTCCCCAAGAATTGCGTGAAAAACTCATTCGCAGAGGGTGGCGGTGGTGGTGGTAGGTCACCATCATTGCCACCTTGGCTGGTACCTGCCCCTGCGTGAGTGCGAGTCATCTACAAAATTGCAACAATAAGTGATTATTGGCTGATGTCAAAAAATTGCAGAAGAATTGTGTAATCATGCCAAACTGAATTTACTAGAGAGAATCTAAATTCATACAATAAAACAGAGGCACAGTAATTTATTCTCACAATATGACATCACCAATTTGATCACTTATCGTACTTGTAATACTGTTCGCATGCATGTCACATTTTACTAGTAAAACGAAACTAGAATTTCATTAGAGTTCGACCCATAGTGGACCAACATACAAGGTTCCAATATTACATTAACTGATACATCTGAAGATCAAAACTTAAATCACATGTCCATTACATAAAAGATCAAAAACAATAAGGAGCTAGCGCATCTAGCTAAGCACTATAGCTGAGTTATGCCTCGGAGTGGTCACTATCAACACCAGGACATAGCATTTGCCTCGTCATTGTCCACAGGCACAAGTTGTTCTTCCTCTTCCTCTTCCCAACCATCATCTTCCATGAACATTTTTGGATCTTCCTCTTCTTCTTCCGTGGCTACTGGGGGAGGAATAGGCTTAATGATGTTGTTGAGGCGATGAACATCATGTTGAAGCACTGCAATGGTATTATGGTGCCCCTAAATCTGACGTCGGTACTCCACCTCCCTTTGATGGTAGTCATTCTCTAGCCGCCTAGCTAGAACCATAGTCCTAGTCCTAGCCTCCTCTCTAGCCTCTGCAAGACTATAGTCCTCATCCCTCTGCTAGATGGCCTGCACCCTCTGAGCATGAGCGGCTCATGTCTCTACCTATGTTATGTTCCTATCTGCAACAACATTCTCCATCTGAGTCTGGAGGGCTCCCAACGCTATATGAGCATCAGCAGTGTCCCAAAGAGCCTCCTTAGCTGTTTTCTTATGCTTACGCACACGCTTCTTCAACCTTTGCTGTACTTCCCTAGCCTCCATGAGCTTATTCACATAGATGTTATAAAACTCTTGCCAGACATAGCGGGCGTCTTCTCAGGCATAAAACATATGCATGACAGCGAACATGGCACTCATAGCAGGACTCGAGCTCTGTGCCCACTCGTCATAGTCCTGCACCATAGAAATGCGATCATGCTGCCTCTAAACTACCATAGCTGGATCCACCTGAGGAATAGATCCCACTGCACTGTTGGTGAGTGAATCACCATGCTGCTGATAAAGTGTGCTCAAGATCTCAAAGGCTGCCACTTGAGCGCCTTCCCAAGGGGTTCTTCCCTCAGACTCTGCTTTCTAGCCCTAGTACTACGGTGCCCGTGTACAAGCTGGGATGGACACTTGCACCTCAAACCATGGTTCCTCCTGCACATGCCTCTATGTCCAAAAGTATTGGGGCAGCTCTGTGTACCCCAAAAAGTGCAACACTCTCCAAAGCAAGGCAGGTGTGCCAAAGATACCCAAGAATGCCTCGTTCCCTTCTGTGGGTAATAGGCTGTCATCTACAGCAAAAATGGTGCAACTCTTGTGAGAACAACGTTATAATAGAAAAGAGTTACTTAACCGAATAAGAACTTATAAGGGGAGGAACAATGCAAGTATGTAATGAGTGATTTATCATGATGCATGCACGTTCCATGTGTCCTCACAAACTTAGGAAAATTGAAACTTCTAGCGACATACACGGTGGTATACATACGTTCTCTCATAAATAACGTAACTAGTCAGGCTACACGTTTCGCTATTAGTGTACCTACATAAGAATTTCATTTTAGCCCAACCCCACAATTATATCTACAGAAATGAACATCTAGGCTCTAGGTTGCAAGCTAAATACTTACATATATATACACGCATATATATACTTCTGTATCAAAGCCACCCAAAAGTAAATACATCCTATATAAACATATAATTATGCATATATAGCTGTATCAAAGCTAACCCACAATTAAATACCTAAGTATATATATGCAACATATATATACTTTAGTATCAAAACTGCCTCTCCCCTTAGACCGCACGCTCACATCTTGCGGTCATGCCACTCATCATCTTACCTTGGGCGTAGAGGCATTTGACCCATACATTACCACTCAAGTGAATGGCATCCATACAATAGCACGTCATGTGGACGACGAAAATAAAACCCCCATGTTAGTACTTATTTAGCCACCTGAAATCCTTAACTGGGCATAAGGGAAATGATCACTGGCACACTTTAGATTCAAATTTTAGATTTGAACACCTATATATATATAACTAAAAGTTGCCAAAAACTAGTTTTGGAAAACAAAAACCTTTGTTTTAAATACACATGTGACAAATAATGTTAAACCTTGCTTCGATGCAAGCTAGTGACAGAACCGACCAATTTATAAGAGCACAAGTACAATGGCGACCACCGAAATGATCACACTATCATACTTGAGCCCATATAAATCCGGTAGTCCATCGAGTACGACGAAGGGTCTCGATTCATCACCAACATACAACCAAGATCGTACATGATTCAACATACATGCCACATATTACATAAAGTTCACCAATACCTTACCATACATCGGAGTACAATTAAAGTTATTACAAACCAAGTTCAAATGAAGTAGTAGCAGAAGCAAAGGTAGTTTTGAAACTAACATCTCACACCATTGTTCAAATACTTGCCAGTTTGTGATCAAATCCCACAAAAGCATCATAGATTAGATATATAGAAGCGCCTTGCACTAGGGCCTACTCCTCATCCACGGTGGGACAGAAGCAGTTCTTACAATATACATGATAGACTATATTATCTGCAACAAGTGGGGAAATAAACCTTGAGTACAAGAAGGTACTCAACTAGACTTACCCGTCATAAACCAAAAATAATGTGACTCTAAGGATCATGCAAGGCTTTATAAGTGGAGCTAGCTTGATAATATTTTACATAAAAAGCCACTAGTTCAACTATACATTTTATAATTCAGGAATCAAGTTAATTATAGCTATTCACCTCTAGATTAACAACTAACCTATGCCAAACATGTGATATATCATTATGTAGCATCACAATAATAACCATAGCTAGTGTAGCATTCCCATGTCCAATTTAACCATCAAATTCCATAGTCCAGTTACTATGATGCTGAGACTAGTCGAGTTTCTCACTAACTGGGAGAGACAATGATTCAAATTAGTTGCAACCAGCTGGTAGTTATTTCTAACACAAACGCACACTTCCCCAGTTAGGGTCGCATCGGGACACCTTTGGTAACAACTTAGTTACACATTTCACGGGTTCGATCAGTGCCTCACAACCATGGACAACCAGCTACTAGGACGTTCAGGCCCGGCCTACCCTTGGGTTCACGTCTGGCTCCCCACACATCCTTACTACCATCTAGAGTGCACACTCTAACATAATGAGGTCCCATCCTGAGTTGAGCTACTTGGCATTGCGGTCGGAATGAGTTATTCGGCCAGCTAAGTGAGAGGCACGTGTTCAATCTTGACAGAAGCACCAACAATGGTATGGTCCTTAATCGACATGGATGGGACCAACATAGCCAAACCAACACTAGTGGATATAAGTTCTCGCCCGGTCTCCACTTAATAACACCGCATGGTTATTTTCCATGATAGCAAATATAGCAAACCGTGCTCCAGTATCCACCTATATCTCGCAGGTGATAGGAAATCACCCGACTTCTATCGGTCTAACCATGGCTAAGCATATATTCAATCCTAGACCTACATAGAGTTCAAGGTATATTTCTCGACAAGGTAATGCATCAAGTGTTTTCAACCAACTCTTATAACCTAATGCATCAAACATAAAGGACTCAAGTGATATTTGTAAAAACATACGAGGCTTAGAATACTTCGGGGCTTGCCTTTTAGAAAGGAGGTAGGCCTATGATTGGGGCATGCTGATAATTCCTTAGGAGCCTGCTCCTCACTTTTGGGGGCTACCTGCTGTGGTGCCTTTTGATTTTCCACCTCCTCTGCCTCAAACTCCAAGAGTGTGATTCCTTCTAGCGATCCTATATGCATGAGCGCAAAATAAGATACAAGAATGCACGGTAATGATATGGATGATATGATATGATGCATAAACATAAATGTCCTTAACAACAAGGTATTAGGGTGATAACAATATTAACTTTCTTTTACTGAGTAGGTGCATGTCTCCTCTCTAGTAATTAAACAAACACCTATTTAACATTTTCTAGGCTGCAAGACAACAGCTACTTGTTTTCAGCATAACTAGAGTTATATGGATCCAAACACTATGGTTGTGGACTTTCTGGAAATCTTATGAAATTTCCTACAACTCTCTTTTAATCATCTTAAGGTGATTCAGTAACTATCTAGGTCAAACAATTCAATCTTCCAAATCTATCTAGAGGATAAGCAAATCTGACAGCTGACTTCTAACAGCTATAACTCTCAAACCATCAGGCCTACAACCATGAAATTTTAGGACAAGACAAATGAGTAAGTTATACACAACTTTGTTATTAACAAGATTCATAGCAAACTTCATCTTCATTATGAAAACACCATGACAACAGAAACTATACATGCAGTCACTAGAAACTAGCAAATAATCAAGTTTAAATAGAAAGACCATATTTCAATTATTTCTTCTAGAGGTTTAGTATTTTTCCAAGCTAGAGCATGCCAACACAAGACCCACAAAATTGGAATCACAATTTTAGCACTTCCCTAGCTCTAGTTATACATTTTACAAGATAGAAACAAATTTAAAAGCACTTATCTAACTTAATTTAATTCCTTCAGAAAAATAATCCAAACAGTAGGTTTCATATTTTTATCAAATAGTACACTTCATGATGAATCCAACAAAATTTGGATCACCTCATTTGGACACTCCTAACTCCATATATGATTTTTGTAAGTTTGCTACAAAATCTAGAAAAATAATAAAGAAAAATCAAATCTCCAACCGGGAGCTATAGCTAGGTACACCCGGTCTATGCACCCATGATGACTAACAGTGGGTGCCGCAGGTCAACCGGTCCCACATGTTAGTGACACGAGAGCAGAGCGTGGTGTTTGACTGGCGATAACTCACCGACAGTGAGGTCACCGGCGATGAGGTCTTCACCACTATACTCGCCTCGTTAAACCGCATCGATGAGTACCCTCAGTTGGCTCGGCTCATCACCAGAGCAACCTCGCCGGTGAGCATGGTGGCTCGACGGTGGCGCATGGTGGTGGACTCATCAGTCTCCGACGATGGCATAGCCAGGCGAGCGCAGCTACAGCTTCTATAGACCCTAGCAGAGCTCTACGATGCGGATCGAGCCACAATGAAGCAGCGGTGAGCTCTGGCCATGTGCATGGTGGCACGGCGGCGCATAGCACACATAGTGGCCCTTGCTGTTCTGATGAGAAGGTGGTTAGTAACTGGATCTCCATCATAGGAGAAGGTGCTATGGGTCACGGCGGTGCGAAAACAAACATAAGAGGGGGAGGACGGGTTCTAGCAAGGGCTGGCTGCGGTAAGCTTGAGCTCACTGCCATGGTGGGCATGCTCGGTGCAATGGTGCATTCCTACATGATGGTAGTGGTAGCAGTTAAGCCGGCTGCAGTCTTAGCAACTAGTCCCAACAGTGATGACCAGACAAGGGAGAGAGAGGTCAGAGATGATACGGTGGTGGCTGGCCACTAGCGAGCTTAGAGCTTAGCAGCACTCCACAACCATGGCAGTGACAGCAACACAAAATGTAGCTTTACATTGGCTCAGATGGTGGCACTAGTAGGTCATGGAGGTAGAGCAGGCTCATGGCAGAGCTATGGGCGAGGTGGATTGGGTGGTAGTGCTACATGGGTGACGAGCGCTGTCGGTGAAGCTCAGCAATGGCGATGGTGGCGCTCGGCTTTGCTGCTGTGGGCATGAGAGCAAGCGAGATAGAGAGAAAGTGAGTGAGGGGAGCAAGTGAGGGTAGGGATGCGTGGTGGCCTCTTTAGCATGCGCCCGACCATGATGTGGCCTAGCCTCGGCATGTGCACACCACACGGTGGCCACGACCTGTGGCCGGTCGGCCACGGCCTGTGGCTGGTCGGCCATGGCCTATGGCCGGTAGGCCACTACTGCTTCTTGATCAGCCGGTTTTCAGACTAACTAACAGCGTGTTTTCACACCATCATTACTCCTAATCCATGGTGATTTAGCAAAATCAGTATTAGTGAAAGTTATAGAGCTATGTGAGATTTCCAACTTTGCTTTAGGGAGTAATATCTAATTCATCATGGTTTTCAAAATACTAAGCTCCAAAATGTGCTACTTTGAAACTATAATCAACTAATGACAGCAAAATTTTCTAAGTTTGTAAGCAGCATTTCATTGCTACTTGTTGGCTCTATATGACCATGCTAGGCACTGAATCATGCTTATCCATGATGAAAATAGGTCCAAAAGACTCTAGAAGACACCAGAAGGTAAATCACCGAAGCAAAGGAGGACGCTGCTAGGTGGGGCTAGCTAGCCCCACCTACAGGCCAGCCAACCCCTTGGGCCCACATGTCACCCTCCCTTAGCTATGTTGGTTCTCCACCGCCTTAAGGATTGCATCTACGCCGTTGCTTTAAGTCGGTTTGATCCGAGGGCTTAGAAGTGATGGTTCCCCCTATATATACCAGACATTGCCACCCCCTAGAGAGAATCAAGTCATTTCATCATTGAGAAACCCTGATGAGAAGAGAAGAACCTCAAAGAGCTTCACAAATATTCTAGGGCATAGCTAGCTGGGTCAGATCTAGAGGGAGGCAAGCTTCACTTGGATTCCTGATCTCATCAAGAGCATGGCTTAGTATAGCCACTTGTATCCTCTTTTGTATCTTTTATTATTTATATGTTTGCTACAATTGAATTGAAATTGTTCTTAATATTATTCATGTTCCTAGTTATCATGTTCATCGTCTACTTTGATTATATGCTTAGTATAGCTAGATTATGTTTATGTTCAAGCATAAGTTCGTATAGCACTCGCTTTGAAATACATGGGGTGAGTGGTCAACATTTTGTAAGAATGGTGCTTATATGCTGTTTACCTGTGGATGCACCCTATATTCTGGGTCATGTGGTAGATCACTAGTGTGACACTCTCGTTGAGTCTTTTGTAGTCCACTCCCTAAATATAGGTAATGTAGGATCTAGTTGTGAAGGAAGTCATGCTTTGTTCTTGATCTTCCTTAGTAACATCCCCTATGTGTAGATATAAAGTTGATCTTAGTCATGATTATTAAGTGTAATTGCACTAATCATAGTATGCTTTGACTTGTAATTAAGAATGACTTAGGAATTATCTCTCTATTGTATCTACTTAGTCATGCTAATGGCATAGAAAGGAGTACTCTGAGTGTTCAACTATTAATTATCAATGATCATTTATCATATACCCTATGACTTACCCCTGTTACGAGTAGAAGCTTGGTTATGGTTTATCTCTCCATCATATGTATAAGTTATCAATATATTCCATTTGATTGTCCTTCACTGTGGTAAAAATACAAATAACGATACCTAGAACACTCCCGGGTGATGTGCTACAATGGTATATTATCTGTGCGCTTGTAGATCCTTTCATATATATATTCTTTCTAGTCATAATAAAATACTAAAGTACATCTTAGTGTCATTCTAGAAATGGCACTAGGTAGTACCAACAAGCATTTCTAGCATCATTGCTAGGGATGACAACTTAGTAGAAGTGATGTTAAGAAATGTCAATAAACATTAGGTGGCTACGTGAACAAGTGACATGTTAATAAATACCAACATGCTTTGTGATCCTTACCTCATTCCAAGCACTCTTCCTCGTACTCTGCCTGCTCCCCGGGGGTGCACGAAATTGGGTAAGGCGTCCATCCTCCTTGCCTCCCGCTGCTGCTGCCCCGTCTTCTGAGAGGTGCAACATGTTACACCCCCGCACCAGGTGAGAGCTCCCCTTGGACCTAGACTCAGGAGTCTGAGTCACCTGGGGTCAATGGCAGGAGGTCATAGATGGACACGGGGTCCCGTTCCATCATCCCCACAAACCCAAAGAGGCTAGGCAGTCGTCGAATGGCAATTGCATCTTGCCATCTCTAGTTCGAACAGCATGGCAGCATCCCTCAATTTTGAGGGTAGTGCAATGCAGGGGTTCTAGAATTCTGTTTTAGGTGGCATGAGGCCGCCCCCTGAGAGTGGAGCAAAGGCATTGGCCAGCACGTGGAACATGTGCCAACTTTGTTCTTGCTCAAGGCTTGTCATGAGGTAGGCATCGATTCCGCACGCTAACGCGTTAGAGTCGGCAATCATGGGGCCGACACGGACTGGCTTAAGGTTGGGCAATAGAGTATGCGGCGGTGCCACATCCCTATCGCGGAGATGTGGCCGACCTATAGGGGTCGGCATGATGTTTTGCGATGGGGTGTGTGGTAGTGCCGCATCCCTGTCGTGGAGACTGTGGCCGACCCACAGGGGTCGGCATGAGGTTTTTTGATAGAGTGTGTGGTGGTGCCGCATCCCTGTTGCGGAGGTGTAGCTGACCTAGGTGGTTAGCTATAAAGTCTAGGTCAACAAAGCGAAGAGCTTGGCTGGGGCGGAGACTGAGGGTGGGCATTGGCCCATTGACATTGATGAACTCGAGGATTCCAAAGCGGATACTGGCTACGGGGGCCACGCCGAGAGCGAGTCTGATGTAGGTGCAAGGAGCCATCGCTTCCTTCTCAACAAGGAGAGTACACGACTATCCCCTACCTAACACACCAACTATTGGTGTTTTGTCACCCAATAAGTGAATTTATATGTATGTCACGCTGCTCTAGGAAGACGATGGTGGCATCCAAAAACACAAGGAATTATACTAGCTCAGGCCGGAGCCCTACGTCCAATCTCAGAGATAGTTCAAGTGCATGTTCCTCGGTTGAATGCTCTGAAGTTCTTACAATGGGGTATGCAAGAAGAGTGAAAGAGGAAGGTGAGCGGATGATGGACTGCCCAAATGAAGTCTTGAGAGTTCGTCCCCTTGGAAGGCAACCCTAGGCCGCCCTTATATAGAGTCTAGGGCCAGGTTACATACAGAGAGATAGGATCTCCAGACCGAGTGGTCATGAGCCTGACAGAGGGGAAACTAGTAAACTTTGGCTTGTAAGGAAGGCCATCTTGTCTTGGCGTCAGCGCAAGTCCAGGGCATGGTTGTCGTCATAGTCTTGTGCTCATGTCGCAGCATGGTGTGGCGTGATGCTACAGTGCCGGTCGTGACAACACTGTTGGCACGGTGGTGGTTCGCCAGCTATCCTGTGCGATATGGGCTTCATGGTGGCCTTCATCATCATCTCCCGCTCTTTTGGTGGTGTCAATATGGGAGTAGATAGCTGCTCCCATGTCGTCGGTTGTCTTGCTGGTCGTGGAGCCGATGGCCTCGATCCCGAGCCTCAGGGTCATGGCCCTCGTTGACTTGATTAGTCTTGAAAGTCAAGGCCTGTACTTGTGAGACCCATCCGGTAGTGGGTGTGGCCGTATGCCCGTCTCATCGGGCCGTATTTGGCAGTGGGTTACCGTACCGGTCGTCACTGCCTACCGGTGCTGTCTTGTCTGCGCAGCGTGGCACGGGGATGGTGTCTGTCCAGACTGATAAGATAGTTGTCCCCTCAATCCTAGCACAGTGAGTGGGGCGTGCCTACCCTTGTAAGAGCAGGCAAACGTGGTGGAGCTCGACCTCTCCTCGTTCCTTCGGAAGTCGGGACGGAGGAGAGGTCGCGTGATGCTACGTGGCGTGTAGTTAAAGGAGAACGGGGAGGATGTGGTCGACCACTCGCCTTTATGTTTGGCCTAGGTCCGCGTGGCTTAGATGGGCCACGGTTGCTGGGCTTGTGTTAGTTTGGCCGTCGTGGGCCACCCGAGCGGCTTACCAACTAGTGTCTTGAGATATCCGGGGTATCATAACCTCAACAATTGGCGTTAATAGCACTGGTGGCATGCTGGAGAAGATTGATTATGAACACATCATTGAAGATTTCATTTCAAAAATTACTAAAAGAATATCGCTTTTCAAGTGATTGTAATACAACAAGTGTAGTCCTTGGTCTGTACTGTTGTACTTTGTAATATAAGTAATATATTGATATTTACCATTATTTTCTTGATTTGGCACTAGATATTCAACCTCCACTTATTGTTTTGAACTGGGCCTCGTATTTTGCTGGGACGCGCCTGAGTGCATTAGTTCTTACTAGTTTAAAGATCTTTTAAATAATGATTTGATGTGTCACAAAAATAGATATAAAAATAAAAAACTATACATATAATAACCCAACAAAAAACGAAAAGAAAGAAAACTGTACGCAAGTTAGCTAAAACTCAAAGCCACACTTAATCGTGGCTCCTTGCAACTTGCTCGTGACTCCACACAAGTCCTCTTCAAGAAATCAAAACTGAATTTAGGTTGTTAGAAGAGATCCACACTTTCCAATTGAAGAGACCACAAATAAAAAGTCAAAACTCATAATCTCTTCTTAAATCCACTCAACGACTTTTCTGCGATCCATCGTCTTTTCAAAAGAAAAGAAACCTTCTGCCCTTCGATTCATGCTGGACTGTGACTTTTCTCTGTTTCACGTCCTAAACGTCACACGGAATTGAAAATATAACAAAGTTTATAATAGTTAAAACTCACAAGAAATCTCTTCTGACCCTACAGAGTTTTACATCCCTATTTACTACATTGTTTTCCCATTTTTAGTTCACCAGAATTAAAAAACAAACATTCACAAATAATTGTTTGCTTAGGGGGTGTTTGGATCCGGCTCCTAAAATTTAGGAGGTGTGTCGGAAGGATGTTGCATGAGATGTTCGGATACTAATAAAAAAACAAATTATATAATCCGTCAGTACTCCATATGATAAATTTTTAGCCTAATTAATCAGTCATTAGCACATGTTTACGGTAGCAAAATTTGTCAAATTATGGCCTAATTAGGCTCAAAAGATTCGTCTCGTAAATTAGTCGTAAACTATAAATTAATTTTGTAATTAGTCTATATTTAATACTTCATACATATGTTCAAATATTCGATGGAACAGCGAGTAAAATTTAGGACGGAGCAACCAAACAAACCCTTACAAGTCCTGTCCTTATTTGTTCTTCCACAAGTATTTACAAGCCATCAGTGGCCTATCCGTCACTGAACCATGGGTCTATCTTACCAAAGACGGCCCACTGTCATTGATAGCAGTGGTAAAAGCGTCGGTACACCGAGGACTGAAGCGGGTCGTTCGTTGTGTACTCGTGTGTCGTGTGGTTGCAACCAACTAGCCCCGTGACCCATAGCGCCCCACTCGGTGCGTGGCCGCTGTTCCATGGTCAACTCTCTTCTCCGTCCCAGCCGTCCGTCGCCATCTAATGGCGAACACCAAAGCACCCTGCATCGTCGGTAACCGTCGACTCCCTTGGCCCTTTCGGACTTCTATTCGGCTCGCTGAAATTTGCCTGTTGTTGTCGCTGTTCCTGATTTATTTTGAGAGAAAAATACTGTTTTTTTCATTAAAAAAGTACTGCTAATAAATTTAAATGAATAGGGCTTCAACACATGTGGATTGAGATGAATCGTTTCTCTTGTAATCTTTTTTTTAGCTTGTTTTTTTAATGAGACTAATATTTTTCTCTCACAACAAATTAGCTAAATCGTGTTTCGATTTATTTTTTTAAGCTAAACTAACGGAGCCCTTTAAACAAGACCCGCCCTTTAAATGAATATGCATCAAACAAGACCCGCCCTTTAAATGCAATGCCCACAGCAACTGGATTAGCCACTGCAATTGCAATGCCCACAAAACTGGGTAAGCACTTGCTCGAGACCATGTGATCCAGACCTCGTTTGACCATTGCCAGTTTACCCAGGCCCTGCCACCTGCGACAGCCAGTCACCGCCTAGCACCGTTTTATAATCCCCCTCGGTTCATTTCTCCCCCACTTGCTTTTCTCCTTCCCGTCCTCCTGTCCGGCGTGGTGGTGGCCAACACTCCGGCCAGCGTCGCTGGAGGGCAACTGCGGCGCTGATGATGACCCTCGACCTGATGGGTGGGTACGGGCGGGTGGACGAGCAGGTGGCCATCCAGGACGCCGCCGCGGCGGGACTGCGCGGGATGGAGCACCTCATCTTGCAGCTCTCCCAGCCCGGCACCGGGGAGCGGTCGTCGTCCTCACCGGCGGCAGAGGGGCCGCAGCGTCAGCAGCTGGAGCAGATACAGCAGCAGCAGCGGTTGACTGCCGGGAGATCACGAACATGACGGTGTCCAAGTTCAAGAAGGTGATCTCCATCCTGAACCGCACGGGGCACGCGCGGTTCCGGCGCGGCCCCGTGGTGGCACAGTCGCAGGGCCCGGCCGCCCCCGAGTCCGCGCGGTCGAGGCCGGCGCCTGTGATGCTGGACTTCACCAAGTCGGTGCCCGGCGGGTACAGCCAGGACTCCGGGTTCAGCTTGTCCGGCGCGAGCTCGTCGTTCCTGTCGTCGGTGACGACCGGGGACGCGAGCGTGTCGAACGGGCGCGGGGGAGGTTCGTCGTCCCTCGTGCTCCCGCCGGCCAGCTGCGGGAAGCCGCCGCTGTCGTCGTATTCCGGCGGCGCCGCGCAGAAGCGCAAGTGCCACGACCACGCGCACTCGGAGAACGTCGCCGGCGGCAAGTACGGGGCCAACGGCGGGCGCTGCCACTGCTCGAAGCGCAGGTCTGTATCTCTTCTCTTGTGGATCGCTGCTACTTTTACTTGTGGTGGCTTGTTTCTCTGTTGAGTTGAAAGAATCGAGCTCCTCCAACCTGATTGGATTATGGAATGGATGTGGTGGTGCATGTGCAGGAAGCACCGCTTGAAGTGCACGATCCGCGTGCCGGCGATCAGCCCCAAGATGGCGGACATCGCCGCCGACGAGTACTCGTGGCGCAAGTACGGGCAGAAGCCAATCAAGGGGTCGCCCTATCCACGGTGAGTTGACGATGCTACTGCTAATTCCTGCGCGAATCCAGTCCGATTGCAGCCGCTAATCCAGTTGTGGGCATTGCATTTGCATTTGCAGCGGCTACTACAAGTGCAGCACGGTGCGCGGCTGCCTCGCCCGGAAGCATGTGGAGCGCGACGCCGCCGACCCGTCGATGCTCATCGTCACCTACGAGGGCGAGCACCATCACAGCCCCGCTGCGCAGGACCCTCCGCCGCCGCTCGCCCCGCTGCCGGAGCTGCCCAACCATTAATTTGGTTTCCTGCTCTGTCCTGCCAATTACCAGTAGCTGTCGTCATCTGTCCGGTTCGTTTAAATCGTACTTTTTTAAGTCAATAAATATTTTTTTTAAAAAACAAAATAGCCAACGGTACTTTAAGTTTATCAACCAAATAAATAGGACAATCATCTTTAGTTTATACCAGTTCATCAGCATGTTCGCTTGACTATGGCTTATTGTAAACGATAATAAATTTTCAGTCAAAATAGTATTTTTCTCATACACAAGTCATCCAGCAATACTTCTTTACGAACCAGCAACGATGCGAACCAGCCAACCGAATATGCTGCATTTTAGCAGCTTCGTTTTCCGATCGTTCGCATTAGCAGTTTGTGAAAGGATAAGGAAAGTGTTAGGCCTTGTTTAGTTGGGCGAAATTTGAGAATTTAGCTACGGTAGCACTTTTGTTTTTATTTGGCAATTAATATTCAATCATAGACTAATTAGGCTCAAAACGTTCGTCTTGCGATTTTCAACTAAACTGTGCAATTAGTTTTTTTTTCATCTATATTTAATGCTCCATATACGTATCGCAAGATTCGATGTAATAACTACTGTTGTATTTTTTAGGAAAATTTTTTTAAACTAAACGTGGCCTTAGCATCATACTTGGAGAAGGAAAAAAAAGAAAAAGGTAATGCTCGTATTATTACTATTGTTTTTAGCAAACAAAAGCATCCGAAGGAAAGCTGGTGTCGTTGGTCGGAATTTTGCCCGGGCCTAGGTGATTCCAGAGCCGGATTGAATATTTGAATTCTCAATTCCGCCGGATTTGGAGTCCGCCCGGTGCGGCGGGCGGGGAGAGGAGTCAAAAGCCGGTGGGGCCCAGCGGTTGAACAACGGACTGCTGCTACTCCTTCTGTCTTTGGTCCCGACTCCCGACGGGGAGGGCCGAGTGCGAGTGGGGACACACAGACGGAGGACGTGGACGGGTGCTGCCGCCGTTGACTCGTGTCAGCCTAGGCGCCGTTGCCATTGCCCATTTGCGCGGTGGGTGTGCGGCGGGGCTACGTCCACACGGCGGTGGCGGTGGGTGTCGCGTCCGGGATCAAACTGCTAATCGCGTCTTGGCTGGCGTGGTTGAATGGCGAGGGGCCGGCCTGCCTTGCTGCTTGATCGGATGGACTAGATTGGCTCTTATTCCCTCCGGTCCAGCGAAAGAATATTTAGCCCGTTCGGCTGATACTTTTTTTTTTTCTGTGTACTTGTTTCGACTGACTTTGGCTGATTTAATAATGTTCTGTGAGAGATAATAAACTGAGACAAGCGAGCCGAACATGTCCCTTAGTTCTAATTAATACTGTTCAACAACTATTTGAATATAAAAATATTTATATTTATAATTATAATATTAAATAACTATCATAAGATTTATCATGAGATGTATTTTTAGTAAATCTATTTCATTAGTGTCATGAACATTAATATTTTTATTTATTATTTAGTTAAATTTTAGATACTTCAACAGAAAAAAGTATCTAGAATTAAATTTCTTTGGTGATCGAAGTACTCCCTCTGTCCCTAAAAAAATGAATTCTTAGCAACTTTAGGACAGATTAGCAAACAAGATAGAAGACCATGTTGCCCCTCGTTAAACTGCTGAACCTTAATAACTCTCCGGTTACAATTCTAATTGAATATTGTCGTTTGGAGTATTCAATAGCTACGCGAAAAGGACAATTAAAAGCACCATGTGTTAAATATGACCCAAACTACAAGAAAAATTAATATGGATCGGTGAACTGTCTACATCTAGAAATTGATTCTTTTGGAGACAAATTTTACGACTAGAAATTAATTCTTTCATGAATAGAGGGAGTAATATAGGGGTATCTTGACTTATAAATACGGGCGGATCTAGGACCTCGCGCTGGGTGGGCTGACTCCAACCCATATAGGCCCCGTTCGGCTGGCAGAATTTTGGCTGAAAAATATTGTTCTGGTTGAATTGTTGTGAGAGAAAAACATTGTTCCCGCTAAAAAAAGAAGTCGAACAAGCCGAATATAAGGTAAGCCGAACGGGACCATAATGCTTATATGTGTTTTGAGTAATCAGGTAACGAGATCTACGAGGCATTTTGATTGGCAACTCGATCCTACAAAGGTCCTATATCAATCTGTTAAATATTTAGTTATCTTTTGTGCTCAAGTGTTTCGTGTATGATATGATATATGGTCAGCTCGGACCTTACTTAATTTTGGAGTCACCACTGCTTGTAGCAAAATATTTAGTTTTATTATTGGACTTGCTCTTAGGCACCAGGGCACCATGGGTCTGCGGTCGCGTCGATTTTCTGCTCTTTGTGCCGCGGTCGCGTATTTTTCTGCTCTTTGTTGGGCCATGCAGATAAATTACTTTTTCGATGAAAAAGAGTGGTTATAGAGATGGATAGACTACACTAGTGTGTGTGTTTTCCGTTTATCTAGAAGACTACTAGTACACACAATTCCATCTCAAAATATCAAGTGAACTATTCAGATGCAGATCCAACATCTGAGCTATGTGCACGTGCAGTAATCTCTTCGCTACGGCATGTATTATATTATTGTACCGTGGAGAAAAACGGTTCTGGCTCCTCAAAAATAAACCAAAAAGAGGAGGAACTAGAGAAGCACCATATTTGGGGTTTCTCCGGGCTCCGCCTGATGCTCGAGCTATGGCTCCCAATATAGCGACACTGTTTTTTTTATTATGGTTGGAAGAAAAACGGCTCTAGTTCCTCCGAAAAGAAACCAAAGAGAAGAGTCGAAGAAGCACCACATTTAGAGCTTCTCTCGGCTCCGCCTCAGTATTGCTATAGTGGAGGAGCCAGAGATAGAATAAGCCCCTCTAAAAGGGCTCTCTCTCAACTATCCTACTATGCATTATCCTACTGTACATGTGAGTATGTCCTCACCTGAGTCCGTCACTAGGCTATCACGCCAAATGAAATGAAACTAGCGTGAGTGCCCACGCTAAGGATGGCAACGGATCGGGTTTGGGGCGGATATCCGCGGGTTTCGGGTTCTGCGGGTTCAGGTTTGGGGATGGTTTTTCACCCACGGTTTTCGGGTTCGGGGCCCCGAAACCAGTCGGGTTCGGTTTCGGGTTTGGTTTTCTACCCGTGGATATCCAATAGATATCCGAAATAAATCATTTGGAATTAAAACTCATGTTTTATAATATACTAATAATAATTTGTTTACTTAGATTATTAAATTTATTTAAAGTTGACTCATGAAAATATTTATTATTTGTTGCCTCTTATTTATACATGTGAATATGTGTATATATATCCGTGGGTTTGGGGTATCCATTCGGGTTTCGGGTATCTGTTCGGGTTTCGGGTATCCGCGGGTTTGGTTTTGGTGATGATTTCCACTCGAATCGGTTTTCGGGGCGGATTCGGGTTTCGATTTCGGGTTTCGGTTTTGGGTGCACGGAGACTCCACCCGATCCGAACCCGACCCGTTGCCATCCTTAGCCCACGCTTCGCGTGGGAAAAAAAAGGGAGAAAAAAAGATGGAACGGGTGTGCACTGTTCCACAACGGGCATATACTGTTCTGTATCGGGTTTATACTGTTTTCTTATCGGGTTGGTACTGTGCATAGCGGAGGTGGTACCCGATACTGCTCATCCACAGTGATGTGAGTCTTGGGGAGTCCCGGATAAACAGTGAAATGAACACAAATTTATAACAGTGAAATGAACACAAATTTAAAGTTTTATATATATATAGATAGATATAGATAAAATAATTCTTTATGTAGTGTGACAAGAATATGCGTCATGTGCTACATGTAACGTGTTTGACTAGCCCGGGTCCATGGTTTTCAACTCCCAAACTTCGCATGTGACGCTGGCCCTCGTGCCCACAATGATCGCTCGAGGGGAACTTGGCATACTGACGCTTTCCACTTGCTTTCTTCTATCTTTTTTTTTTGGTAAAATACATTTTCAACCTTGAACTTGTATTGAAGTTCGATTTTCAACATTCAACTATAAAACCGGGTAACAGACACCCTCCAACTATCAAAACATGACAAATTTGGTGTGGAGTCCCTCCTAGCCTCTCGCCCTCGCTGAGGGACACGGGGGAGAGGCCGAGGGTTTTCCACAGGTGAGTGACTAGACTGTGGTGAAGAGATAAGTGAGCATACAGGAAAACAAGGAGATCGAAAAGTGCAGACTAAATGTCCATTAATTTGTTCGGAAAAATTCGACCTTATACGAGCGCTCCGGGCATTTATAGGCCATACCCGGATAGGCCATATCTGGAGACGCGCTGGAATTACATTAGGGTTAGACCCAAGCCGGTAAATGCAATACAAGAGCCAGCGGTACGGTGGTAATCTCCTTTCCTCTGCTAACCACTCTCGGGTCCAATTGCTGACGGGACGGTTCCTCCCCGCGGTAGGTAACGACCTTCGCGCGCCCCCAGCGAGGGTTTGTTTGCCGTCACCGTCTTGCGACCTTCTTGGCACACTCCTCCGACGCAGCTGACCTTCGATTGTGCCCCCTGAACACACAGATGAAGAAAAGCCGATCAAGGGCACCCTCGTCGCTGGGGTGGTGCCAAGACGAGGGCGGGTTAGTTGAGCCAGCGCCAGGTCAAGGGTTAGGGGAGGAGTGGTGTTGGAGGTACCTCCCCCAACAGCAGCCCCTCGAGGGTTGGGTCCAGCGTGATATGTCGAAGCCATGTTTAAAACTTGGGGAGGGAGGCACGCGTGGGTACCTAGTTTGCGGCCCTAGTCCAGCGACGCCCCTATAGTGCTTGACAGGAGCTGGGCCTTTGATTGATTTGGGTGAATGGGGCCAGTGTGGAGTTGGATGGACGTGGGATTGTTGAGTGTTTTCTGTTCGTGTTTTTCTCGGGGAGTGGTTCATGGATCTCCGGGATGTGCGCTGGTTTCTTTCCTTAGGTGCGGGTTCTTAGTGCCTATAAATAGTTTCAGTAGGTTAGGGTTTTTCATTGTTGCACCCTCTATTTGCTGGCTGGTTGTTGTTATTGAGCTTGTCGAGCGAAGGTTCGATTGTTGCGAGGTTTGCTCTTTTTTCGAGGGTTTATGCTTTTGCTGGCTTCATCTGCCTCGTCGCGCTTGTTGAGGTACTTGCTTGGTCGCTTGTACTTGTTGTCTTTTGAGTTTTGTTTGTACTAAAGTGTCTGCTGGCGTGTTTTGTAGATTGATGGCTCGCGTGAAGAAAAATGTGAAGCCTGTTGACAGTTTAGATGTCGCTGACTCTGCTTCGGATGCTTTGGATGTTGTTGAGCTTTATTTCTGTTTGTCAAGGGTTACTTTGAGCAACTTGGACGAGTTCGTGAAGGCTGGTTGGTTCGCTCGAGATCTTGCGAGGTCGTTTGAGGGAGAGGTTGTTCCCGATCTTCATGATGACGAGGTTGTTGTTTATAAGGAGTTCTTCTTAGCTAGTTTAAGGTTTTCGTCGCACCCTCTTGTTGTTGGCGTGCTAAAAAGATTTAACCTTAAGTTTCATTAGTTGAACCCCTCTAGTTTTGTGAAGCTCAGTATCTATGTTTGGGGCTGTAAATCTCAAGGTGTTGAGCCAGATCTAGAGGGCTTTGTCCGACTTCACTGGGTCCATCCTCAGCCTCGGAAGGTGACTATTGATGGAAATCCTATGCATTTACAGTCTGGTGTTTATACCTTTGTCTATCATCATGGTGCGAAAGTTCCTATTCAAGCTCAGAAGAACAAGTGGGCTTCGCCTTGGACCAAAAATTGGTTCTATATTAGGATGGAAGGTGAGCCTAGCCTTTGTGGGAAGCTATTGAGGCTTGCAGTGTGACTATGGAGGGTATCATGACTGATGGTTGTGCCACCGCTGTGGATGCGCTTAGGACTTTATCGCGTCATCATTGTGCGCGTGACTTGGTTGAGGAGTTTGTTTGTGCGAAGGTTTTGCCTTTGAGGGCTAATCAATCGTGGTTTGCGGTAAAGGATAATGAGAAGTATCGGGCGCGTGGTTTGAAGGGTCTTCGCTTGAATGTCAAGCAGGCTTGGTCGAAGGTGCTTCGGAAGAGTGACACCCCAACTGCTGGGGTTAAGGTCATGTATAAGAAGGTTTGCGGAGGTTGTGGAGGAACTCATCGGGGCTTTTGAGACTGCTGAGAATAAGGCGATAAAGATTGCCTTGGCCGATCGTCATCGTGTTAATCGGTGCTTCGACTTGCTTGGGTTGATTTACCTAGATTGGTCATCTGTGGAGCTGAACGATGCTGAGGTTGGCAAGAAAAGAAAGAGAGCCCGGGCTAGTGTCAATCTCATGTGTACGTCTAAGCGAAGTGGGCGTGGTTGTGGGCGCGCTGGGGGATCTAATGTTGATCGTGTTGCCACGGCAAAGGTTGCTGCTTCGTCTACTGCCTCGTCTGTGGTGACAGCAAGGCCGATGGCTACGATTTCATTGGTGCCACAACCGAGCATGGTTGGGGGGGCTCTACCTGGCCATAAAATGCCAAGTATTTCCCATCTACCTATTTTGCAAGTGATCTCGGATTGACGATGGTGATGATGGTGAGGAGAAAGAGGGAAGTGAGGGCTCTAAGGAGGTGAAGATTGATGGGTCCAGTTCCTCTAGCAGTAGTACTGAGTCTAGCGCGAGCGGTGATGAAGACAACGAGGGGCACAACGAATCAGGTAACCCTCGGACTGTTAGTTCTGAGGAGCTCGGGTTTTAGGGTGGTGGAGCTAATGAGGGGAGGGAAGTTGAGTCTAGCCCGACCGGATTTGGGTCGATGCCTCGTCGTCGCTGCATGCATATCATGCGGGAGGGACACGAGGTTGCTACCGACAAAGATGAGCCTAGAGCTGGTATGGGAAAGCATGCTCTTAGCGAGGCTAGCCTATAGTGGTTTGAGGCATTTCACTGTCTCCTATGGTGCTGATGAGCCTAAGATTGACCTTTTCATCAGCCCTAACCTCCGTGATTGCCATCTTATTAGGGACTGAAGAGGAGCATTGGTTCTTGGAGGGGACCTATCACCGGATTTGCATGCCGGAGGCAAAGTTTTTTATGTCCCATGAGTCAGTGGATCATTTGACTAAGGACGTCAAGGTGGCTGGGGTTAGGGCCATTATGCTTGCTCGAGCTACGCATCGGCGCCATGGTTATGTTGAGACTAAGCTAAAAGAGCGAGTTGCTTCATTGGAGAAGGAGAAGGTTGACCTAAAGGCTAGAAACAAGGAGCTGTCTAGGCAAGTTGGGTCGCTTGAGGCCTCGATTGTGAGGAATAAAGCTTTGGTTGAAGATGCAGAGGCATGTTTGAGTCGTAATGTTGATCTTAACACAGAGCTAAAAAGAAAGGACGAGGATCTAAGGAAGGCTGAGGATTTTCGCAAGAAAGTTGAGGAGTTGGCGAAGGAGAACGCTAAAAAGTTGGAAGACTCGCATGCCACCTTGCTTGCTTGTATGCAGGAGGCGAAGGTTGCCATCGATACTGCTTTTGTTAAGGGTGACATGGAGTCAAGCGGTGTGTTACCCAAAGCGGATCTTGCTGCATTTTTAGCGTGGCTTCAGGTGAAGCTTGGCCAGTTTTCTCAACTATTAGAAAATGTTGCTGATTTTGGGGCTTATGGGGCTACCCTCGACGTTGTGAGGTGTTTCAGGCCACTGGATGTGATCATTTGAAGAGGCTTGGGCGGGTTAACCATAACTTTCCTAGTCTAGAGGATGTGCGGGGTGCTGCTAATGATCGGCTTTGCAAGAATGTTGTTGCACGCTTGTTGACAAAGTTTTGGATAGAGGGCAAGGGTCGGGCTTTGGCCTTTGATGAGGTGGTGGCTGGCACTCACGAGGTATGTTGGGGCTTTAGTCTTATTTTTTCCCTTCCTTTCCCCCCTTTTTTTATGTTGCTTATGATTTTGTTTATTTTGTTAGCTAACATAGCCCTAGGATGCTCCGACCTATGCTGTCGGAACTGGTGAGGCAGGGGCATCTACTGTTGGCGAGACAGTCCACCAGCGAGATCGCTGTTGGGGATTGGTCGCGAAAGTGTTGAAGCGGGACTTGGGACCAAGGAAGCACGAGTTGATGGAGCGCCAAGCCACAGAAGCCATGGATGTTGATACTATAGGGTAGGTTTGACGCGTGTGTGCATCGTAGTTAGGATGGCGGTACTTTTTGGAAAACAACTGATTTGCCTCCCTGCGGGGGTCTATTTTTGGTTGGTGATTGACTGTTACCTTCATTACGTAGGTTCCTACGGGGCCTGCACGTGAAGTGTTGGATGTTTTTCCCCTGATGTTAAATTATCAGGATACATTTATTTCTGGCGTGTCATGGGCGTGTGCGAAGTCTAAGTTTCCCTCATTGTCGTTCGATTGTTTTTGGTGGGCAAAGCTTGCTTTATATGATAAGAAAAATTAGGAGGTGAGTAGGGTTTGGCAGAATGCGGACCTTATGAATCTGTTAGTCCGAGAGCTTGCTTTTTGGTTCAAGGTCTACTTCGGGGGTGTTGGATGATGTTGATGATGAGGATGCTATGGACTTTATTTTTGGGTGAGGACGCCTGAGTCTCGATGCCGAGGGAGAGTTGAAGGTGCCTTTGCCAGAGTCGTTGGAGCTTGATGAGTGTGAACAATCGGTGTATGTACCGCGCAAGGGTTTTGGAAGGTGATTTTCCTTTGGTTCCTGCGGCACCTGTTCTTTGGGGGCCAATTGTAATGGTTGAGGGGTTAGGCGGGGGTGTGGATTTGCAGGTGGTTGTGGATGATGTAGCTGAGTTTATGGATGGTGTAGTAGATGAACTGGTTGAGAGTGTGCTTGAAAATATAGTTATGGAGATGGTGAGGGAGGTGGCATGTGAGGTGTGTTTTGAAGAGGATGCTCCCGATGTCTGGGAGTTCCAGCGCTGAGGGTCAATTTGAAGTCTGTTTTTATCGATGTAACAATTGTTGTTGTACTTATTGTAATTTTGACTGTGTTGTTGGGAGCCCCATCTAGGGTTTTAGTTGTTGTAAACATTATTTGGTGCTATTTAATTGATGAGTCAGGATGCCTGTGGTGTGATTTTGTTATCGATTTTGTTGTAAACATTATTTGGTGTTGTTTAATTGACGCCTCCTTTTCTTTTTTAGGCGAGGCTCGCTGTTTTTTGTTTTCTAAAACTTGACACGCAGCGACGTCCCCCCTTTTTTTAGGCGAGGCTCGCTGTTTTTTATTTTCTAAAACTTGATGCACAGCGACGCCCCCTTTTCTTTTAGGCGAGGCTCATTGCTTTTTTGTTTTCTGAAACTTGACGCACAGCGATGCCCCTTTTTCTTTTAGGTG
Source organism: Miscanthus floridulus (assembly GCF_019320115.1). Classification (NCBI taxonomy): domain Eukaryota; kingdom Viridiplantae; phylum Streptophyta; class Magnoliopsida; order Poales; family Poaceae; genus Miscanthus; species Miscanthus floridulus. The sequence goes on along the minus strand of NC_089591.1, from coordinate 22,882,405 downwards.
AGGCTCGCTGTTTTTTTGTTTTCTAAAACTTTGACGCGCAGGGACACCTTCTTTCTTTTAGACGAGGCTCACTGTTTTTTCGTTTTCTTAAACTTGACGCGCAGCGACGCCCCCTTTTGTTTTAGGCAAGGCTCGCTATTTTTTCATTTTCTGAAACTTGACGCACAGCGACACCCCCTTTTGTTTTAGGCGAGGCTCGATTGGCATGTTCGTGGAAGATGATGCGACAGTTTCGCTGCTACCCACCGATTGATGATGAACCTTGGTGAGCCCTTGGTGATTTGTTGTCACCTTGGTGATGGAGGTACCAGTTGATACTGTCTTGGTTGGCCGCAGGGGTCATAGGTTTCCCTCTTGTGGAGCTTGGACCCCGCGAGGCTCTGCGCCGCTTTGAGCGCGAGTTTCTCCTAGAGCGCCATCATGTTATTGTTCTTAGCGAAGCTTCTTTGGCGTGCGACTGATTGCCCACTTGTAGGAGGGTGGGATTGAAACCCCTCCTCTTGAGTTATTGGTGGACAGCGCCATAGTCCTTGTTGACTTTGCTTCTGCTGAACCTTCGCCCAAGGGTTGCTAGATATATGTGATCCTCGGGGCTCGCATAGTTGAGCAGAGGTGTTGGCTGGCGCGCACTAGCTTCCAGTAGGAGGTGTTGGCGATCCCTTCGCTCTAGGGGCTCGAGATTAGCGATAAGGGAGCACTCGGGGGGATGTTATGTTTTTTCTTGCGATATCTCCTGAGTGCTCTAGGCTTTGGGACTACGTTGGTTGGGCTCACGAATGAGATTGTTCTAGCTGTCCCTAGCATTATGTTTGTTCTTGTGGTACTCTCGTTTGGATTGTCGAGGGTGGGGTCTGGTGGTTTTTTAGGCGGGGTTTTTCTCTTGCGAGGGCTTGGAGGTTTGGGAGTGTAACACCCCGGGTGTTTAAATACTAAAACTGCCTATCATCATATGCATTGCAAGGCAATTGGTCATATTAAAAACTTTGAGATGCATACACTAAAACAAGTTTATATTCATGTGGTATGTGTTGAATTGTATTGTTTGACTCAAGTTCAAAGTTTGTTTGATTTTGAATTTTTCGTGAAAACCCTGATTTTCAGCATTTAAATCCTACCCTGAAAATCCATTTCAAAATCTATGCATATTTTGGGGTTGAGTCCAAAAGCAAAAGTGTAGAGCTTGACAAGTTAAGCAAAGTTTGTTTTTGGAGTTTTTCAACTTGTTTAGTAAAATTTGGAGTAATTCAAAAAGGCGTAATTCGTTAAATTTCCCCATTTGAATTCAAAAGTTCATTTCAAAATCTAGACCGAATTAGGAGTTGATTATAAAAGCAAAGTTGTAGAACTTTTGATTTTGAACAACTTTTGTTTTATGAGATTTTTTAGTTGTTATGAAAATTTGAGAGTAATTTGTGAATTTTGGTGAATGACAAACTTGTAAATACTAGTGAACAGTGTTCACCGCCGGCGACCTTCGGTTCGCTTCCAGACACGCGCGTGTACTGTCCTCGGCTTTGTGCTGGCATGGGAAAGGCTCCTGCGTGGCTTCCTTGCGCTTCTGGCCGCTCCTTAAGGCCTAAGCCATCGCCGTTCTTCGCTGTTTCCCTTCCTCTGTTTTCTCCGGCGCCGTTGTCATAACTCTGTTGAGCGTTTGCCGTCGAACCAGTGCCCATGCCATCACAGCAAAGCGTGTCCCAACTCCGCTAGTTCCTTGCGTGTCCAGCAAACCATTCCTTGTGGCTTGTCTTCATCGGAAACTCACGGTGCGTGCTCTTCTTCCTCGCGGCCAGCAGCGTCCCCGTCGCGAGCGCTTCGCCGTGGCCAGTGTGTTACGGTGATCCTCTGCCCCTGCTGAGTCTTGTTTCAGCTTCGCCACGATGCTATAGTCCTCCATGACCCATTGATTTCTCATTTTGACCACCACAGCTCTCGGAACATCACCACCGACGACGATCTGCTCCGCCGTGCTTGCTCGGGACGTCGAACCCACCTCTGTTGCTCCTCCGGCCTTGTGCTCTACTCAGTCGTTTGGGGTGAGCTGCTGATGCTTCCTAGGCCTTCTGTTTAAGCTGTACAGGTCTCACGTCGCCGGCGTAGCGCTGCCGTGCCACCGCGTCCGCCATGGCCGACGACGAGCTAGTATAGGGCCGTAATCAGTGCTGATAGGGACGTCAATCGATGCGCCTAGTCTTGGTGATCATTTTGGTACTTTGGCCATCGCCGTTGGACTCACCGTCGATGAGTTTACGCGGTCAGCGCCGTCACCGTCGTGGTCAAACGCGCGAGGTTAGGGATGACAGGTGGGACCCGTTGTCAGTGACTCAGCGTTCAAATGGATTTTTCTATTTTCAGATTTGAATGAATAGTGATGTAATTTGTTATTTTTGTGTAGATTTATTTAGAGCTCCAAAAATTATGAAAATTTTTGTGTGACTTCTCTGTGATGTATATTATTTAAGAAAAATATGAAATAATGTTTTTCAGTAATTTTTGAATGTGATAAAAATTGCTCAATTTATTAATAAATGGATTTCCATGATTTTTCTAGGCTTATTTATTTATCCAAAAATTATGAAATTTGTTTTGCCACTTAGTTATCATGTAATGAACATTTACTAAAATTTTGAGCTCAATTAGAATAAGTTGATTTATTTCATAATTTTGAATTAAATAATTAATTCATAAAAGCAAATGTAACCTTTAATGATTAGGTTTTGTTTGAATTTTGATTGAGTGATGTCCTTGGGTGATTAGTTGATAATGATCCTTGGCAATTGATGTTGGGTGTTGAAAAAGATTTGTTAGTTTGACTTGCACTGTACCGCGAAGGAAAGTTGTATTCAAATTGTTAATTTTTGCATCCATCATCGAGCATCATGTTTCGTATTCCGCATCATGTTAAACATGGCATTGTTATTACGTGCAGTGAACGAAGGTGAACACGTGGTAGTTAATCAAGTTGTTGAGGAGGTTAATCCGTCTGTTGAGGTCGGATCGAATACTTGTGAAACGTCGCAGGAACCGGACTTTTCCGTCAACGAAGGCAAGCCCCGGATGCATACAACCCTACCTTGTATTTTACAAATTAATTTCGCTTTTGCTTCTTTTTACTGCATTAAGTGATTAGGAGTCAAGTACAAGTCAAATTGGTACATTACCCACCTTGTTATTCCATAATTACCATATTACCAGTTTTAAATTCGTATATGCCTAGTTATGCTTAGCTATGCGTAGAACGATGAAAGTCAGGTGATTACCTGTCACCTGCGAACTTTAAACGGGATTTGATTAACTTATGTTATCATGTGATATGGAAATGTGGAGTAATAAATCTAGACCGGGCGGACTCGGTGTGTGTGAGCCACAAGACATGGAGGTCTTGTGAGCAGGTTCTTTCTGCCTGTGTCGGTTAAGGCACGTCCGTTGTTGAACTGTGTGCGGTGAGACTTTGTAGTACTAACCACATACTCTGGTAAGCCTGAACTTGGCAATTCTATTACGAGAATGGCTACTCGCGCACTGGGAGTGGAGAGATGGCGGGAATAGCGTGTACCCACGTGGCAATGGGCTGGATTGGTGGAGTACTGTATTCTCGGGTGGCGCGGACCCGTTCTTCCCTTAGAGGATCCAAGAGTAGGTTGATATATGTAGGTCGGGGACCTACATATGTCGTGTGGTCTGGAATCCCCAGCTGGGTTTAATCGGTTCGAATCATCGTTGCTCCTCGGTTATGGAGACTCACT